>NC_136493.1:106327797-106462797 GCF_053919585.1 Euprymna scolopes | reverse complement strand
AGCATAATGACCGTGTCCCCGGCGACCTTAATACATGGTTTCTAACTTTTTCAAGTTCTGGAAGAATATCTCCTCCTGCTCATAAAATTTAACCCATGTACTCAGGAAAACTAATTATATCTTTACTCGGAATGTTTTCACGATAATGATTGAAGTGTCTTCTTTTTTTCAATATTGTAATACTGTCGGCGGAATATATATAGTTAAAAATAATATCATTATAAAATCGGATTTTTGCATCTGTTTCAAGATAATTAAGATTAAATCCGTACAAATGTATGCAATCAGTTATAACAATGATGAACCTAAATCCCGCTTCAATATCCTGATCAGTAAAAAAAATGGTACATTGTTATTCATTTGCATGAGCTGTTTCGTAAATAAAAACAATTTTGTGACTTATCTAAAGCAGCAATAGAAATGATGCCATAACAATGTTGTTGTTCATGCTGACAAAAATCCTGCTGGTGAATAGATGACAAAATTCAATGACTTATATCTATACAATATGATAATCTTCATACTAAGAAATTAATTCTCACCAAATATCTTTGTTCTTTATCAGAGAATTCATCACTTAGAAACAATTACTAAATTATATCGATGATCCGATGCCCTGCAATATCCAATATTTTTTGGAAAGGGCTAATGGATAGCAGTGTAATTTAGTGGGTTGATATTGCCGTTGTTTAAGCAAATATCTTATTCACATAGAAGCTGTTAGACCGAAAACAAAGACTAAGACAATCTTAGCAATCGACGTGTGGGAGCTTAAAATTAAAGGCGCACATTTTATGAGTAAATTGTAGGAAATTGAAGAACCCCTAATTAATCCCAGAATTGAAACAATGTTCATTTAGCAATGCTGAGAAACACGATATTCTAAGGTAAATTCATGACGATAAGAAAAACTGTATAAATATGCGAACGAAAGGTCTGAAATATTGTATTCACATAAGGGCAGCACTCCAACCCAAATTACATTTAGTTTATATTTCACTTTTGTTTTAGTTTGATTTTTATTGATATTTATTTTATTTTTATTTATTATTTGTACGATTAATTTTATTTATATTATTTAAATTGTTATTATTGTTATTTAGATTTTAGTTTTATTTTTTAATTATAATTCCATAGCAAAAAAACTAGGGATATAATCATAAAAGTGTTCTATAGTGCATCATTTACTTAGTCTAAATAGGCATTACCACGAAAAATAAAGAGTAAATACAAATTTAAGTTATTATTTTAATATAAATATTTAAATAAAAATGTAATTTTATATTTTAATTGGTCTTCATGTTTAATTAAAGTTGGTTTTATTTAAATTGAAATAGCCGAAATGTAAAAATTTAATTTAATTCTGGTTTATTAATTTTATATATTTGTGAAATATGATGAATTAATTTTTAGAAGAGAATTTCGAAAAAATATATTATAAAATTAAAACATGTATACACACACACACGCATATATATATATATATATATATATATATATATATATATATATATATATATATATATATATATATATACAGTTTGTCTGGATATTTGTAAGAATTTTAGAGGTTACTCATGTGAATTAAGGCTGATAAAGGAATATAAATATAGTATACTGTACAAAAAGGAATAAGAATGATTTAAAAAAAATATATAATAAGGTATGGCAAAGTTGAAGTAAACTTGAGGCAATTAGAAAGTTATCCCCCTTAGAGTAGTAAAAATTGAATTACGATGAAATGATTTAGAATTAATAGATTTAAAAAACCTATGTTCACAGGTGACGAGATAAAAATTCAAATATATAAAATACCAGATAACAAAACAATTTAAGGTATATAGAATTTATCCTTTACTCTTCTTTTTCCCTTTTGCTTTTTGTCTTTTGTTTACTTTCACGCCCAGAACATTGAACGGAATATTTTTTTTTAACTATTTGATTATATTTTTATGTTGTTCTTAAGAAAAAAAATTGAATACGATCTTGTAAATACGTGTGTGTCCAATTCTGGTTACAAAACAGATAAGTTTCGGCAAGAGGGAGATATGGGTATCTAAAACCGTCTTAAATTATCCGATTTTAAACCAAAAGTATTGATGACTTATCTCCTTTAAAACTTCTGTAAATAAAAGTTAAAATTAAAAGCTCTTCTTTTCGGATTATAAACAATTATATGCCCAGATAAAAAAGATTAAGAATAAAATTTTGAAAACGAATTTGTTAGATTTGCTGATGAATAAAAACTATCAGTAAAAGGAACTGATAATTCTTTTTCCACCAACAGTTCACCGAAAGAAGACTACAGAATTAGACATAGAATTCGAAGAAAAAAGGCTACCACTTGCGCATTTGATATAAACGAGGTCGTTCTTTTTAACCTCGTTTAGAATCTTATTTTCTCCGTGCTTCTAAATAGTTGATTAATTCTCTTTGCTACAAATGAGCACAGGAACAGGCGCTTATCAACTGGACTTGACAATGCACATTCAACATCTTCAATGAAAATAATTGTGTCAAACTTCACCATAGCAAATACGCCCCCCCAAAAAAGAAAAAAATATATATATATTGTTTTATAATATTCATAATGAAGGCAGTGTTCAGGCCGGGAATTCGAAACTTTAAATATATATTTGTTTATTTATACAATTTCCCAGGTAGTCGTTCTTTCTCACCTCATGTTTTGAATATATATATATATATATATATATATATATATATATAAGTACATATAGTGTCTGTATCAGTTTATATATATGTATATCATATTATATTTATATATATATATGTATATATAGAGAGATTTGTTGTTGTTGTTGTTGTTGCTGTTTTTTTGCGATAAATACTGTTAAATAGTGGCGTCGCCTCGAAGCTCAATGTTATTTACTTAGAAATTCACCCATAAATTGTTTGGACATATATAAGACTTTATTTATTTTTTATAATATTTCTAAAAGAGTAAATAACCTGCTTACAGGTTTCAAGGTAACTATCTCTCGTCAGCGGAGCTTCACTGTTTCTAGGAATCGAATCCCGTGGGTGTATCACAATCGGGCGCGTTAACTGTTCCACCACGAACTCTTAGATGACTTTACTGTTTATTTGTATCATTTAACAATTTAGATTTGCTGTTGTTGTATTTGTAACGATACATACGGTTAAATAGAGGTGTTGACTCGAAGGGCATTTTTATTTACTTAGCAAGTCGCCCAAAAATTTTTTAGACGTATATAACATTTTTTAATAAAGTAATACATTGTCAGCAGTTCGATTCCTAGAAACCGCCAAGGTACGCTTACGAGAGGTAGTTAACACTTTGAAACATGCACGTACGTATATTACTGTTTTTAAAATAATAAAAATAAACTATATATACATATATATGTATATTTATATATATATATATATATATATATATATATATATACACATATATATACTAGAAATAATATTATTCATAAGTATCCATATAGGTTCCTTTCGAAATCGCTTTCAACTATACTCAGTTTGGTCATTAAATGTTATATAAATAGCGTAATGCATTAGAAATAGCATCACGTGATTAGATATTTATGGTGAATATTTACGTATTTTATTATTACTAATAATAAAATCATTAATTGAAAAAGTCTACTTATGTAGAATGATATATTATAGACAATCTACAAGATAATATGTGTGTTACTAATAATAAAATCATTAATTGAAAAAGTCTACTTATGTAGAATGAGATATTATAGACAATCTACAAGATAATATGTGTGTATGTGGGGTGTGCGTATGTTAGTATAACCAGTTTATTTGTGTAACAAAAGTTATGCATGAATCCAGATGAAGAGTCAAGGAACTTTTATGTTTCGATTTTATCTCAGAAAAAGAAAATCGATTTGATAATTCTGAAGATTCTATCGATTTACTTCTGTGTTTTTGATAAAATCATGGATGATGGGTCTCATCGCTATTTGGTTGGTGCCTTCGAATTGACAGATAAAATCATTTTCAAACTCAAACAAAATGAAAAACTGAAGGCGAACAAAACAAAACGGTGCTATCGATCCTTTAGTAATATCAATTACGGTCGAGAGGAAAACACCGACCGTTCGTGTTTTATTGTTGCCCGATTTATAGTGAACAATCGATGGAATTAGGCATTAGCAATAACAATAGTAGTAAAATGCTGAGAAAGGGCATCGAATATATATATATATATATATATATATATATATATATATATGCACATTTGGATCAATGAACAAAGTGAAACAAACAAGACATATGCTCATAAATGTTTCGTGCTTATACCCCGATCAATTGGGATGATATTCGTCGGGAGAAATTATAATATTATTACACTGTCTGAAAAAATATAGTTAATTTTTGGCATGAAAAAAGAAGTTAATTGCTCCAATTCAGAACGAAACATTGTGGACTATACCGATATATTTATTGTTATTGTAATATTTTTTAGTAATTGTAGTGCTGATCCAACTTTAAAAGGCCAGGGTAAAAAACACGTTGACTCAAAAATTTATTTTTCGGAGTTTGATGTAGCTACGCTATATTATAATGAAGTGTAGAATAAAAACGCAGAACATGTGATACTATTAGTAATATTTATCAATATCGATTTTTTTATATACATGAACACGCACACACTAAAAACACCCACATACATATGTGTTTCAGTTGCAAGGTTGAATGTCGGTTGAAATCAACCCTACAACTAAAAGATGACGCAGACAAGAATAGGGCCAACAACAATGGTAAACAGTTGATGACAAGCGGAGTTGATGTAGTCGTGGACGAATAAAATTTATGTCTATCTTTATTTGAAAAAAAAAGCAAATAAAGGAATTCGAAGGTCTTAGGTTGAGAATTGGGGCACAGTTTGTGTTTGAACTGAAGCGGCTTATAGTCGTTTCTGAAAACTGAATGAGTTTGCAGGGTTGTTAAAAAGACGCTGTAAACTGCAAAAATGCGCCGTTCAACTTTCGGTAAGGTGCCGTGCAAGTTACAGAAAGGTGCTGGGAACGGAAGGAAGACGAGTTTATTTAGCAATGATACGTAGTGACTTTTCAGGGAAGAAAGGTATATGTCGTTTGTTGTGAACCAAGGATGGGTAGTTGCATATTGCTTCGATATTGAGCTATCTATAAGTTATCTAGCCGTTTGACCTCGTGAGTTGAAAAGCTCGCTATATTTCTACTTATCCGGCGGACGTAGTGTAGACATTAAATAGTAGGCGTTTAGACTTTATTATATCCACAAGGTACCTGCTCAGTGGGTGGCATGCTGAGCCTCGGCAGCTCACTATGGGTCTGAGTGGAATACCGTCCTTGTGTATCTTGGGGAGACCGTACATAAGTGGTAGCTTACTGTAATGCTGGACCAGCTGTCTATATCTCGTCGGAGCGATGTGTTCCTTGCTTTTGGTAATGAAGTAGGTTGATTCTATGCAGAATTCAGAATATCAGCATTTCCATATATATATATATATATATATATATATATATATATATATATATATATATATATATATATATATAAGCTGACAGTTCCGACATTGACCCCAATAACAAACGCCTGCTTGACACTCCCATATTTTTATTGTCACCGAAATCGGTAAAATCGCCTATTTTCAATCACACCAATTCTTTCCCTGGTCTATTTGAGGACCCAATTGCAACGCACGGAGGACAATCTATTTAGAATGTATTGTATTACCGGTTATTATCTGTTTTTTTTAATAAAAAGGTTGGCATTCCCCCCCCCCAAAAAAAATCTATATATTATCATTCCTGAAAACGCCTTTTTCGCAAATTATGTTTATTTTTACCAGAAAGATATTGAAATATTCATACATCAAATCAGCACTTCTATAACATGTATAATCACATGCAGACTGTGATCTGTAATCTGTATATTTTTGAACAAATATAATTTGTTGGTGAAGTCGCTCGAAAAAAAAGTAAAATTTTCCCTTACAAATCATTCACAACATAATTCTTTTTCTTCAAACTTTGTGAACTATCTACTGTTTTCCCTTTAAAGTAAACGAACCAAGTATGTCTCCAAGGACTACTTGCCTGTGAAACTATTTACGGCTGGACTGCGTTATAGTTTACTAGGAGATTGTTATTTCTAAGTCATGTAGAAAATGACTTGTTTAATTCACTGCTAAAATAATAAAATTCTACCTTATTTATACCACAGGTCGTCATTGTTTTGTTAGCTTACCTACAACCTGACTCTCATTAACTATTTTTCTCGGGTGGCCCTTTGACCTCCATAAGCGGTGACTCCCGTGTAAGAAGTTCCATTATGTGGGTGGTTCTTAAGTATTTTAATATAGCAAATAAATAAAAAACTCATAAATAATGGGAAAAATCAGTGCATGTAATATTAGATGATGAATAAGGAGGGGGGAAAAAGTAGACGCTTGAATAGCGTATTTTTTTAAAGTTAATACCATTATATCAAATTAAAAAAAAAAACTGGACACAACCTGACAGATAAATTGTAAATAAAGAAAACAAGAATATATGAAAATGATTTTAAAGAATAAATATACCTGAGTTGAACTAAGAGGCTTACCAGACCAACAATCGATAACATTTATATGATGAGTGCGGCAAAAATACGGATAAATAATTAGATTAATACTACGGCATAATGGGCTGATCAAATAGAGGTTTATAAAAAAAACAAAAATATGCAAATATATAAAGAAGATCAGAAAGTATGTGTGTAAAAGTTAAAAAGATGAGCAGACAATAAATTTCAGAAAAAATGTTAAAATATTAAGCGTAAGATTCTAGATTGAGATGACATTGCAGCACATACTTGCCGATCTCCATGACCCTATTATGTGACCTAGCAACGTACCTATTACTATTTAGCATAAATATTTAAAGATTTGGATGAAATTTCTTAAATTTTCCGGTTCATCTTTAAGTTTTTCTATTACTCAGATTTTGGAATTGTCGGTAATTTCCATTTTAAGTGTGTTGATCATGGAATCGGACATGACTTGCTTGGACTGCAGTTCAGATGCCTCTTCTCGCAATTTACACAATTGAGTCTGCAAAAAGAAAAACAATGTTGAACATAGAACATACTCTATATCTCTATAAAACTGAAGGTGTGTGACGTTCATGTGTTCCCGTGGCATTATAATAACATGCTTTGCTGCAGTTTAAGTGGGGCGTAGACGGATAAAGTGTGAAATAAAATGTGCCTTATTTTGAAAGATTTTTTTTTTAATTAATAGATATAAAATGATATAAAATTTAAATTGAACTTTACAGAAAAAATATCTCAAATAAAGCATTTGCCTAAAGAACATTAATTAAACGAGTACACCAGAAGAATTTGATGTGTGAAAAAATAAAACGGTTACACAACGTATAAATACAATTAAAACCAGACTGTCATGTCAATAATATTATTCCTGTTTGGCCTACTTTTAAGCGTAATATTTACAAGTTTTATGAATTGAAACAAAACCTAGGAGGACCAAGGCTTGTGTAAAAAAACAAAACAACAACAACAAGTCTCTCCGCCGTTATGGAATATTTCTTTCATTGGAGAGGATCCTTAATTTCCTTATGTCACAAGTTGTATATGCATTAAATATTGTGGGCATGTTTGGGCTTGTTACAATACCACTTATATAGTTCACTTAATTTTACACTCTCGGGCATATTCTACTCTGTCTAATCGCTGCATTGTCGCATCCATCTTCCTGTTAAATGAAGAGTTTAATATAACTTTTTTCTAAAAAAAATCACAGCATCCTTTCAACGTACATGATTCTGACTAATAGGATAAGCCGTGAAATACTATTTCGATGCAAGAAAAAACTTCAACTCTAATTGTTTCTACAGGTGACATGCTTGAGTTCGTAACTCTTTCAATTCTTAAATACTGCTTTGATTGTAATAGCCTATGATATAAATAAATAATAAATAACATAAATGTAATGGTAAAATATATTTCCCTGCTCAATTCTGCACTGCTCTTTTTGCCACAATCTTTAATACAAGCATAGTACTTTAAAATGACAATATGACTTATTTTATATAAGACATAACAATAAACATTATACAGGAAAAGAGAAATAAATCACAACTTGTAAAAGAACATGGAGAAGAGCTTATGGTAAAAAATAATAAACAGTTTTAAATATAAGATATGTGTATCTATAACTGATGGGACGGCTTAAAAATCTTCCCGCTTCCGATACAGTTCCACATTCTGTACTAAACTCCCAATTTGGATACAATTACCAATTCTGATTCCGATGCTTTATAAATCTTAAAATATTAAACCATAAAAGTGTTATTTTGTCCCGATTATTGTAAAGACGTGTCTTGAACGTTCCTACGTTTTCTCAAACGTAAAAAAACACACATTTTTGAGGGGATGATCTAGAGATTTTATTCTTACTGGAAGTTTAACATTAAGCAATATTTATATTTTAGTATTGCTAAATGCAGTGGGCGATGCTTCTTAAACCAAAATCAAATATAAAAGATAATTTAAGGAATAGGTTTTGGCATCGGAAAATAGGCTAAATTTTTTCCCGGTGCCGATACGGATTTTAATACCCCCAAAACATCCGATTTTTTTTCCGATTCCCGATTCCAATTCTGATTAATCGTCCCAACACTAATCTTTGTATAGAACAAATTATAAGTGCAAGTAATTGGGTTCTTTCAAGGAGAAGAAAGTGAAAATTCATTATTAATAATAAATACGTTAACACTTTAAATAATCAGATAAGCCGAAATCGTCGATAGAAAATACAAAGAAAAATGTTGGAAAAGAGTTATTTAAATATATAAGATTATTACTTAAATAGTTAAAAAAAAAAAAAGAAATGAAAATCGACTGGAAAGGATATGCTAAAAAAATAAAAAGGAGAAACCAAAGATACCTAAAAGGTAAAGAACGCTTCACTGACAGGGAACGTGCTGAGATGAAGAAAGAAAGGAAAGTATGTTGAGTGGGTGAGCCGGCCAGCTACTTCCTAACTTAGAACTCTAATCCTCAAGACTGTCAGAAAGAGACGCGAACTTCCTATGTCCGTCTGGCGATTCCCCGGCTTCCAAAATGGCCCACCTTTGATCCATTTGCCAAGCTGCATTAAATATCAAGTGATGGCCGCTCACGTATCTCCATCGACTCGCGCGCTTCAATAGATCGGCATTTTCCCCTCTTAAATGCCAAGGTAAAGTTCGACGTTGCATCCTGGAGCTGAATATAAATCAGACAAAAAAAAAAAAACTTTCAACGACTTTGGCAAATACAAATTCAGTTCGTATATTTGATTGAAGGTAACGCCATAGAAGAAAATATATTCCCACTAGTGAGAGTAAAATACATGTTTTTCCAAAGTGAAAAGCTACCGATGTCTTTTAAGTAGCTCCTTTTAAAGCATCTCAAGAAAGTTTGTATTTACGTTTAGATATTTGTGAGAAAGAGAAAAAAAAACCTCCGCATATAAAAGTCATAACAAGATTGGTAATGAGATAGAAGAACGTTTCGTTTCAAAAAGAAACACTTTTTTGTAGTGTGTACGTACTTCTCTCTTGTTGGTTTCATAAATACGTGTCATATTTTTTATTCTATATCGAGTGATTATTTGTTTGAATACTGAATAAATAAAAATAAAAAGATGAATTATATAATGTACATACATTATATAACGTGTTTTAATACACAACAATAAATGCACGCATTATAAAATGAGAAAGAGAGATAGAGAGAGAAAGAGAGAGAGAGAAAGAGATAGATCTATGCCCTGAAACAACACTTAGTCCTTACTGACAATCTGAATGTAGTTGTATCAGAATGGATTGCTCTACAAAAACAAAACAAAAAATAATAATGTTCATTATATAAAATTCTACAGGGAGATATTTAAATCGAAATGGGGCGCATTCTTTTATGACTACCCGACATGATCTGGAGACCAAAATGAATTACCTTACATGTAAGAACATCTGATAAACATGATTATATACATAAATGTAAGGTAAGCTATTTCTTCCAAATAACACTATCTTAAGATTGTTGTTCTCTTAAGTGCGAGTTTCAGCTATTTTTTCACTAGAAAATATTCGTTTTCTGAGTTT
The DNA here is from genome assembly GCF_053919585.1 of Euprymna scolopes. Taxonomy (NCBI): domain Eukaryota; kingdom Metazoa; phylum Mollusca; class Cephalopoda; order Sepiida; family Sepiolidae; genus Euprymna; species Euprymna scolopes. The sequence continues at coordinate 106,452,655 of NC_136493.1, read as the reverse complement.
ACAATACTACTATCTCTCTTTCCGGCATAAGCAATATCGTTGAACCTATACGGTTATATAATATCTAGACGCATGATGTTGCGCGCGAGAAGGTATGTTCTACAATAATTTAATTTTGTTTACGCGAGACACTAACCATTTTATAATTACACGATTTTTAGGATACTTTTATGTGTATTTATTTATAATATATTTGCATATGTATTTAGCATACATTATATTATGTATATTTATATATAATGTACTTACATGTGTATTTATATATATATATATATATATATATATATATATATATATATATATAATTAACTTGTATGTGCATTTATATAGAATGCCCTTGCATGTGTATTTAGCATAAATTATAATATACTTGCATGCATATTTAGCATAAACTAAACCACTTTTCTCCAAAAGATATATGCACGGACAAAGGGTCTTTATTCGTAATAAATTGCGAGTCAACTCCAAAAAATCCTGATTTATTGTTGTAATAAATAATGTTTAATGTAAAGTAGCCGAAAATATTCAGAGTAAAATGCTTTTTTATGAAAATGAATGTAAGGAACCAAAATATATAAATTAGGAATTTTAACTTGACATTTATTTTGTAATCAACAAAAGACGGACAGTTTTCCTCAACTGGTGTTGATTCTTTGGTTACGTAGCTGGTGACGTAATGTTACAGAAAAAGGATTTACATGTACACGCACGTTGTAGATAAAATAGGTCACAGAAGAGACTGGAGGCTTTCTTGCAACAGCATCGAAAGAGTGTGTCTGCGCGTCCGGGAGATGGGAAAAGTGAGATTTTCCAGATGTAGCCGTCGCAAACATAAGTGAGTAAAAATAAGTGTTATACATATATGAGAAAAATTGTGTTTTGATATTTTTGAAGCGAAATTGAAAAATAAAAAAAAGAAATACGCAATATGGGAGAACAAATAAAGTTAAAATGGAGGAAACTGCAAAAATATGAAGAATGTATGGGTCTCAGTTCGTTTATGCTAACCCCCAGAATATTTTATTTTATTACCCGTAAGGAGTTATTCGTGTTATGCTTAATGTATGTTTTGTTAAACTGTTCTTGAATATATAATCTTAGACGAGAAACGTGCACATAAAGAAACACCTGCATCCACAACGAACATTCCTGAATTATCACATTTACAATAATGTAAAAGTTATTATATAATGTATGTACATTATAAAACACACGCACGCACATACACACGCACGCACACACGCACACACGCACCCACAGGGACAGACACACACATGCAAACACACACACGCATATATATGTATATATATATATATATATATATATATATATATATATATATATATATATATATATATACAAAGCCCTTTGTTATTCATACCCAATATATTACAGTGTCACTCTTGGTTTTACTTTAAAGAACAGTCTATAATGAGACGAACAGACAAACTCCGTTTTAAATTAGACTACATTACTTACATATACATCTTATACTTTTGTCCTCAACCCATCTAATTGCTTTAAGAAACACCGTCTAAAATCGTACAGGCGACACACTCTCCTTATAAAATAATGCTCACTACCAATACTAAACTATATTAACTCCCATACGAAAGTTTACATTAATTCCTGACTGACACAGATGTCGCAGTGACGCATATTTGTGGCTTTAAAAATTAGTATTATTGAATGTCCTCTGACGAGCTCACAACGCTAATGCTTGTTCTATATATATGATAACAAGACCAACCATAAAAAAAAATGCTACCATTTTCAATTTAAATGTGCCTAAATACCAGAAAGTTTCTTTCCTCATAGTTTATTTTTTCAGACTGCTTAACTTTGCTTCTGGTTTCCCTCTATGTACTTACTTTCTGGAATTTATTGAAACTATGAACAAATAATATCTTTAATTTCAAATTAGTGCTACGAACTTAAACTAAGTAAATATAAATAAGTTCCTTTAATTCTTTTTTCTAATGGATGCATGGTGGATGTGTTGTCGGCGGTTCTCATTTCTCTGGCTTCTCCTTATTTGTCCCTCAGTCCTCATTTTTTAATGAGTGATTTTTTTCTGACGAAAGGAGAAGATAAAGATGTATACTAAGTTTTGCAGTATTTTGTGTGAACAGTGGCCTGAGATGTAGGAAATTATGTGTCTTTGTCTATCCTTGTGACCATGTAATTAGTAAGGCTGCTGAAGGTAGACGTTTTAATTGGGCGGGCCTTATCAGCCTGATAGTCCGGAACCCGAACGCTGGATTATCAACTAAGGAGACTGCCCAATCAGCAGATGCAAAGTACAGGGGTTGCTGTATTACCAGTTGGTGAATGGATTCTCGACCATGTAGTTGCTTCTGGTGGGACCTCTCGATAAAATATAAGTGGGTAATAGATACGGCTCTATCAAATTCTCTTCGTTTCTTTTTCTGTTACTTTTCCTCTCTGCCCTGCTCTAAGCAAATCTGTCGACCTATTCCTCAAATCGCAAATCTCAATCATGAAAGTTTTCCGGAAAAAAAATACTCGATTAAACCCAGATTTCCTACTTCCAACACGGACCCCCATTACCATGTATCATTCTCAAACATCAGGGTTCTACGTTCCAATCTTCCAGAGGTTCAATCTCTATAACAGGAAACTGAAGCTGGCCTATTATTCCTTGCCCTAGGTCAACTACTTCCTTAGATGAGTTCATAATTAAAGGATGATCTAACTTACCCACTAAATCTTACCCCCAAAATCGTCGTAGGCATGAATATGTGCCTACATTAAAGACGACTAGATAAGATCCTAACTTACCCTATATATACTTTCGGATTGCACTTCCTCACACTACCGCGTTTATATTTGTACTCTTTCGCCCATACAACTGCGGATACAATATTTTAACGCGTATCTGAAAATATTGACCACGTCCTGTTTGCGTACACCTCAGCAAATGTTCACGTCTGTGGAAACGTAAATATTTACAATGTAAAATAGTTAAGCCACTCAAACAATACCGATCGAATTCTCCATTGCTCATGACCTCACTCAGTTTGACCCCACCCGTGTCACCGACACTGACGGCGAGCATGCAAGTATCTTAGACCTTTTCCTCACAATTTGCTCTGAGCTATGCTCTTCTTGCGTTCTGTCTTGACTAGGGTCTTCCGCTCACTTTGTGTATCAGTTAAGATAACACGAAATGAAAGAAGTCCTCAGACATACCTCTCCATTGTATAATATATTGATATAATATGGCTGACTGGGATAGCTTCCGCACGTGTATGGCAGATCTCCCTCTGCGTACAATGTTTCAATAGGATGTGTCCTCTATAGTATTAGACCTGATAGAATGGTTAATGGTAAGTACAGACCGCGACATACCCTCGAAAATGGCCCATGCATAAACTTTACACCCAGCTGTTGTTCTATCCAGAATGTGCTACTGCGATTTCACACATACATTCTTTTTTCCATTGCTTCCAACGTAATAGATATACTGAAAAAAAACGCCTTCAGGACCGCCAACAACAACTGTAAGGAAGTAATACAGAATGCGAAAGAGTTCTATGCTCAGTTCGTCAAATCCAAAGTAGCTGAACAGCGGCATGGTTCCGGTCAGTGTTAAGAAGTAGCAAACAGAATACTAAACAGACGTGTGTTCTCTATCCCACCCACCATCAACCTTTGTCAATATCTTTGCTACTTATTCTGCCCTTTATGACCAAGGCCGTCTACCCCCAGTATTTCCCCATGTATCTGAAAACACGTTATGCGACTTACAAATATATGTACGTGATGTTGCCAAGATAATCAAAAACCTTGATTCCAGTAAAGCAACTGTCCTTGACGGCAGTTCAATTATAGTGCTCAAAATGCTCCAGCCAGAACTAGCGCGCATACTTACAAAGTCTTACGGAGAAATGCTGTTCAACCCCTTCGAAACTCTCATCAGTATGCCCTGTACTTTAGAATTCATCTCCCTCTAAGCACAAACCAATATGTATCATGTGCGCGATGCGTAATCTGCTGGAATCCGTGAAAAGTAGTTAACCTTCATCAAAAATAACCTTCTTAGTGACGTGCAATATGGTTTCCGCTCTGCTGGATATACAGCAGACGTGCTCAGAGTTATATCTCATAGGATTACCGAATCTCTCGACGGAGTCTTCCTTTCTAGATCGAGGGTTCTTGACATATCAAAGGCCTTTGATATGGTATGGCATAACAATTTATTTCCCAAGATTTCCAGCTACAGTATAGCTGAAAATGTCTTCTCAATTATTATATCAATTCTCTCTGATAGGTTCATAAGAGTATATGTGTATGGACAGAACTCAGAAGCTCTCAGCATTTATGCTAGAGTCCCTCAGGGGTACATCCTGGGCCCTACTGTCTTCCCGATCTACATTAATGATCTTTCAAATAACACCCTTACATCATTTGTGGACATTTATGCTGACGACACTAAAATCTATGGTAACACATCAAATACCGTAAACGATTAAGTTCTCTTTGATACTCTCTCTTCTTTTCTTGATAAGTGATACAATGGGGAAATAAGTGGCTGGTTACTTTTTATTTATTTATAACCAACCATCTATCTTTACATTATGAACTCTCTGATACCCAGCTGGCATCAATATAAATGAACGACTGTCGTCTTGGAAAGGCTCCATGTTTTGACAAGCTTCTGGACTTGAAAATTACACCTGATCTTAAATAGAACAAGTATATCAAATCTATTACCAGAGTCGCATGAAAAAAATGGTGGATCCTTCTACCGCTCAAGTAACCTGAGCAGGAGCTGCAATAAGCTTCTTTTCCTGCCTGTATAGGGTTCAAAATAGACTTCGTAGTGAGGAATTCCATTTTTATTCCTCACAACCTCTTTCCAACAAGAGGCCTTGCGATCACGTCTATGGTTTATCATTTTTCTCATAGCAGGTGCTCATCTGTGCTTTAATCTGTGCCCCCCCTTCCGCTAAACTTTCACGAAAAACACCCGTCTAATCAAAACCGTAATAAATTATTTCCCACACTCGTCATCTGGTCCAAAACCTCAAGGTAAATTCCATGAACAAAGCTTCTTTCTTAGAATTGCTTGCCTGTTGAACTATCTTCCGATTTCCCGATTTAGCTGACTACACTCTGGTTTTCTTCAAGTCCAACGAAAACAAGTTCCTGAAGAACCGTCTTACTAAATACTCCAATTTACGAAATTCCCACTACTTGTGGTTAACGCGCTATAATCACATTGACTAATGTATACCGTTTAACCTTTATTCTCGAGTGGCCTCCGTGTAAAAAATATATATTGTTGCACAGCATTTTCAAAGTTTCCCTTTTTAAGATAATCATAAATAATAATCAATTACGTTGATACACCGGTTATCGTCAGATCACCGAAGTTTAGCAACGCTGAGCTTGACAGTACCAGATGGGTGACTATTGGGGAAGCCGAGACGCTGTATGTTCCGCGAGGTAAACTACCAGGTTAAGAAACTATCGCGGTCTATCTTTCTCTCGAGGGTCAGTGAAACGGTCTTAATCCGTGGTCGGCACCCCATCTTTTGATCGTGTCACAATAAAAAAAAAACCTGTGATAGTCCTGTAGAGGCATCAAATATTCAGGTACCGACAAGATGAGAATTACACTACAAACTTGTCTAGTGAGTTCAATCTCAGCTGCGGCCGGCCTGAATGGATAGATCCTTATTTTTAAGTGGCAATATGCTTTTTGGATTATGAAAAAAATAAATGTGAGAGATTTTACAGTGACAATATATTCTGAATAGTAACATGGTTCACGGATTTATTGAAACATAGAATTTTCTCGACCACTATAATATAAATAAATAAAGTCTTTATTTTATTGTCTCATTCAATGCAACTGTTGTTCATGCCTTTTCTGATACGAAAGTTATCTATGTATATATGCCATCATTTCACCGTAATTATAAATAAAATTGATTTCCGTTTGATCATTTCTATGTATGGTGTCTAATAATAATTGGATTTAATTCAGATGATAAAAGTAAATAACGACTTTCACATCATTTGTTAGTCTTAACATCTTAGAATTATAAGTAGTGATTGTGTTTGCTGTAACACGATATATTGCTAAATATTTCTGCTTCATAGTAACTGTATTACAAGATTTGTCGATCGAAAGTACAGAGTTCTATATTAAAAATAATTTGTTCGTGAGCATATCTAACGTCGTACTTTTTAGTCTAACACGCTTAAGTTTTAAATTTGTGATCCTTTATCCACGTGAACATTTTCTGTAAGACATTCCTTTCGTTGGTATTGTAAGTTAAACTTTTATAATCACGTGTTGTTGTTAAACCCCAAACAGATGTGGGATATTATATGCTTCCCGATTAGTCTCATCTTCGAAAAAAGTTTTTCTTCGTCTGTAAATTTTTCATTAGAAGAACTTTCTTTTTTATTTTCGTGCTAAATTTCTTAAATAATTTTAGGATTTGTTTCATGTTATCTTTTCAAATAGATTGTATTATTCTATTTACAGTGCTGTATCAAAAACATACGGATTAAGCTGTAACGCTTAAGTTAATAAAGGACTATAATTGTTCTGTACGATTTCATAATTGTTCTTGATTGATTATTACTGTTTGACTCAAGGTAATTATCAGAGACGTGTAGAAATAATTTCGTTTGCATGTAACATAGTAAGTTGGTTATTTTAATAAGTTACATTATGTATATTATCTTTGATTTATAGATGAAAATATATTTATTCTGTCATCTATTTCTATAAGTCGCCTTAATATATACTCGTAATAACTCTCTGCCCGCACTCTGCTTAAAAATAACATATATTCATTCATTATATTAAAAAAAATGTATTAAGACACTGGCAGCCACAAAACTTAGAAAAAGGAAACCCAATAATTGTAATAATTAAAATGAAAATATATATTCTTAAAAAATAAATATTTAGAAATTTGGCTAATGGTAACTATTGATAGACATCAGATGGGCATTAAAAATTAAGCCTGATATTTTATTTTTATACGTACTCTCTCTCTCTCCATCTCTCTCTCTCTCTCTTAATTGCAACACACTTTTGCCATTAATTGAATGACAGATCTTGCCTCTAATCCACCGCACCGCATGACAGTGAAAAACATTTATTATTGCACAAAAGTAAGTTAGTATGTTTGTTTCTACTCTCTCTTCGCAGCGTTTCGAGCAAAAGGTGTGTGTAATATATTTAGTATTTAGAGAAACATCCTTAAATTAACTAAGTTTATTGCATTAGGTTTCACGATTACATCCGACAAATCTACGTGATACTAGTCTGTGTGTTTTTTTTTATATTGTTGCATGTTTGTTTTGTTTTTTGCACATATGTCTGCATACTTCAAACAATCACATAACTTACTTCTTTTAACTCCATGACATGTTCTTTTAATTAAATTATAACAAATAGTATCCTCGGTCTCACTGCAACATACTCGCATAGATGTGTGCCAACAATTTCAATTGATTTAACTCGAGCGATAATACATTACAAGTCCAAATTTAAAACGATTTTAAAGAAAACGAATGAGTTTATTTATTTCTATGTTTAAATTAGAACACATTCCGCGATACATTTAGAAGGTTTCGAATTGACTGCCTTTTCACTGCGAAATAGAATGCACCAATTAGTAAAGACTACACAGATAACATTTGAGAATAGAGGAAAGGCTACTTATCAATAAGTGTTTACTTTTTGCTTAAAGGAGAAATAATCCTCCTGACCTGACCTGACCTCATTTGCTATAGAACTAATCATATAGCTAAATAGACTTGTAATAAGTGCTTATTCAGTTTTTTGTACATTATAGGGAGGGGTGTTTTCATTTAACACGCAAGTAATTTATATTTAGTCCCATTATTATTAAAATGTCGTAACGGAAACAACAAAATAAAATGTTTTAATATTCCCAATATAACAATTAAAGAGGAAAATATATTTGATATTCTCAGGTAAAAGGATATCACACTCTTAAACTTAAGAATAGATTCTGCGATCCTTGAATTTTAAATGAATTATCCAACTGCATCAAAGAGTACCAAACTCATTTTTTCTAACAAATAATGTTACGGGTTTTCATTGTAGTAACAATTATGGTATACGTGTAATAGTAGTTTTTTTTTTAATTATTTACGGCTGTCCCATATTTCTCCTCACTTTTTACGTTTTGATTCGGTACCTTTCTAAAAAAATAATCGCTATTTTTTAAACAATCGTATATAATATGTAATTAGTACCCGGGATCATTTACTTTTAACCCAAAATATATATTTCTGTTATATTAATACGTAATATGTTCTGTCAAATTTAAAACAAAAATATATATACCATTTATAAGTGGGTTCAAAAGCTACTAATTAGTTAGTATGCAGATATTCATATCAAAACATAAAATACAGTCATTCTATGAGTTATTATATTATACAGTTCTATATTTCCAAATATATTTTTTAATTGTTAAACACGTTGAGATTATATATAACGCTTAATAAGGCAAAAGAATATATGTGAACAACGATCGGTAACTTTTAGTCAGGCTCTCAACATTATGTAAGCTGATGTTGCTAATCCATTATAAGCCTCGCATATTTTAACCACGTTTGTATCGTATTTATCTGTACTCGTCTAATACATCTTAGATATGCCTAAAGTTTGTATTTGCCAAAGTGTGGTAATCGGCATGTCAAATTCCGTATACTGTTACGTAGTGTTATTAGAAATAGCGACTCTAATCTACAGTATATATTGCACACATAACCGAGATATGTTCGTTGTTCATTTTTTAATTTTTTGGGATGAATTTTGAAACTTGGCGATAACGCTTTTTTCTATTATCCTGATGATTATGTGATACACCTTAACGGGATTACATAAGTCATTATTACTCCTACCTACTTTTTAGAAGAGGTATGTATGTGTCTTCATTGTTTAAATCGTATTCTAGTGTATGCATAGACTAGCTTTCACATGACTAATATTTTGTAATGGATGTATCCCGAGCTCAAAATGATAATTGAACAAATGGTTCATCATGTTTTAACTCCGTTTGCAATTTGCGTTAGTAATTTTGTTTTAAATGTATTTACAATTTCTTGTTGTCGGTTCACCACAATCGCTAAAATATTGAAAGGACAAAGCAATTAATAATGTATTTTTCTGCGCTTTGTAGGTAATTTTTCTGCAGGTAGTAACGTATTAGACGCGGGGACGATCTTTCAGTGTGTTATTTCAATGTAATTGTATAAATAAACAATAAATAAACAAAATTAATATCTAATGGCAACATATTTTACACGGAGAATATCTGAACAGTTTTTAAGCTATTAGGTAATTCAAAAATAATTTTAAAAAGAAAATTCTATACACTGTTTTGTGCCTGAACATATAACATTAAATAATTATTTGTTGTCAGTGAAATCATAATTTATATCGCACTTATTAATATATTATGCTTAGCTGATATTTTTTTTTGTTTTCCACCGACGAAAGAGTAATTTTAAGGAAGATGGGAACTTTTACCAGGATCTGTGACGAAGCTGCTAAGCTGTCCGAATGATTCACTATCATAAAACAAGTACATTTGAAACAATAGTAATGCCTGACCAATTAGGAAAATGTAAGTAAGGTTTCTGTTTTCATCCCCTTATTATATTAAAGTGTGAAAATGTTTATGGGATCGATTTGATTGTTGAACTGGAAAATATGTGTGTGAATAAGACGGCTAGAGAGGAGTTTAATACCCGGGGAATCGATGGTTCATAAGGATTTGAAGATTTGGATATTTTGTGCTAGATGCAAGTTAGTGGCCGCTAATGTTGTTTGAAGGGTGATGATTGTACGCAAGAGCTGACATTAATCGTGCAGTAATTTAACCCTTTCACGGCATGCCCTTGGCAGAGGGATAGATATCCTAGCTAGAAAATTATGGGCATTGTCGCAGTTGACCGAATTGATAACAGTGTGGGTGTGGGCTTATCTCCACTTCTCTGGTCAGCTGTAACACGTGAGTGTAATTTCAATTTTAATGAAATATTTTATGTAATGTAGGTTTAAAGTGTCAAAATGAGACTTAATTAGTACATTAGGAAATAATTGTGTAGCGAGCCCATATTTTTTTGTTCAGGATTATGTGTGTTTTTAACATATCTCAAACAGAGCCGAGTCACAATGAAAAGTGCATTGCGCAAGTCAGAAAAGTAAATAGTGACGGGCAAATAGAGGCTGGACATAGCTCATTGAAAAATTGCGTGGATTTGCAACGAGATTCACGTTCGAGAAGTAAGATTGCGGAGAGAGTGTGTTTTGTGGTAGCGACGAGGGCACACAACGAATGTGTACTTAAGGAGAGGAAACACACCTTGCGTTTTAAATGTAGCAAGGATGTTATACTCCACTCCGTTAAGATGAGAAATTAGCGATAAATTGTGACAAATCATCGTCCTTGCGGTTAGTAAAAATAAAAACAAACTTTATCAAGAAGTGCACAAACATAAATGTAGCTTAATATTATCGTGTAAAAAAGGTCTTTACGGAGAGTGGGGAATGGTGGAATAAACGTAATTTAACAGGAAGCTGCGCGACCATTAGTGAATAAGTAACACGATCTACGTTGCACGATATTTTGTTTTGTAATTATCACTTTTCCTATCAGCGTATAACGTAGCGTAAGCTGCTAAAAACTCGAATCACATGCTATATAGCCGCTTTCATATGAAATAAGATTTGTTTGAAACATCGAAGGGCTGATTTGACATAAATTGGCACGATGTATATAAGCAACAAATAATAACAGTATGCAACATTAGAAAAGATTTCGACTTGTGATCGTAACCGCAAATGAACGCCTGACGAGCCTTGAATCCGTCATAAATAATTCAGATAGAGAGAAGAAACTCCATACGACCGTTCCTTTTGATTGTTGTAGGAGAAAGATTTGTGTTTTTGTTTAATAGGAAAGTGACAATCATCGATATCAACATTCTCATTACGTAAAAATTCAGATAACAAGAAAAAAGCATACAGCGAGTATGTGGATTGTTTCTATTTCATGACAATCATGAAACAGAATTTAAGAGACATACATTTAAAATCATACTGACAAATATAAAGCGAGCATATATCGAAAAGCCCTCCGTTTTAGGCGTGAAACGAAAGTCCAATGAAGAATGCGTTTAAAACTTTTGCTTTACACCAATGTTGTTGTTAATGCTGCTGTTGCTGCTGTTGCTGCTGATTCTGATAAGGTAACACAGTTTATACGAAAATTACTTTGTAAAAATCCAGCATTCTATTTACGAAACGTGTTCTCGTATACGAATGAAAGAAATGTATAAGCAATTATGAAATTAAACGAAGTAAAGTGTTTGGAAAATGTGATAACTATTAAATAATGAACACTTTTGAATCAACAGTATCATGAAAATAGATAAAATAAAATAGATGTGCTTGATAGTTTATACTGAAAAAAGAGTGACTACTGGCTCTCAGATCAAGCAGAGGAAACAAGCATACTTCGTGTGCATTTGCAATGTTAGCAACTCATTTATCTAATTAAGATTTAACATGTATACTTTTATCAATTATATGGTAATTTCAATTAAGTTAGGTTTTCTTTAATTTTCTCTGTCATCCCTTATTTTGTTTTGTTATTGTTCGCATCTTAATTAAGAATAAAGAAGAGGTGTAAGAATGTATTTCATGCACGAAAGAAAAGTGTTAAAAATAACACACTGGATGAAGAAATTAATTCAATTTGAGATTACGTTCTGTTATATAGCGACAGTGTAGTAATTCCTGCGACATTACAGAAAAGAATGCTCAAGAAATTCCATGTAGGACATCCAGGTATATCAAGAATGAAAAGCCTTATGCGCTCTTTCTTTTATTGGCCAAACATTGATGAGGATATAGAAGGAAATCAGGGAGTGTAAAGGATGCTCATTAACTATAAAACTCCTCCGACTCAATTCTGATCGTGGGCAATAGCGGACCGACCTTGTTCTAGGAATCATTTAGTTTTGCAGGACCGCTAAATGGGTTCTACTATTTTATTGTTGTAGACAGCCTATTTAAATGGGCGGAAGTATTGAAATGTAAGAATTCCACATCCGAGGTAAGTATCAACTTCCTGTATAAACTATTCACTAGGTTTGGGGGAGTAGACTGCATTATTACAGAAAATGGAACGCAATTTACGTCTACCGAATTTAGACATTTTTGCGCGAATCATCTAATCGGGCATATAAACATTCCGCCATACCACACAAGAAGTAATGGACAAGCAGAGAAATTCGTTGTCACTTCAAAGAGAGCTCTGAAAAAAAAGCTAGTAGGTCGACGACGGATAAGGCAATCTAACAGTTTTTACAAGTCTGCAGAGTCACTTCGAATGCAAACATCGAAACGCTGAAGACACCTGCTCAAGCTATGTCCAGACACAAGATTAGATCGATTTTCCACAAGATGTTACCAAACCAGGATAGGCCAAACCTCAAATAACCGATAACAAAATAACGGTATAAAGTGGGCCAAAGAGTCTTCTACACGATTCACAAAAATAATAATACTTTTTGGGAGTCCGGCATTGCTGAGAAACAAATAGGCAACATAGTCTACATGATTAAGGGACCAGACATGGCGCACAAACGTCACGCTTACCAAATTCGGAAAAGATACTCGAACAGTGAGGTGACCAGATCGCCCGAGGAGGACATCATGGGCACAGTGTTTGATACTTTTCATGTGCCCATACCAGAGACAGCTCCGGAGAACAGAAGATTAAACAGAAAACAGAAACCAGCAGAATTGATTAGGGTCAACCTAAAACAAAAACGTTATTAATCCCAGACGGGATATTTTTAAAGGGGGTTTGTATACCGACCTTCCTTGAACAGAGTAATTTACACCGATTATTAGCACTATAAATAGCGCTTGTAATTTCAACACCTGTGAGAGAGATGCGACTGCACTTCAACTGCTAGCCGAGTGCTTAGCAGATATACAGGCTTTTTTCTCTTTGTACATTATCGTTAATACATTTGTTCCGTAACGGAACCTCGACTTGATTGTTCTTATTTTAAATGACGTTCCACGACAGAACATTATTAATGTCAATATGACATACATTATATTAGTTTTTAAAACTTTATACCTTGTCATGTTTTTTTTATTGTAATTGATCATTCACATGCTTTAGGGTTATAATAAATACTCATTGTTTGACTAGCGAGAGATTAATTGGTTTGACAATTATGAAATATGCCAGTTTCAATATCTACATAAATATAAGTAAAACATTTAACACTGTTGGAACGAAAAATAATACACACTTATCAAAATAATATAATGGCAAATAACTAATCTCATATGCTTAAATACTGTATCTTATTTAATAAAAATATAGTTTTAAACTCTTTCTCATATGCCCTGACCATCTCTCAGAAATACTATATATTATAAGACTGGAAGTAAAGAGAGATCGAATATAAAAACAATATGTTTCTTTCTACATATTTAAATTATATATTACCAGCAGAAGTACTCGTTATTCACTGGGTTCAATAACAGCCGACAGAAAATGGGCTGTGATTGATGAAAGTATGATATGTTATGAAAAAGAGGTGGTGGTAAAGAGATAGGTTTTGAAACTCAAAAATGATACCCTAAGCAAAATATTATGAAAGTAAAGATAACTTCGCGAAAATATATTTTTATATCAACTTTGTTCCATTCGTAGCCAAGAGTGACCAACCAAATGATGTTTTCTAAGAAAGAGAAAATGTTATATATATATATATATATATATATATATATATATATATATATATATATATACAGGAAATAAATGTTACCATAGTAAATAAAACTTACTTTTATGGTAGAAAAGTTCGTTGGTTTGTATTTTTTAGTAGTTTGTATTTTTTTTAATTCACGAACCGGTTTAACAAAATCAAAATGGACGGGACTTTACCCCCGTTTTGAAGGGGATGCACCTGAGCATTCTGTGTTAACAATTTCAGAGAGGGCCGCCAATGTAAGGAATATTTATAAACATATTTTAATGTTTTCTGTTATTTTGTGTTGTGGAATATTCGATTATGCCATGTGTAGTTTTTATAAAATACCTTTAAGTAGTTATCGCCTCAAATTTCGTTTTTTTTTCTGTTCGCTGAATTTATTTCAAGTAAAGAGCATTAAGAATCTATTTCTAAACAAAAAAAAATACATGAGCTGAACTTTTATTGACTATGGTAACATTTATTTCTTGTCTATTTATTTTTTCGGATAATCGTTTGTTGGCTTTTCTGCTAAACACTCTTACTAAATAATATCGACGAAATATCGAAAAAGAAACAAAAAACAGTTTTAAAAAATAATGAAGTTTTACTTACTTTAGTCAAATAATCCGAAACAGCAAAATGGGATATTAAAAAAGTAAACACGTAATTACTTTAGTTTTTTAAAGCAACGAATTGATATAAATATGAATAAGAAGAAAATTGTGCCCTTTTACAGCAGAACAGCTTTGTTTCAGTTTTATAGTATTGAACGGTGTAGTATTCAGAGTTGTACTATTGTAATGTAAAGAAGACAGAAAGGGTTGTAATTATCTGAATTCTTTCCAGTACACTGACAAAAAAAGCTTAAACAGATATATAAATAAAAATAAAACGGTTATGGAAATGGTGTTAAATGGCACGAAATCACGTGAGCAGGATTCCCACTTCTTATTACCCGATAACAAGTAACGTTCTTTTTTATTATTTATCTATTTATCTATTTTCGAAAGAGTGCCACGTGCAATTCAGATAACAAGGAAAAAAGCATACATTGACCAAGGACTTATTTGTGGGGTTGCCCCCACATAGGCTCTTTGCTTGCAGTATCATCTGGAACAGATACTACACTTTGATCTTGGCCCGAAGGCAAGGAAGGTGGCCTATTCGTGACCGGACACACACACACAGACACACACACACCTACTCAGCTTTGTATTTTAGATAACATGTGATGTAAATTCAATAAGTTAACCCCTATAAAATATTTAGCTATAATTTTTCACCGAAATAGACAAAGAAAATAGACAGCCCTATCTTATATTAAATATGTAGAACACAACTGTTTACTAAAACAACGCTTAAAATTGAGCAGTTACAAAGAATCTTTTTTATCCTTTGTTTGCTCCTAATTCATAAGATCTCTGTGATTGTCGTAAATTATATTGAGATTCTGCAATAATGCATATCACAGATAATAAAGCAATACACAAGCTTAACTAAAAATAAGTGGTCTAAACAGTGAACACTACGATATACACAATATGACATGCGGTTAAATTAGTTTTAAATAATGTCGCTGTTTCCTCACAGTCAAAAGAATAAGATATAAACGTTGTAATAATAATAATAATAATAATAATAATAATAATAATAATAATAATAATAATAATAATAAGTAGTATATATATATGCATTTATATATATATACATATATATATATATATATATATATATATATATATATATATATATATATATATAAACAGTACGCGCAAAACTAGGTGTGTCAGAAATTTCGTGAAAAATATTGAATAATTCCAACACGTCTTTCTAAGCTTATATCTCCTCGAAAAATGTAATTCAAGCCCTATTCTTTTTAAATTAAAGGAGCAGGGAGTCAAGGTTTCATTAAAAAAAAACACGGTTTTTTTTTAAAGAAAAGGTTTTAAACTTCGGACTTTAAAAGTACATTTCTACAAAACACTACTTTTCTTGTTTTAAATTTGAATATATTATTTATTGATCATTTATCTTCAATTTGTGATATATAACAGTTTGGTGAGAAAATTAATTATTTATTTTTTTATTAGAAATTTTAAAATAAGGGGGCGTGAAATCATTCGACCCCCTGTCTTTCCAAGCTTACAACTACATGAAAAATGTAATTCAAGACCTATTTTTTTTTCAATTAAAGGACCATCGACCAATGTTTCATTTAAAAAAAAAAAGAAAAAAGAAAAAACAAACAAAGTAGTTTAAATAAAAAAAAAGTTTTAAACTTCGGACTTTACAGGAAAATTTCTAAAAAACTCTAATTTATCTTTAATTTAAATATATTATTTATTGGTCTTTTATCTTCAATTTGTGATATATAATACTTCGGTGAGTAAATTAATTATTGTTTACTTGGTAATCGGGGCATTTACTCTATATGTCAGTATGATAGTGCTGCTGTAGCACCTCCGATGTAATGGAGGAGTTTATTTAAACACCTGGATATGCCAGAAAAAGTATCTATAAAGTTACATAAGCTAGTGGCTAATAAGCTGAACGTAATAAATTTATGTGTGACATATGTTGTTTCAAACCTACGGTATTTTAGTTCGGAGGTGATTTTTAGCAATGTATATTATTGTATATATATATATATATACATATATATATATATATATATATATATATACATACATACATACAGATATATATGTACTTAACGCAGTATCTAGCTATAAGAAGCGTTAAATGGATAAACACTTGTGTAAAATGCATAATTATTTTATTATGAGTCATTATCAAATATGCTATTATTAACTATGTGGAAATATTCTTAACTTTTACCATGAATAACATAAATTATATTCTCTTATACAAGGATTACCAATTACTAACGTCCATAGAATATGAAGGTTAATATGTGTACAGTAGTCATTGTTAATAGTAGATATTTGTTAATAGTATTCATTGTTAATAGTAGATATTTGTTGTAATTTGATTATTTAAGTTGACAATTCGACCATATTTTGTTTTTGTTGGATTTGAAAACGACTATATTGTAGTAAGCAAGAAATCAGACCAGGGAAACAGAGTTCCACATACAAGCATTTACGGGCGAAATATTTTTTTTTTACAGAATTCACGTTTAGGTGTAGTCACATATAGACTGTAGAGACAATTATGCATAGTGGTTTCAGTTATATTCATGCCTTTGTACACGTTCTGTAAAGTGGAACACATATTAGTGCTCAGAAGATCAGAAAATGAAAATAACTATGGAGCAGAGACAAGCTCACAACATCTCTTTTGTAGGAACGGGATTTCAGGAAAGAGAAATAGATATTACCTCTAAGTTTCGAAATTACGTTGCCAAGGCACTAGCCAGCTTTAGGCAGCTCGTACACATATGTGGAAAGTGAACTCCATCCTAAGACGTACATGACTCTTATGCAGGTTGATGATTGCGTTGAAAGTGAGATATCTTCTGATACGGGAGAATGACATAGGTATGTTTCCAACGACTTTTACAATGAATCTTTTATATGTTCTCATTGAAAGATTCGGAGAGAAGGTGAGACAAAGAAGCTTCCCGTGATATGCAATCTCCCAAATACGAGACACCCTCCTTTCAATTAAATAAACTTAATCTTCTTTAAATTCCTATCTTTAGTAGATTTGTTGTGTTTAAGCTGTACAGTACAATATAATAAACAAATGTTTTTCTTGATTGAAATTTATATTTTGAATATATTTCAGAGTCAAACTCTATCCTCAGTATTTTGTATATCATTTTTTTTTCTTTTTCATCTTTCCTTCTCTTTACTTTCTTGGTTGCCAAGTTAGAGAAGCGTTTACTATGATATTCTCCCAAGGATAATGTATTTGTATAATAGCGAAACATGTGCCTACAAATACTTGTTCTGGCATAAATGTTCATCAAGAATTTAGACTATTCCGAAGGCATTTCTTTATACAATTCACATATATTCTCGCCGTAGACATAATGAGAAAAAACAACTGTGACAGATGGTTAGTGTTTTGTCACCTGGTCATCAATGAGACACTAGATTTCGCACTGCTTTCTTAAAGAATGTGTTATATTCTTTGGAATGTTGTTGTTTTTAAAATTCCACATGAGATCAAGACATGGATGAGAAACGAAGACTTGCATAGCATGAAAAGGCATAAATACAAAAATAAACACGTAGCGATGTATCATTTTGTTTGTCAAAGTAACTTTATAAACTATCATCTTATAACCTCATTGATATATATATATATATATATATATATATATATATATATATATAAAATTTTGAAGTTGAAAATTCTTTTTTTCCAATGTTCAAAAACCCTTTTTAAACTGTAAGCAAGGTCTACAAAATTGTATTTATTAGACAAGGAGTACAAACAAGACAAGAAAAACCTTTTCCACGAGGTTTTGGTGAATGTACTTCTAATCCGAGTGAAGCGTTTCGCAAAATCTACAATACTTTTTGCAGGTTAATGCATTAGGAGATACAAATAATATGAAGTTAATAATAGTTGCATAAAATGCCAGTAAACAGTTCATAAGGATTCATGCTAAATGGTACAGTAAGGGGCAGGAAAAGGAGAGGAAAAGGATATGGTAAAAGTCAAATTGTAATAATGGCAACATCAAAAACAGGAAAAACCGGTTGAAAATGTATCGTTAATCAATAGGATAAATGAAATCTGAATAGTCATATTAATGGCAGGTTAACATTTGGAGCTCGCAGAAATATCAACAATTTCTTGAGAAGAAAATAATTTTATGAGCAAGGAAAAGAAGGACCTTGAAATATAGATAGAATGTATGTTAGAAAAACGGATGCTGGTACAAAAGAGACGATAAAAGTGTGAAAAAGAGTAAAAAGCAGGAAGAAAGTATATTAAATAACAAGAGGAGAGAGGGTGGACAGACAGAAATAGGCAATGGGGTAAAAAAGACAGGAAAGAGTTGAAGTAGAAAATCGCAATTCTAAATCTATTTTAAGAACATATATAAATAGGTCAGAAAGGGTCAATTTGACCCAGATATGAATATAATTCAGGTGATTAATTTTAATGTAGACTTAAGTGACAAGACTTAGCACCTGGGGTTTATAATTTCGACTCTTAATAATATGCCGATTTATGGAGATAGTGCTGTATATCGATTTAAAGTGGTTATGAATGTTTCCTGGTTATTATCAGTGACTTCATTATTTAAGGAAGAATTATGGTGATATATTTTAAACTTTACTAATGTTGCAGTAGCGCCAATATAAGTGTATATATTAGCGGCGTTAGTGTAATATTAATTGTATGTGGCTTTAGGTAATGCTTTCGTGTAGGATTCGGTTTAATTCAGGGTTATTATTATTAGCAATAAAAGATTTAATTTTTGCTTGGGTATTTGATATATATTCAAAAGAGAGATTACTGGTAGAATGATGCCAAAAGAAAATTGGGGTGGGTTATTAACTTTGTTAATGTTACTATTAATATTGCTGGATTTATTGAGTTTTTCATCTTATTTTGTTTATTACATAAATATATGTATAATATTTATATTTATTTTAGTGTACACCTTTCTTATTGTAAACAATTCGGAGCTCTACTCCCAATCAGCGTAGCTTGACTGTTGGTAGGATTCAAACTTTGGACCTTATGTATTTCAGTCTAGCGCCCTAATCCCCCCGCTATGTTGCCATAGACGATTTACTGCTTCGTTTTCATCGTTTATTTGTTAAAATGCTTTTCGTTTTGATTTTTTAATCGATAGTAATGTTTATGTATCTGCCCTAGAGAACCGGTGTTTTTCTTAGAAAGTCGTCCATTTTTTATTTGGACGTATTATTTATTTATTTATTTATTTTTAAAACATTAATCTACGGACACGCGTGTTTCAGAGCCTTACTCCTCATCAGCATAGCTTGATTATGATTAATTTCTTGGGCACTTTATTTGTTGCATAAAACTGTTGTCATCTTTTTAAACTTTTTTTTTGTTTTATAGGAATTCATGTATGAATAATTTTTTTTGCTTAAATTTATGCAATATTTTTTCCAAATTTTCGGTTAATATCAATTTTTATAGAAATAATAGTTGATATTCAATACTTAAACTTTTTTTTAAATAGTTTTACATAAAACGTTTTAACACACAGAGGTCACATATGGGACGGAAAACCTACTGCATAAGTTTTCCAAAAGTGTTTATAAATTATTTTCGAATGATATCATATTTTTAAATAATTTGTTAGCAATAGTAATAATGATTGCTGAAAAGTTTAGCGTGGTTAAATGAAACCGACTTTTTTTAACGAAATGAAAAAGAAAACAAATATAATTGACTATACTTAGGTAACAAAATTAAATAAACATGGGCGGATTGAATTAGAAACGACGTTTCTTTAGTACACTCAGGGTTATCTGTTCTTCGTAAAATTCACATACAATCTTAACAACGCTTATCTGTGGCATTAAGTTTTCTAAGTAATATTTGTGATGCTTTCGTTTGCTGATTTCGATAGATCAGGTAAATATTGTTTAATCATAGTAGGTGACACTTATTTTAAATACGGTTCCTCTTTTGCTTAAGTTTAGAACGTATTTCTCTTTGAGTAAACATTTTTAATTTTGATAACGTTGAAAGATTTCACGTGCACATAGCAAACATTGCATTTTATATAAATTTTTTAGCTTTCATTGAAATATGTATTTTCACTAATACTCAAGAAATGGGCCGGATCTTTCCAACAAAATAAGTAACTTGTCGAAAGATACCGGAATATAGGTGTAAACTAGGTGAGAACCCGATAACTATTGATGTGAATATTTAGATGTCTTTGTATTCTCCTGTATATTTACATATTGGTAGTAGAAAAAATAACGAAACAAATTATATGTTCCTAAAAGTTCCCT
Source organism: Euprymna scolopes (assembly GCF_053919585.1). Classification (NCBI taxonomy): domain Eukaryota; kingdom Metazoa; phylum Mollusca; class Cephalopoda; order Sepiida; family Sepiolidae; genus Euprymna; species Euprymna scolopes. The sequence goes on along the minus strand of NC_136493.1, from coordinate 106,431,917 downwards.
GTGATTATTTATGTGAAATAAAAAGTGCATACAATCACAATATGTGATATTCATCTATCAATGAATTCAGCATGTTTTTTTCTGATAATAATCATATATCCAACACACGCAGTTAAACATGTCTAGTCGCATATAATACTTAATATATTGTATACATCTCACAATGTATCTATGTGTGTATGTGCATGTGTAGGTATGCTTGTATGTATGTCTGCCAAAATCTGTTGACAGAGACGGCAGGTTTTCACGAGATATGATATGATTTTGAAGGTCGGCCGTTCGGATTACAGATATCGAAAAATTAGCTATAATAAAAAAGATGTTCTACCCCCTCATCATATTATTAATGCCATTTCTTCATTTAAATGTGGTTGCGGTGCCGATGAGGTAGGTCGAACGTCTTTAAAATTGGTAAGTCGCATACAACATGTACCGAGCAAAATCAGGAATGGAACATTCCTACGTACCGACGCTGTAAACAACACATATGGATCCGCTATAACGGACCACTTTATTAAATACCGAGATTGTGCTACGAACTTCAGCATCGACACTTTCTCTGTATTGTGTCGAGCTCACTCCGTATATCATGAAAATTCTTGGAGACTGTTCACGTCCGCCTTAGGAAGCCTTCCCTTTGTAAGCAAAAGGACTGATTGTGGGGTTTGAACGTGATCGGCCTCTAAAATTCATCCCCATACGATTGCTCTTTCTCCCGTCTCTTTTTTAGATTTTATCATTAAGGAAAAAAATAAATCCCTCGATTCCAATTTGGATGAGTGAGGGCGAAACATGTCAATTGGCTCGTTTTGATTTTTTCTATTCCCCTACATTTATTTTTTAGTCTCTATCCATTTTCTTTTTCTCTTCGGTCTTTTTTTAAATATACAATGAATTCCGATGGAATAGACCTTCCCTTCATAATTGGCTTAATAAAGATGTGTACCCCCAAGAAAACCATGAAATTATATATATATATATATATATATATATATATATATATATATATATATATATATATATATATATATATATCAGGTATGGCATACATTGTCTCGGATAGAACGCCTTCTCTACTTCGATTGGTTTAAATATAATTAAAAATGGACGAGTATTGCCTATTCTTGTGTACCCCTTATTGACTAGTGGGAGGAAGTATGATATATTTTCCTACATTATTGTCAACATTTCAACGTGAAGAAACCTCTGTTAATTCATAGCAATTATATCTAATGTTTAAAACGTAAAATTATCATGGTTCAATTCCGCTCCAAAATTAAACATAAGTACTGTACACGTCCGTGTATTAAAACCAAAATACAGTTGTTTTTATAGACTAGGCGTTTATGTTTGTGCAGTATTTAATAGTCTGACATACATGTGTGATGGTATCAAAGTTTTTGCTTTCGTAAAAATTCGACTATCTTTCGTTAATCAGATTGCTATGATTATCGATTTTCGATACGTATCGAAAGCATTCTTATACAAACTAACGAACGTACACACCTAGAAACATCAAGTACTATTTGTGTGAAATTAAAACAAGTAGGTTAATCTCTTTTAAAGTCCATATATAACGAGTACTTAAACACACAGAAAGGTTATTTTATAAAGAAGTAGAGATGTGTCAAGCTGTATTTTGCATGAACTATGCTTTATAATCGACTGTATTTTGCATGAACTATGCTTAATAATCGATTGTATTTTGCAACAGATTACTTGGGTGTGTTTAAAAATATACTAGTTTTCATTCTTGTTCTAGTGTAGCTTCCCTTTCGACAAACCTTTCCACTCGTGTTATTAATCAGACAAGCTGTTGCTTTTTTTTTCAATTAGTTACTATTTACTAATACTCTGTGTACAATATTCTTATTGTTACACTCCGTAGTTGGGTTTTCGTGCATTGACATGTTGAGAATAATCGTTTTGTCACTTCTTTTACACGCCTAATAAGCGGATCACAGTTCCATTTCATTTAATTGTGGTTATATTTACGCCAATTCTTCTATTTACTTGTTAAACGGGCTGTCCAGATTATCAGATAATTATTAACTCACATATTACTCCCATTCGTTTGTGCTTGAGATATTCGCAGTTGTCCTATCTGTATTATATTTAAAGTTATATTCACTGTTTTTTTTTAATTTAATAAACAGACATAATCACAAAACTTCTTACAGAACTGTAAGTAAACAGCAAACTGAATGCAATTTACTGCATTATCTTTTCAACTTTACGAAAACCCTATACTTACATAGTAAGTTGTATCATATTCTTTATCATCGGTATTTTTATCCTGTCTGACTAAATAAGTATCATATCAGGTAACTTGATCGGTGTCGTAGCCTTGAAGTAATCTTTTTAATATCTACATTGTTGGTTTCTCTTATATTTGTTTGATGTTATGCTTTTAAGGTGATTTATATTTTTCACTGCAATTTATTCCAGTTTACATCTTTTGTAGCATTATCTGCTATGAATGGATTGCCTCTGCTCGCGGTATATTTTTCTTTTGATAGTTCTGGTGTTATTATTGCGTGCACTGGATGTGCTAACGGTTACCTCTCATACGATTAGCTTCATTTCTAAGGCAATTAATCTTGACATATCGATGGTCCTTGATAAGCTACGCCATAACAGTCTACTTTACAAGATCTCCAGCTACAGTATAGCTGAGTATGATTAAATCATTTCTCTCGGATAGGTTCATAAAAGTAGTGGTTGATGAATAGAAACAGAAGCTAACAGTGTCAATGCTGGAGTCCATACGAGATCCACCTGGGCGCCACTTTCTTCCTGATCTGCATAAATGTGTTTCCAAATTACATCCTAAGATCATAAGTAGACATTTATGCTGACAACACTACCATCTATGACAACACATAAAAGGTCGATAATGATCAAGTTTTCTCTGGTTATATCTCCTTGGATCTATGGATAAAGAGGTGTCTGGTTACGTTTAATGCTTCTAGACTTATCTTCTCTCTTTACATTATCAACGCTCTGATCTCCATCTAGACATGAATGGCTCCCGTCTTGTTTTAACAAGCTTCTGGTCTTAAACATTACTGCTAATCTGATATAGAACATACACATCAAATCCGATGCCAAGGACGCTGGAAAAATGGTGGGATCCTTCTATCGATCAAGTAGAGATCTCACTGTTGATGCAATTGCATACCTAAAGAAAAACCAGGTACGTAAAAAGATGGAGGACTGTTGTCACATCTCGGCAAGGGCAACGAGAAAAAAAGGTCATCCTTCCTTGACAGAGTTACAAATAGACTTCGTAGCCCAGTTCGGTATGCCCTTTTCTCTTCGGCGCACCCTCTTTCAACAGAAGTGATGTTGCGAGACTGTCATTGTTTTATGGTTATTTTCATAGCAATCCTCGCCTGATCTGGTTATCCCTTATAAAACCTTAACGAAAATCACTCGCCTAACTGATACAACTCTAAATTTGTTCCCCCATTCTTTATCTGTGTCTATGCCTTACAGAGATACCATGAACAAAGTTTTTTTCTTAGAATTTCACGCCTGTGGAACTCTGTATTTTAGGCTGCTTTCATGCTGACTACAATTTAGTAGTGTTAAATTCTAACACAAGGAAAGCCTTGAGGAACTGTCTTCTTAAATTATCGAATTTACCAAATTTCCATTACAAACGATTCCTTTTATATTATCCCTTGACTAATGTACACCCACTAATGATGTTCTTGGCATCAGTGACATTGTAAGTGGTGACTCCTTTGTTAAAAACAAAAAAACAAAATAAACTTCATTTCTCACTATAGTCTCGGTTCACACATGAACATACTTAATTTAACATTCATAATTCAAAGAAAATATCATGGCTAGTTTTATAATATTTATACATCCGGCATAAGTATGAAATTAATTGTTAGTGTCCCCTTAAAAATAACTATTTTTCTAAATAATAACTTACCGCACTGCTACACACTTTCTTACTCAAGATATATTTACTGATACATACCATTTTCCATTGTTTCAGCAGACTTGCCGTATTGTTATTTCACTTGTCTTCTATGGAATTACACCTATTATGTTAGGAATGTATTTTTATCTTATTTATCACTGTGGACAATGCCCTCTTACAGTAACTTATGTATGATTAGTTGTATTACCTTCGTGTATTATTAACATTAATGAAGACAGATAGGTACGAAATGCGGAAAGGGTAATATATAAAATGCGGGATATTAAACTAAATATACTGATATATATATATATATATATATATATATATATATATATATATATATATATATATATATATATATATATATATGCATACATATGTATGTATAGATATATGTATGTATATATATGCATGTATATATATATATATATATATATATATATCTGTATATATATATGTATATATATGTATATGTATATATATATGTATACATTGATTGATATAAATTTAGTAGAAGATGAGTATGTTTGTGGTAAAATTAAAGGTTACGTTTTTTAGAAAAGTAAGTATTTGATTTTAAAAAATGACTGAAGCACAAAACCAACCAAACTATCTCAGCATGTGCTTACTATAATACAAATATATAAGTGTAACCCAACAGGTTCATTGTTTAACCTTGAGTATAATACTGGATATTAATATTTAATTAACATTCTTAACGTACAACGTAACAGCGAACAGTGCATACAGTATACTCCAAACTCCTTATATTAAAATGCAAAACAGACAAACTGATTATATTAACATTTTCTGGTAATTTGTTCCTCATATAATTAAATATATATGATGTCTTTTTTACTCTTTCTATATGTATATAGCTTAACAAGGATAGATGCATATATATATATATATATATATATATATACAGAGAGAGAGAGAGAGAGAGAGAGAGAGACCAGGAACAGGCACAGGGATAGAGAGACAGATAGACAGAGAAAGAGAGTGAGAGAGAAGGGGGGAGTTAGATGGGCAGACGGACAGGAACACAGATAGGAAGATGTCGTAAGATAAATATATACCAATCTATGTGTCTCTTTATAAATTGATATTTTTGTATATATTATTTCCCTTTTAGAAAGCCAAAAAGCTTTAAGTATTTATTTGTATCAATTAAGTAAAGAAACATTGATGGAAAGTAAATACGCTGAACATTCCCTTCTCGTTTTCTGCCATCTTTACATAGTTTTCTATTCGCATGCCAAACGCAGAGAATCCGCCTCAGCGAGTTGGACGTCATGTTCTTACCGCTAGCTTCAGTTACTTCATGGAACTTATCTTCTGATTTGTTTATTTTCATCAAGAACAGACGGCCATTGTGTGTTTGAGGCATGACTAGCAGCTTTTTCTTCTATTTTCTTTTTTTTTTCAAGATGGCAGATCGTCCAGCCAGAGGCAGCCGTGCAAATTGATATGGCAGGATTTGCTTCTTTGTCTGACATGAAGAGTTGAACAGATGGCGTTCAGTTGATTAGCTTTGGATTCAGATTTTCTCAAATAATTCAAAGGTTCTGTCTTTTTTCCCCTCTATGTACAAAATATTGTATAGCTCTACATCGTGTGTGTATATATATATATATATATATGTGTGCGTGTGTGCGTATGTGTGTTTTATCTGTTTCTATCAATTTCTCAATCTCCCTCTTTATATATATATATATATATATATATATATGCATATCATTTCATTTCTCTAGCTTTTTACTGTATGTTTCTTATATGTATATCTATTATCTAAATATGTTTTAATTTATTTTCTCTCTACATCATAGTTTTCTTTCTTTCTAAAATAATTTTGAAGAGCTTTCACTCTCTTTTTTCTACAGAAAAGCATTTGACATATTTTTTTGTTTCGTGTTATCAGAAGCCTTAAATTAATATTTTACTTTCAAAGAATTCTATCGCATTTTCTTCTGTTTTAGGTACGGTTACCTATATTTGTCATCCGTATATATTTTAAATAAATTCTTTATAATGGTTGGGAAGTAATAACACATATTCGCTATATGTTTTAAAAATTATATACGAGACCTGCTTATGCCGCGAAAAAAGGGACGGAAAATATCAAATGACCAGATTGTCTGAAGTAAACGGTTAACATCCTCCTAAAAGCAGGCAAGAGAATTATTTTGCTAAAACGTGATGATACAAGAACAACATAACAGATGTAATGCCTAAATATGAAGGTACAAGACTCAGCATTCCTGTTCTGTGAACCACCTGGAAAAAGCCAGCATAATAGAAGAAGACACACGGAACCAGGTAAAATAACAATTATGAGGAGGAGGATAATAACCCACAAATGAAATCAATACACGCATTAGGAAGTTCATCCAAAAAAATATCCCAAAAATGTAATACGTAAATGTACAGAGGTAATTGAAAACACACACGTTCCAGACAGTGGAATATTTAAAATTATATTATTGTTTGCGAGATATTTATAGGATTAACACCATGCTTGAACTATGAAATGTGCTGAATGTTACGCGGATCCTTGCCTGCTAAGAGCCAGAATTGAACTCAAAATCTTTCTCAAAGCACATGCCACCACGTGCAAAAAAAGTTGTGCTCTCAAAGTGTCTACATATTGTGATGCACTCTTTATAATTATAATTTCTGAAAAACCTTTTCATCAATTCTATATAAACAAGCGAAATTGGAAGTTACAAAAACATACAAGAATTCTCAAAAAGTGATACAACCATGCATGCGTGAAATTCAAAATCAGTGGTGGCCAAATCAGAGAGAAGTAGCACAATTCATAGCGAGCAGCGAAAACTCGAGACTGTTTGACCAAATAATTAAAGAGACCTATGGGCCTCAAAGATCGAGTGTTCTTCGTTTCAAAACGAAATACGGTTCCAATATAAACGAACTGGCCGTTTGCAACAAGCACTGGCGTGAACGTTATAAAGAACTCCTGATCACTATTCAGTGGTTGACGAATTTATATTGACTCTAATTAAGCAACGTCAACCAGTCATGGCCCTTAATGATTTCTTCCTTGAATATGTATATGTGAGTCAAATGAACATCAACATGCAATGGATAGATAGCATATCAGCAGAGATTTAAAAGAATGGTAGTGAGAAAATGGCCGATCTCTCAAAGCAATTTTTCAAATGGTGTACATTAGTTGATTACTAAAATACATTGATACATGTGTATGTGTATAAAGAAATATTTAATTTTGGAGTTTGGCAATTTTATGGGAATATCCTTGATATCTATTTTTAGTAATTTCTTTTCGAGGATAGTTCTTAATAAATTAGTCCACACAATTGCCAATAGAACACTTCTGGAGTTACAGTGTGGTTTTCGTTCAAGGCGTGGCAATCAGGATATGATTTTCAGTGCTCGACAATTGCAGAAGCGCAAAAACCAAAACATCTTACACAAATGAATCATTGGCCTATCCAAACTGTTAAGTGATCAACTCTTTGGAGGATCGTACAAAAGTTGGTTTTCTTTGAGGGAGTTGTGCATCTTAATCGTTTTCTTTAAAGAAAAGAAAGCTAGAGTTAGATGTCATGCCACTCCATCTGGGGAATACCTATAAATAATGTGGTGAAGCTGGGTGGCATTTCTGTACTCATGTTATTTAACCTCTTCTAATATTTTTCTGTACTCATGCAATTACATATTCTCTCTCTTTCTCTCTCTCTCTCTCTATATATATATATACATATATATGCATATATATATGTATATATATATATATATAAATATATATATGCATATATCTATATGTAGTTATATATGAACACGTCAATAAATATATATATACACACTGGTATATAAAAACATGCATACACTCATGTGCATATATATATATATGTGTGTGTGTGGGTGTGTGTGTGTGCGTGGGTCTTGCGCGTATGTAATCAACATCATAGGATTAAAATTTCGTTATAAATAATAATACACTGAAAGGCTACAAAACATCGCCAATTAAGTTCGTTTTTTTTATAATTTCATTAGTCTTTTAATTCTCATATTTCCGGACATAAGTTTCCATTGTTAAAAGATACCGTTTTGTCATGTATGTGTGTACATGTAAACACCGTGTTGTTATTTCGTTCATACGTTTTGATTACTATTGTATTGTCTATTTTTTTATTTTACACATTTTATAAGTAGTCTAGTAAAATAAGTACTTTTTCTTTATTATTTTAGTCTTATGATTTTTATCAACATGCCATTTAGTAGTTCTAACTACAATGGATAAAATACATTATCTTTAATTGTATATTGTAGTTTGCACTGTTAGGGAGAGGAAAGGTGCGAATGAACTCGAAACTCGGACCATCAAAAATGAAACCTGGAATTGGATTGCCTGGTCCTATGACGCAAGTCGTTTTATGGGGCAGGCCGTTGAATGGAGCAAAGTTCGAACGAACTTAAACACTGGCCGGCAAAAATGAAACCCGGGAATGAGATGACGTAATTCGGCCGCAGGTAAGACCAAAAGCAAATACCGAGAGGGTCAGAATATAGGTCGATGACGTAAATTGGTTAATGGGTTACGAGGTCGAAAATCCATAAAAGAGAAATTATAAACAAAAAACGGACGGAAAGACGCGGAGAGAGGAACGAGGACAGACGAAGATAAACTGCCTGTCACGTTCGCAACAACACCCTCTCCCACCTACACTCTCTCCTACCAACCACCTCTTCACTCCACCGCTGCATTGTGTAAATATGAATGTTTGATAAATACACCAAGTTTTGTTTATAAAGGTTGCTCGTTATATTTTGATAAATGAACAGGGTGATTCCAATCAGAGAGGCTTACAAGAAGCATATGTCTATAAATATCAAATAGACAATCTTTTTATCCATCGAGATATGCAAAAATCTTTGATAGTTAAATTACAGGCTTGCCGCTTATGCAATAGAATGTACCCTGGCTAGATGAAACAGTAAGACTCTTCCTAGGACGACCAACAACAAAACAGAATAGACGTCACCGTCATACAACCCAGTATATAACATATACAAGATTTGGTACCGTATCAATTTTTATTCTACAAGAATAAAATAAAAGAAAAAAAAGAGGAATTACAAACACGAGCAATACCACGAAAACACAACTAAAAAAGGGTCCTTAAAAAAAAAAAACTTATTACCGCGGACAGATTATTGAAAAAAAATCCCCAACTCAAAACTGTCAAATTAAAAAAGGGGGAGAAGAAGAAAGAAAAAAATATGAGGAAAATACAAACGAGGTAAGTCGTACTCGATTCTTTCTTTGATTGCTTCTGCTCTAATGTTAGGCATATATATATATATATATATATATATATATATATATATATATATATATATATATATATATATATATAAACATTTCAAGCTTTCGGTAAGGAGAAAGGAAAAGAAAAGAAGGAAATTCGTGATAGCTTGGCAAAATTTATCAAACTGACAAAAAACTTGTGATTTTTTTTCTTTTTTGTCTTTTAAATTGTACTTTTGTTTTCTCATCTGACGTTGTTTTTTTTTGTTGTTTTGGTTAAGTTGGAAAAAAAAAGATGGAACAGCAAGTCTGTTCCAATTTCGTACAGGGCTTAAGCATTGAGCTTAGGAACGCGTTGGGGGGCCATCTCAAAAACTTTACGAGGTGAGTCCCTTCTAAATAAAATAGGAACTTTCGAAAATAGAAAGGACTGTGGATATAGGGTGTGGTTGCAAGAGATAGAAAACTATTTTAGAATAGTCGGTGCTGGGGACGAGGAAAAATGACAGGCATCACTATTGGCCACTAGGGGCTAGGTTGGACTCTTCATTAAAGGATTAATGACAAATAATGAAGGGTTAACCTGGCTAGAATTGAAACATGCCTTAGAAGATTATTATGGGATAGTCGTAAATCCCAACAAGAACGCAATAGGCTTAGCTAATATAAGACAGTGTAGAGAAGAAAGTATTCAAGACTATATGCAGATAATAGTGAGACTAGCAGAAGGAGCATATAGTGCCATAGATGCAAGTAATGAATTAGTACAAAACATGTTCTAGGATTTTTTATAGAAGGCCTCAGAGATAAGGTGTGAAAATGGCCGTAATGGGGGATGAACCTACGGATCTCCATGCAGCATATGAGAAAGCCTTAGCAAAAGTAAGATGGAAAATTCGGCTCAACACAAATCATGAATACGATGATGAGCCCATGGGGATTTGTCATGCGAGACGGCAGGTTAGAGTCGAAACCGTAGGTCCAGCAAAATTCCCAAAACAAGATAGGTGGAAAAGATTAGAGAATAGGGGGTGTATATAAGACTAGAGAAAGGGAAAAAGCTATACAGGATATAAGGTGTTTCAATTGTGGTAAGGTGGGCCACATATGGAGAGATTGCAGACACCGCAGGCAGAGAAACGGAAACGCACCGTTCATACAACGCCAGACGGACGGAACGAAGGCATACCGACGCATGTAATCGGTAACATAGGCGCTGCAAATTCCTTTTCTATTAGAATAGATAGAAATAGTCTCAGGGCTGTAGTAGATACAAGCGCAGAGTTTAAGTAGAGTTTTTAAAACACTGATACAGAGACCTGAGCTACATAGTAAATCAATGAATTTAAGGACAGCTAATGGGTCCCCATTAACTGTAGAAGGCATCGCTCGATTAAGGATAAGGATAGGAAGTCAATTCATCCACCACAATTTCGTTGTGTCGAAAAACTTCAATAGAAACATAATACTAGGCCAGGTTAATGGGGTGAGGATTTACTTTGACTTAGTCGCGATAAAAATAGGAAATGAATATATAGCGTTAGAAGAGGATGCTCCTATCTCAGTTATAGTAAGACTGGGGAAAAATAACATTAAAACCCCAGCACTTGCATACGTGCACAGCTCGTGCGGGTATTAAAAATGGTCAAGTGCTAGAGTATAAGGTAGAGAAAATAGATAGAGGAGTTCTTAGTGATCTTAGTGGTATTTCAGTAGCAAATACCGTAGTAAAAAAGTATAGGATCAAAAAGTGTTCCGCTTTTAATAATGAACAACACCAACCAGACTGTTACCTTAAGAAGAGGGTGTAAGATAATTAGGTGTAGAGCGGCTGGTAAAATAATGGAGATTACCATAACAAAGAAACATAGATGTAAGATCTCTGAAGAAACCTTGGAAGGGATAAAAGTGCCCGAAAAATTCAAGTTAGAGATCAATAAGGTGCTTAAGCGAAAAAAAGGGCTTGTTCGTTACGAGAGATAAGAACTTGAGCAGTACCGATACGGTAGAGATGCGTATTGATACTGGAACAGATGAGCCCATACGAAAATGCCCGTACCGGACACCACTTAAGCAAAGAAAAGAACTAGAGTCTGCAATATGGGAAATGATGCAGGCTGGATTAATCGAAAGATCAAACAGCCCGTGGAGTTTTCCGATAGTTTTAGTAGAGAAGAAAGAGGGAACTAAAAGGTTCTGTGTAGATTTTAGGGCACTAAATAAAATAACAAAGAAATATTCTTGAGCGTTACCAGTTATTGATGATATTTTAGCCTCGCTTGGGTCGGCAAAGTACTTCTCAAAGTTAAATTTGAAGTCAGGGTACTGCCAGGTCAAATTGAATGAGAACGATAAGGAAAAAAACTGCATTCACCTGCCACAAAGTGTTGTTCCATTTTAATGTAATGCCGTTCAGACTTACGAACTCGCCCGGGGTCTTCCAGGAATTGATATCCGTAGTAGTACAAGGACATGAAGAATTCGCTGTACCGTATTTGGATGATATTTTAATATTCTCAAATACAAAGGAAGAACATATAAAACACATAGATAAGATCGTATGTAGTTTGCGCAAGCACAATCTTAGGGTAAAAGCAACAAAGTGTGACTTTTTTGATATAGAAATACAGTATCTGGGGTTCAAAGTTAGTGAGAGGGGTATATAGCCAGACATGGAAAAGTCAAGTCTATAAAAATCATTTCGACTCCAACCACCGTAAAGCAAGTAAGAGCTTTCATTGGTATGAAATCGTACTATCGGCGTTTTATAAAACATTGTTCCGATATCGCCGAGCCATTAATCCAATTAATGAGGGAGCATGCACGATTTTATTGGGACGACGCATGTCAATCTGCCTTTGATAGCCTAAAACGAAGCTTGCAGATATGGCAACACTGGCGTATCCCGATCCGGATAAGGACTACCGACAGTATACGGATGCCTCTGATCATTCGATTGGGGCATGTTTATCACAAATGGTCTATGATGCAAAGGAGGATAAAGAGGTATAACACCCTATTTACTTTTTATCCCATAAGTTGAGTAATACTCAAACCAAATCGTCAACAATAGAGAAGGAGGCATATGCGATACACTATGCCCTGAATAAATTAAAACACTATTTGCAGAGTTGTGCGTTGCCCATCTATACAGACAATAGACCATTGGAGTATTTATCAAACTCACTAATTCAAAAAAGGAAAATATAGACGTGGGCTTTAAGTATGACTGGCTATAATTGCACCAAACTGTAGCTGAAGGGGAAAGACAACGTCTGTGCGGATCTCTTGTCATGCGCTGTAGATTCGGGCCAAAACAATGATGTAGCAATAGACAGTAGGAATTACACGGTGAGTGCAATAAACTCACATAATTTTTAGCCAAAAGATGTTGCATCACATAAGGATGCTGAAGACTTATCGGTAACACACGAGCGTCCTACATTATCGGGTTTACATGTACGTAAGGAACAGGAAGCAAATAGGGAGATTGTATGTTTAAAGATGCGAATGAAAAACGGTAAAGCGTCCAAGATGAAACGAAAAAAGTACATAATAATGGACGATGTAGTATATCACTTGCCGCTACCCGACGACGAACCGATAACTAGGTTATATATTCCCTCGCATATAAGAGAAAGAGGGTTAGTTCAATACCATGATGATAATGATCACATGGTCGGTGAAAAAACGTTTATATAGTACTCTATGCTCAGTTATCGGCTTTTAAAAATGAAAAAGCCGATAACTGAGCATGGAGTACTATATAAATGTTATTGATTCAACTAGTTAATGTACGTGTTACAGACAAATAAAAAACAAGCCAAATTTGTATAAGCGCCTCAAGATATAGAACATTTTATATAAATGTTGTGTAAAAAGGCAAAGAGTTGAAAATCTTTGTTATTTTACAATTAATGATTATTTTTTCTATGTAAGATATTTTATAGATAATTTTTTTTTAAAAATTGATTATGGAAAAGTATAGCATTGAAGAACGTACACAAGTCATGAAATTGTGTTACCTAAATAAAACAGTGCTTTGGCGACAACGTTATATCTTGCTCTGGCAATGTCAAATGGCCACCACGTTCCCCTTACTTCATTAGCCTTATTCCTGGAGAGATATCTTAAAAGAAGAGTCTATGTTAACAACTCCCAAACCCTATAAGAAGTGAAAGAAAACGACGTCAACGAAATACGGGAGTATGATCCAAATCAAGAGATTCATAAATCTTCGATGAACAATGCTTGGGAAAGAACACAAATCTGCGGAGCAAAGAATGGGCAACATTTAAAAGACATTATCTTACATGAATAAATATTGTTTGAAATTTGCATTGTTAAGAACCCCTAATGGATTACTACGATTGTGTGAAATTTACAGAAATATATTATCAAAACCAAAGAATCTAGTTAAGTTCAACACCTTTTAGTGACGTTTTTGACATGCTGTATAAATCCACCGATTTAAAAATGGAGTAAAATATATATGTTTAAATTACTAGGTCTCGAAATAGATTAAATTCTACAAAAACTTTCTAGTGATGATAGTGAAAAAAATTATTAGATCTTGTGCAAATTATGGTGACAAGTTAAAAAAAGTGTATTATTTAAACATCTTTTGTATAAAATGCTTTGTATCGGTAAACTCAATGTTTAAAATATACGTATTTAGGTGTAAGCGGTAAATTGAATTACAAGAGCCAAAAATTCGACAAACAGTTGTAGTTTATTTGCACGTACAGATAGAGAGAATTATATTACTTTATATAATCACCGCTTATTAATGGCCGGAAGCCACTCAACGTAAGGCTCCATACGAACCGTCATATAAATCTGATAATTTATTTTAAAAGACGGTTTTTCAAAAACCTGATCATGTTGAAATTAAAGACGATTATCTCATATTCAGCCAAGCAGTAAGTCTGCGGGATTTTGTCAAATACATATGCAGTTTTAGCAAAATAAACTCTGCTCATAAAATTTCCACTTAGGTTTAAGCACGGCTATGTAAACGGAAATTGCTGATAATAGTTTTTGCTAGTTTAATGCTTGCCGTTAAATATAAACATTTTACATTTTGACAGTAAGTTTGAATATTCCAGTATAGATAGGAAAGAATGTGAAGTTTCTAAACATGCCAGCTGCAGGTGTGTTTGTTCACAATTCTGCATAGATGTGAGGACCCCCCTCCAAGTATGAGGAATATCCTGCAAACCTCTGTATAAATTATTTTATATTATTGTATATTAGAGAGTTATTTGCTGTCTAGTATTCAAAGTATTTATTCAGATGGTTCTTGGATGTCTCGGCAAAAGTTGGCAATGCAATATACATATGTAAATGCAGATTATGTTTTATAAGAAACTGCGATTTATGTTTTTGGTCACTTAAATATTTCATTGTCATGAATCCAAAATGAATTAATAGAAAATCTATAAGTATTTGAAAAATCTTAACACTTAAGGTGTGACTCTTCAATAGTGGTGAATCTAATTGTGACAATAAATAACTTATTGTATCTTAGTGAGTTAAATAAAATATTCCCTAATCTTGGTGATTCAATGCATATTGTAATAAAAACTTAATCATTGTAATGAACACTATTTCGTAGAGTTCTAGGAAATTATGTCAGTAGATAGAGAAATTAATAAATGGATAGTGTTGGACCTACATTAGCCTTATTATAGTGTCAGAGCCAAAATAAATTCTGGTTGAAATATTGTGGCGGTGTTTATTTTTGTTTCCTGTTATTTCAGGCAATGTATCTATTACTTTTTTGTAACCAGATGCAATGGTACTGAAATATATAAGTTCACTTTTACATATAGACAACTGAGTTCGTAGAAAAGTTGAGAACTATTTATCCCTTCTTAATTGAACTTTAAGAAATATTATATATATTTTCTTGTGATCACTTCATCTTAATGTATTCCAGAATAATATTTATCAAGTCTGGTTGAGTATCTTACTTTATGCTGTTATTTGAGGAACATACATTTGGAGAGCGTGTACCATCTCTCGTAAAATACATGGTTGTTTTACCATAGCGAAGTGATATTATATGCGCACATAAGTCTATATGATTTAGATTATCTAATCAGGGTTTAGTGGTTGAGAAATTTATCCTAGTGACAGGTTGTTCTAACAAATACCCGTACATAGAACCATTATAATTATACTCTCAAATGATGTGTGTATAAAAATATGCAAGAGGAAAACGCAATGGTATGATGTGTTGCCTTACAGGAACCATTTAATCCTTGAATTTATAGATACGAAAATAAGGATATATTCATGACGAAATTAATAGACACAATAAACGAGAGGTGCGTGAAGGAAAATATTTTAATACAAAATCTACTAAATCGGTCCAGATAGGAACAGATATCCCAATGTAAATGTATTAATGAACAACAACAACAACAACAAATAACTGCATCAAAGAAATAGGGTAATACCTCACGATAAGAGCTTGGCGTGTATTGTGGTTTAATCAGATCCTCATATTCTCCATTTTTTGAACCGAAGGAAATGTTGTCCAAGACAGCAAAATAAAACGAAATTTCTCGCGTGAAAGTTATTTGTCCAATAACAACTCGTGCGATATTTTTCTCTGTTGTTAACATGACAGAATCTTAAAAAAAATAATCCAATCCTTATCTAAATAGAATAAATAAATAGACGGTGTCACTCAGTCCGGGTTGATGCTGATTTTCATGCTGTATTATTCTCCTTTTCTTTTGAGGTGTGGATTGATTTATGAGGTAAATAAATCAACGAGCGGACAAAGAAAACAGAAAGAAGGACAAGTGTAACATGAAGATTAAACAACCACAAAAGAGGGGCAAATAAATTAACAAGCATTAAACCTACTAGTAAAATAAAGACTTTAGCTGAATATTGTACAAAAAGGACGTTAAAATTATAAGTCAAAACTAAAAGCGACAAAAAAAGCAAATATCGAACGAAATTTAGTAAAATAAAATATAAATAAAATATCTTTAAACTAATAAAATTGTTATAATCTACGAGGCTTAAAGAACCAAATATAACAAGTAAATAATGCATGGCCACCCGTGAGTGCCCAGTAAAGAGGTCATAAAGGAAATGGATACGTTCAGCATTTGCGCTCCCCACATACTTAGCACCAAAGTCTCGAGGGGGCGTAAAATCCTGGTGCTAATAAATAAGTGGTGCAATTTTAAGACTTACCATGTGTTCATTTGATTTCCTCACCATGCAAAAAAAAAGAAAAAAAATGACAAAGTCTATTATTTGCCCATTTAATTATACCCAAAAGTCCCCAAGGCCTTAACATATTACAATTTCTGCTCAGCCCCATGCAAAACTGCTAAATAAACATACACAGACAATTTTGGACAAATATGGTAAAATAATCCCCAAAATGGAGTGTTTTTATCATCCCTAAAGAGACCCTGGGACACACCAAAGAATTATAGCGAAATATAGACACAAGAAAAAATCAGTTTGTTACAACTTTTTACAAAGTTCTATAAAAATCAAGCCATCACTTTTTTTTATAAGCACAACAATGTCAATTTTAGCCATTTGACCTAAAAAGGCACCCATACGGGGCGACCGGAGTTTTCCCACAAAATCAATTCTGTTACTTTTTAACCTATATCATGTTTAATGTTTGTGAAAAATTTCGAAAAAATCCAAGGTGTAAACATTGAGAAATATGCGGCCAGACCCAGGGACGAACGGACGAATGGACAAGGATGAATTTACAGGTCACACATCTCCTTGAAGGAGACTAAAATTATTTTTGAGCGAAAAAAAAAATCAATGAGATGTATGATGGTATAAATAAAGATGTTTAAATATCGTTCTCCGACAGATTCTTCTTTTAAGTATACGTGTATTATATGCATATCTGTTATATAACTCTCACAAATCTGTTGCTGTGTGTTTGTGTGGGATCGTTTGTCTATGTAATCCTTTCTGTTCTAGACATAATTGCACAAATAAAAGTTGGTATTGCTAAATACTGCCATGTCAAAGAGGACAAGATTTATATACGTGTTGCATTCTTCTGTTTTTTACTCTGTTAAAACCGACTTCATCGGAAGCAATGACAAATATTGCATAAACATAATTTCATGTTCTTATTTGGAAATCTATAACTACTTAAATACATGATTTCGGATGAATTTTCACTTGACGAATTTGATACCATGTAAAATCTTATACGAAGGACCATCCTAATATTGTTAAATGAACTAGCTTAATGTTAGAGTGTCTAAAAAACTGTTTAATTAGCTTTGATAAATAGGAAAACGTCCCTAATGTTAACATAGCAATCTATGTACTGAAAGTGAGGAAACCTTATGAGGACATTTGCCTCCGTGAAATATGAAACCGTAGGTTTGACATTACTTCCGGTTTACCGTCTAATATTTTAAATATTCCTCTCACCTTGTGCCTTAAACTGCAATCAATGCTCATTCATAAATTTTAGTATATATATTTTTAAGAATGAACGTATTGTTCTTACACAGGCAATGATTCTAGCTAACTGTATATATTCCGGCATTACATTTATAACGTAAGGAAACACGTCATTGGCGCAAAAACTATAAAGCAGATATCACTTGAAAGGAAAAAAAAAACAACATATTAACTCTATTTACGACGACGACAATTTCGAGAGTGGTTATTTTATATTCTGTGTCTTTATATTTTTATAAAGTTTAAGTAGATGTTTGTTTGGTATTATTCGTTTAATTTCCTTGTAATTAACTCAAGATATTATTTTACTAAGCATATATATATATAAATATATACAAATATATATATATATATATATATTGTTTTAATTACCTGTTTCTTATGAACGTCTACATCCGTATCTCTTTCTATTAAACTTGCTTTCTGATGTATTTACTTGTTTTGTTTTTACTCTCTTACTTGCTTTTTATTTTTTTCTTGAAACACCTTCCACTCTTTTTTTTATTTGTTATATTATCCTGCAATTTTTATTACATTTACCAGAATTATACTGTTGTAGTTATTACCGCCTGATTATTTTATTTCCTTTTTATAGTTAATTCTTTCTTCCTAATTTATTATTAGTAATTTTATCCTCCTCGTTTGTTATATGTTCTCGATAAGTTCACTTCATATTTCTCTTAGTATTTTTTAAACAAACTCATTGTTACTTTTGTTATTCCTATATTTACAAACAGTTTCTATTACCTAGTGATCCTTTATTCTTTTTTTTTTCGTTCCTTTTTTCTATTTTTCTGAAGCTTACTTTAATGCATACTTTATTTCTTTCCGCCCATTATTTAATTTTGTTTTTTTGTGCCCGTCATTTTCCATTTTATTTTTTGTATCATGTACTCTTCTGCAAAGTTGTTAGCAAGTTTACATTTGCCCTTTATATTCAATGAAATGTCGCTAGTAATCTTTTTCAACTATCATTATATTCAAATGCTGTAATTTGTTTTTATTTGTTTCTTTTGTTTTCTTTTTTTTTCTTTCCTATAAATTCCTACTGCAATAATGCATTTCTTTACGTAATCAGTACGCAAGGAACCTTATATTTTTCTTTACATATGAATGCATTTGCTTCATTTTGTCATCTTTCTCTTATAAAGCAATCTTCTTATACTGTTCACGGAAATTAATAAGAAGTCCTCATGTTCGTATATACATTAAGTGCATGACACATTTTTCACTCACCAGAATGCTGTGAGGTACTTTGCAATTATAATTGCCATGTGCATATCTTGATTGAATACGTGTGTTTTCGCCGTAAAAATCGATCAACTCCTTATAACTTTATCGCCTTGTAAACGATCCACCTGCGTACATGATAAGCTATTCATTCTCATTTTAAATTCAATCATAAATAATCAACTGCTTGCTAATACTTATGCATAAACAATCCTTACTCGTGAAAGTTAAGTGGGAATCTAAATTAAAAACAGAAAATAAATGCTATTTAATTAAAATCTCACTTATTGTAAAATTACTCTGTAAGCCCAGCTGTATGAAAATACATTTTACAAATTTTCACAAATTACAAATTTACAATTTTGAGATAAGTCATTTGAAATAACGATGTGGGAGTCAAAACAATACGCGCCCCTGCATGATGCGTGCCCTTCGTAGAGAAGCACTGGCTTTCGAACCTGGAACTCGTCGATACAAAATGTAAACAAAAATAAGAAAATATATTCTAGTCATGAGGCAAGTTGTGTTCGAGCAGGCTGAAAAATTAAATTTTATTCCGTTGCAAATACATTATTTCGTTCGTTTGAGTTTGTTGTCTGTAAGGAAGAAGACGAAGAAGAGGAAGAAGAAAAAGAAGAAGAAAAAAAAGAAGAAGAAGAAGAAGAAGAAAAAGAAGAAGTATTACGACGGCGGCTTAAGCGTCGAAGAGAGTTGTGGAAGAGAAAAGCCTCTTATGCCGGCGAAGTACTACGCTGAGAATTAGGAAATGTTCGGAACTTTTTTTTTCTCATCCTGCTTTCAGAATATTCCAGCTGTTGTTATGACGGAAATATAAATCCGCAGTAATATGGTGAAGTCGATTACCAGCGAGAGACATGTGATTGCGTCGCTGTAGAAACTGAGATTGGGAACGAGACTCCAAAAGGCGGATAATGAGGCGAACCTTCTCCCATAGTATTTGGAGTGTAGTGCATTACCATTCTAGTTGGACATAGACAGGAAGAGACAAAGTAGACATCGAGTAGATAGAATAATTTTTGAAGCGGCATTCGTGGATGTGTTACATGATAAGGGTTGTTCCCTTTTCATGTAAGTATAAAAATAGAGTGATTTAGTTAAAATGAAAATGAAATAGAATAGACGAAATTCGAATCTCGTAAATTAGGTTTAGAAATAGATTACGAGAGAGAATTAGAAACTGGAATGTAAATCAAACCATTTTTTTACTTAGAGATAAAATAGTTTCAAGAAAAGAATGTGCACTCTCAATTCTGTTATGAAAAATTAAATTGAGGAATGCAACTATACAAGATAATTTAATAAACATGTGTTTAACATATTGGAAAATAGGTTACTGGGAATATAGGTTAACATTCCTTTTGTAAACAAAGGAAAAATCTTGGACACGCATGTACAGAACACGTGAAAGAAGACACATGTTTTAACATGTGTATGACGTCATTGAAAATGGGAAGTTCTAGATATAGTTAGAAACTTGAGAGAAACTGGGAGAGTCAGAGAGAGTCTGAAGATAACAGCCGACATTCTAAACATGGACACAAGAACGTCTAAAAGCGAGACGGTCACTTTTGAAACTTGAATGTGAAGCTTTGAATTCTTGACTCAGAAAACCACGGCCGGTCGTGAGAAGAAATACACACATCATGTGTTTTTATAAACGTCGTCTTTGTGGTGTAATTCTACCAAAAGGTAAAGTGAAAATTGTTATTATATGTCTATATATCTGTGTTGTAAAATGTCTTTACATACACATCTTACATACACAACATGAACACTAAGACTGTCTCCACAATGTCTCAACCCTATCTCCTCACTCAAAGAGCTTCTATCAACACCTAAGTCATGAACATTTTTATAAATATGAATCTCTTCATAATACGAACAATCTCTAACAACATCCCTCCCTCTCTCTCTCTCTCTCTTTCTCTCTCTCTCTCTCTAAGACTCAACAACAAACTCTTTATAAGACTCTCTCTCTCTCTAAGACTCTCTTTTAATGAAACCCCTATATAACAGATGGTGTGGTCACTGCCAATAAAAAAGTTAACGTAGTATTATGGGCAAGTATCAGGCCGACGTTTACGCAAACACCACCATATTGTTGGTCGGATTGGCGGGTTCCGAGAGAGTTAAGCTAAAGATGTTTTAATAAGGGTTTTTTCTGATGTCATGTTCACCGGACATAAGCAGCCGCCAAATATCGAGACCATAAACAGGGGAGCTACAATAACGAAAGTCTGAGTGCTGACATCGAGAAGGGATGAAATTCACTACATGGTCGCAGCCGTGAGTCTACTCAGTAATACGTCTTCGATTGCTTCCATATGAATCCTAGCACTGGTGTAAAGTCTTACAGAGTCGGTCGCAAGATAATCTAGCGAGTCTCCCTAAATTTTAATTCATTGCTTTCATTGCGAAAAAATCGCACATTAAGTCCACGATTATTAGGGAAACAGATTTTAGTCATGCTATTCCCCCACACTGTGTAAATGTGGCAGTCCCGGAAACTATCGTCTATGTTGATTAAATGCATCGTTCGGTATAAATCGGCACATTATGATAGATCATAATAGTAGATGCAAATCTTTGTCGATCTAAGAAGACAGAAAACTGTATGTCATGACGATTGGAGGCACGATCACTGCATGTTGTAGCAGGGGTATCATTATTATTTCACAAACGGAAGCGATTATGTTTTAAACAACGTACTGGTAGTCCGTGGTAGACAAGTGGAGTTTGAGGTTTAGTTGCATTGGAAAGAGATGGGACGGCAATGCACCAGTGGGATGCACACACCTGTAAATGAAATACAAGCTCTATATGAACGTTATCTTGGTTGCGTCAATTAAAAAAAATATGGGAGACAAATTCATGCGCGTGACACATCGGTAGCTTGATGCCATGAGGAAAGGCGGGGGACTCAATCTCCTTATCGGTAAATTACTTTTGTCTGAGATGGAAACATTCCGTATCATGACCATACACAGAAACAGTGGGCACCGAACAGTGCGACGTACCACATTTTTGCTGCTACAACGAGAGTATCTGCCAGATTTGCTATAAAACGCGTGCGCTGGGAATGGAAAACTAGTAGTGAGTAGTGATAAACAACTGCTAAGGATTAATATTACGCGGTTCGCTACTTACCATATCCTTACTATTACATATTGTGGTCCGTCGTGATTTTCCGAGTGGTGAAAATTAGAACGGCAGGGCACAGTGAGCATGATTCGTAAACTGGAAGTGGTTATGTTGAAATAGATAGAAATACTCCAGGATAAAACAATCTTCCTCAGTCAGGAATTCAGAACATTTCAAAGAAATAAGTTGTGAACAGGATGTAATTGTGTATATATCACGGTCGGGAATGGTTTATCCGATCGGTTCAATCGTACTCTGAAACGAATCGCGGCCTATATACGCTGGTAGACACTAGAGTATCTCTCCTTCTACAATATGACCCAAAAAGATATCGACTCTTATATTAATACCATTTACAGTGAAGAGGTCTGGATGAACTCAGCTAATATTATGAAACCATCATCAGATCCTAAGTTCAGTATCTGCCAGGTTAAAGACTGTGTTTGCCTAAAAGCACCGACAAGTCGCTGTATGTCGTAGTTTTGCCAAGGTAAGGTAAATGAGAATAATTCCACATTCCCTCCTGATCCGTCGGATATTTCGACACGTGAGGAACCTGTGTAGCCGCTCCTTTTTTTTTCTTCAGAAAACTCTGACAGTATACTATCTCCAGTGGGCGAGTCAGAGAGTTTAGCATTCGACGACCATGAAACATAGTTGGAAGATTTTCATGAGGTTGATGTCGAAACAAACATGTTCGAGAAAACACATAATTCTAGAGAAGTCCAATTATGGCAAAGAATAATTGACTAAAATGACCCCTACCGATTACCTCTAATAAACGCATGGAATCAGAAAAGTTTAATAACTTTGGGGAGGGTAATAGAAATAAGCAACCATTAGAGGCGTCAGCGGTCTCTGTATATTTACATTGACACTCGAACTTGGAGCCCGTCCGATACACATAATATGAAATTAAAGAAAGACAAATAAAATTGACAGGGCTATCGGTATCGGAGGTGAAATCATAAAAATACGCGTGTTTTTTTTTGTGGGATGTTTTTGTATTTTTTTTATTCATAGAAGCGGCATTATCTTTTCAATGTGAGTTTGTTTTCAGTTGAGAAGAAAACGAAGAAGAAAATAAAGACAAAAATAATATGACAGCTAATTGGGCAAGGACGCAAGCAAGTTCATAAAGAAAAGCGTATTGTGACAACTAACTACAACACTAAATGATAACAAGAATTCCTACCTATTTTCTCTATTTTCAGGATGATTATGTATATTAATTAGATTAATCAAAGTTATCTTTCAATCTTGAGTTTTATTTTCACATCGGGCTGCTCGGCATAATCTTCTAAAGTTTGTAAGTCGTTATGTTTGACAAAAGAAAAGTGGGTTTGCTTTATATTCAGTGGATTTCCACTGTATGTTTTACTTAAGAAACATTCTTAAATATTATAAATCATTAGAAATATAAAGCATAAATAAATAAAAATATCCCTTGAGTACTGTACCCACAATAAACCTTATCCCCGTGGCCACTGGGCCTTGACAGGTGGTGAACTCCATGTAAAAAAGGGATCTAATTTATTAATTATTTTCCTAAAAAAGAAGCAAGAATTCACATTTGACGTCATAACCAATCCTAAGTTCTTAAAAAAAACTAATTAAAAGACAAATGTTGCGAATGCAACATATCGGAAACTAAATTAAAGCATAGTATACATTATTTAATAACAAAATACACAAACTAAATCTTTAAAGCAATTAAGTAAAACCCAGGCAGCATTAATTTAGCACTTAAAGAGTTACATCGGCAGTAAGTTCGTGCAAATAACACTGCACCTTACTCGCATAAACCAAATGCGTCAAACGTTTGTTTCATTCATCGAAATTTACATAAGAAATGCCAATTTATTCTTCAACAAAATTACGTGTCCAAATTTATACAGTTGAAATCGAGACGTTCTATGTTTAATAAAATTAAAGGATGGATTAATTCTTTTAAATTTTTTAAATATAAACATGTTTCCACAGTTATACATTGTTGATTATCCTCTAAGAATTTACTGTGTGTACAATATTATCAGAATATAAATCCAGGTTTATTCAAAGTGACTTATATTTTTTCTGAAAAAAAAGGAGGTGTCTGCGGATCTGATTCAAGGATACCTGCAGAGCTCACATACAGAACAGACGGATGACAGTAAGTATAAAAACTTAAGTATGTAAAAAAAATAACATAGATGGAACTAAATTCATATACCCCGTGTGACTTGTTCATGGGTTTAATCAAGAAAACAGTATTTGTTTTGAAGTTGAGTTCATACTATTTTAGTAAAACAGAATCTAACCAATATATGTGCAAAATAAAACTTTAACAACATATGTGTATCATTCATTTACATTAATCTTGGTTTTATCTGAACAATACAAATCTAACGCATTTCAGTGTCTCTCGTAAATTACTCAAGTACATGAAAATTTACTATGTCATAAAATCGTAATATTTTTATACCCATATAATAATAATCACAATTGATCTGGTATGAATATAGAACGCGGTGAATATATGTAAAAATATACATTATCATTCTATGTTTATATTGACACTTTCTACTTCCGGCCGAATATAAGAAGGCCATTAGATAATGTAATATCATCGATCGTTTTGTAGAATAATCAGTAGAACAAACGGACGATAATTTTCGAAAAAAAAAACATTTATATTGAGCGAATGTAGTTCTTAATAAATTGAGTACGCGTTATAATTTTAGGTGCACAAAGTTCTAGAGTATTAGGTTGTAGAACATATTTAGTAGTATGTTGTTCTATGTGTTACTTATTTTCGGCAGTGAAACGATTTATCGCATCGCTATAATAAGGCTGTGTAAATTGAATTAAAATATTTTTGTTAGAAAACAATATATATATATATATATATATATATATATATATATATACATACGTTTTACTTAAGTTTAAAGTATGACGTGAACAACAACCAACTTGTGAACTGCAGAAAAGACTAGTGATTTATAAAAGAAAATAAATAGTAAAGTAAGTAATTAGTAAGTAAGACTATGCTATTCCACGCGAATAGATAATAGTGATGCCAAAATATTGAACTTATCCATAATTACATAAAGGCGGCATCTTTAAATCTTTTGCACATTCTGACGGTGTGTGCCCCCAAGAAAAGCACTGCTATTGACGTCCATCAGAAACAGGAATGCGTAATTGAATTCCTAGATGCAGATAAAAATAGAACAGATCAACATGAACTACTCTTTATTAAACACACTATGAAGCTGTGAAGTGTGCACAGCCGGTTATGTTGGTTGATTTCAAAGTAGCGCCAAAGTCATAACTGAGAAAACACCGTCTGGACAGCTATACACAGCCACACCCCAAGAAAGTACTGTGCTCTCCCACAAATCAAGTCGTAAAGTTAAAGGTGAATAAAATGAATGTACAATTTAATGTGGAAATCAGTACACTGAAAACAATGATTTTATTCCCAGGATAGAGCAAAATGTGTTCGGCGTTGGTTACAGGATATTATAACAAACACAAAAAGAGGCATCGATTTGATGGTTGTAAGGGCTTGTCGAATCAGTACTAAACTAAATATTACGGATTGTTGGTAAGTCATCAGAGGTGAAGGAACTTCAACTTTTGGCGATCTCTAAAGGAGTCCTTACGTAATTTCACCGAGATCCCATTGTTATCATTGTTTCAATTGCCCATCATTCTATCTCAAACAGAGCACAATTTACTCTTCTTAAATTTTCTTCAGTTTTTCGTGACTTTAAACTAATTCTGACATACGATGTTTGTTGATGTAAATAGCTTATGGTGGATCATGAAATATTAATTTTTTTTATTTGTATTTTTATGCAATGTCATATAATCATCAAGTTTTCTTGAATCGAATCATCGAATAATAAACGAAGAATACTGATATGGAGTATACTCTATATTTATCTCAGATTTTCCTTTCTTTTTCTTTTATTTTCGACTGCTTTCCTTCTCATTATCACAAACAATTGGCTGAATATAATTGGTAGTTGCCCATTCTCTTCCGTGAGTATATATATATATATATATATATATATATATATATATATAGTAGTGTAAAGACTATTAATCGAAATCAGAAATCGGAACAATCGGAAGACTTGAGTGTATCGGAATCGGAAGAATCGATGCCTATTTTCCGATGTCAACACGATCTCTTTAATTTTTAATTTTTGTATGATTCGTTTAAAGTAAAATCATCCATTGCTTGCAATAATGATAAAATAATAAATATTTATTGGTTGTTAATATAACAGGTAGGTTAAATTCCATAGATCACTCTCCACAAGTGTATTTTTTATTTATGTTTTACGAAAATCTGGGGAAATAACAATCATATAGTTAAATATTAAGAGATGTATAAAGAATCGGAATCGAAATCGGTAACTGTATCGGAATTGGTAATTTATTTCAGAATCGGTAATTGTATTGAAATAGGGAAATATAATGAAATCGTCACATAACTAAACAATTACTTTCAATATAATACTTTCAATTAGTTATTACACGCTTATAGTTGTCTTTGATTTTGCTGTATAAATTCATCGGAAAATGCTTGTTTGCGTTGTGAATTCGCAAAAGATTAATATATATATATATATATATATACATATATATATATACATACATACATATGTATGTGTATATATATGTGTGTGTGCGTGTGTGTGTGTGTGTGTGTGTAACAGGCAAACACATTTTTAGACATGACGGCGCTATGACTAATATCCAGCTGATTCTCGCACCATATACATATATCTGTATATTTACACTGATGTAATATATTCTGATATCTGTGTTTTAGTAAGACTTCCGAGGTTTCATCTTTATTGTCGCTTTATTGATGTCAACAAAAACTGAATAATGTTTTGCAGAACACTCTGAGCTGAGGTCGAATATTACGGATGCTTGCTGAATTGCCTGTCTAGTTTGTACAACATCGATTCAATAGAACCAAAAAAAGAGTTATTTTTTTTATTTTAAATTCATACAAATTAATGAAAGAAAATACGACTGTTCACGTCACGCTATTCGCTCAAAAATGTTGTTTGTCGCATGTTTTTCCTACAAAACAAATCAGTTTGACTAATGTAGTCGCCATTTTTCAATTCTTTTCAAAATTACTCGGACATTAAACGAAACGTCAAATAGACAAACAGCATGGTAATATAAACAATTTAAGACCAAACTAATACATTATCAATTTTCGGACCCAGCACATAATACGCTCTTACTTCAAAAGCGAGCGCAGATTTTCCTATGCATTTTAATTCAATCTGCGCGTTTAATAATGAAATTATGCACGCGTGTGTTTAGAGAATATAACAATAGACACAGTGCCAATTTAAATTTGATATACGTTAATCTCTTCGTGGATCGATAAAATGCTATAGCAATACGTATTGTAACGAAAAATATGAATACCGAAAGTGCAAGTAATATTACATATATATTTTAATTTTAACCCCTAACAAACAACCAAAACTTATAACACGTGTAGTATTCATGGGGCGTTTATGCTAAAATAATTGCTAAACATGGTTAAATTTGTATTCAGTTTCACAACAGATTATTATCCCTGATAATCACATCAATTACCTAACTGCGAACTGAACAGATACATAGTTCACTGCACTTGTAATGACAATGATCATAAAATGAAATGCAGATCGTACAGCAGTTTCCGGAATACCGTAAAAAAATCTAATCAATAATATTTTCTTCTTTCGTGTATCAGGTATATTTTTGCAGATATCGATGAGCATAGCTCAACAGCACCCTCTGCAGTTGCTTGTTCAGAATGATATTCTTCTCTGTATAGAGTCTATAGTAGGTTATAATTACGTTCAGTGCTTACAAAATACAGAAAATCTTAGTTATTGTATATGAAGCAGTAGTATCTGAGTAACACGGTTTAGATTTCACGAATTCAAGATCGGCTGCTTAAAAGTTAATCAATAGACTACCTTTCGTTCTTTCCGGTACTCCGATCGGCAAGCGAAGTGGTTACAAAACCTAGTTCAATAGTATTTCACCGGTTAGTGTAAAGAGAGACTTTAACGCCTCTGATGATGGAAGTGCATTCAAACCCGGCACTATATACAGCGTCGGGTATTCCAAAATGGTACCCCATCTACTAATGACTAGGCTTATCGTTGCTTAACTACAGTGACCTGGCGAGAACCAGTGTGAACTAAATAACGTATTAATCATTATTAATAAATATTAATGATATATTATAATATTATGCATTAC
This sequence comes from Euprymna scolopes, assembly GCF_053919585.1. Classification (NCBI taxonomy): domain Eukaryota; kingdom Metazoa; phylum Mollusca; class Cephalopoda; order Sepiida; family Sepiolidae; genus Euprymna; species Euprymna scolopes. The sequence goes on along the minus strand of NC_136493.1, from coordinate 106,403,529 downwards.
ATAACTATGAGTAGTATGTTATAATAAGATGGCCCGAACAAACCATTATGGTATCCCACTGGAGGAACGTCACTCATTAATTATCTTTATCATTATAAACGCTTATGAATCCATATTTTTCTATCAAAAATATCTTATAACTTGCACCTCACCATAAAATTATACATACCAGATTTCAGACAGATCAGCTAAGTAGGTCCACAGAAAAAGAAAAACACGTATATAATTACCCCTATTAAGAGATATTACACATTAATGTGAATCGAATAATATCATAAGATTTACTTTAATGCACATTATCAGTCTACAATTCCTTCGTAAGGTGCAAAGTGGCCTTTAGTATAAGGTATTGTAGTTTTCGAGAAAATCTTGAATGGAGAAATAGCCAAAGAGAGAGAAGGACTAAAATTATAATGTAATATAATAAAATATCATCATCATCATCATCATCATCATCATCAGCAGCAGCATCATCATCATCATCATCATCATCGTCATCATCATCATCATCATCGTCATCGTCATCGTCATCACCATCACCATCACCATCACCATCATCATCATCATCATCATCATCATCATCATCATCATCATCATCATCATCACCACCACCACCACCATCATCATCACCATCATCATCATCATCATCATCAGTCAGTCAGTCAGTCCGCCAGTTTTGACGGTGACTAGATGTTGGGAGCTCACTTCTTTATCCCTCGGTGTTGGTGTAGTCTCACTCTATCGCCACAGGACTCCCCACCTTGGCTCCTGACTTGTTTGCACGGTTTAGGTGCAGTACCTGTTGTGCATCAGATAGATACCCTCTGAACATCCTCGTGTACAGTGGGGCGAATCCTCGACGACTGGCAGCAGAGGAATTCGCAGCTTCCGGCCGATGGTGACGTCAGTGAGGTTAACAGTCGCCCTACCGTGTCCCATACTACACCTTTTCTTTCTGGGCGAGGTTCTATGACCTTTTAATTAAAATTGCGAGGCAGCAGTAGGATTTGAAGTCAGAGTTCGCTCCTCTTAGACTTTTGCTGTGATAAGGCCGACAAGGCAGTGGTGTTTGATTAGTCTTCGTCCAATCAAGGGGACCCACAACACAGTGGGATAGAGATTGGTGTGTATACACACATATATATATATATATATATATATATATATATATATATATATATTAGGGTAGGTCGATTTTTCAATTTTTTTAAAATTTTAAAAAGAGGTATACACCGAAAGTTGTATATTACTATATTAAGTACTCATACAAAAAATTAGATCAAATGCTTCAGCGTTTTTTTGAGCATTTGACATCAAAGATCCTAAACAACGAAATACAGAAAATTCTTGTTTTCTGCATAATTTCGCTTGAATTATTGTGTGAAAGAACAAATAATTTTACTATTTACATCACAAATAATTTTACTATTTACATCACAAAATGTCCTTTTATTATATAAAAATGATATGAATAAAAACAAAATGATAATCTTGAAATTGAAAATCTACCCCCCCCCATTTTCAGTATTTGTTTTAACTGCCATTTAACATAATGAATTAACCTGTAATATTTGAATAGGTTAAAAATTAATTTACTTTTACAAGTGAAAATATAACATACAAACAAATAAGGATAGACAAACACTATTTTGATAAAGCTTAGTAAATACAGTCAAACTGCTCTATATATGAGCCTTTCGACAAAAATGACGGTCTCAACTTTTGACTCAATAATTTTCCTATTATCTGTTTATGCCTTGCCTCAGAACCATAAACACTCAGTGAAGCTTCTGTTGTTAATTTGACTGCCCGTTCCACACCCTGAGAATGTGAAGGCAAATCTGGCAAATCCACTTTAGTTCCATTTATTAAACAATCACGAAGTTCGGAATCAGAAAATTCCTCCGTCATTGCTGGTTCATAAATTCCACATGAGAGTTAAATTTATTAACCCTGTCCAATGAGTGGCATCAAAATTTATAATCGGTATTCTTTTCAATCGTTTCCCGGTTGGTTCTGCATTCCTGAAAGAATATAAAAATTAAATAATTGAATTATTAAAAAATTCTAATCTTCACTGCTTTAATAATTATGATGAAAATAGATAAAATGATTCTATAGATTAAAATAAATAATTAAATCAGTGATATAACTAAATATTTACTTACCTAATGGCTAGAATTCTTTTTAAAGCTTCTTCTCTTACTTCAACTTCCTCAGATTTGAGCATGGAATATAAAAAGTTTTAGGGCAGTAAACAAAATGCATTCCATTGAATGTTTCTTAATGTGATCTTTTGGATTTCACCAGGCTGCTTTTTAATCCTCTGGATCATATTAAAAATGTTCACTTGCTGGTTGTGTAATTTATTATATCTTTTAATTTCAAACCAGCAAGTCGCATACACATTTACAACAAAATTTACAAGACTCTGCAGTTTTGTTGTGAGTCTTTGTGGGTATGCGCCACGAGTCCATAAACACATGAGCCTGATGGCCAAAGTTAACCACCTTGCTTGGTTTAAAGGGCCAATTTTCCAGGAAGCATATCTAGGGTCAACTTGACCTCTAGAAATGCCTACTGTAGGTAGGGTTTTTTGCAATTATGTTTGTTGTTCCTTTGTTATTTATTTTTTCTAAAATCCGATTGCTGCATCGGAAAGGCCAGTTAAAAATACATAATATACTTTGTTATTTTCTTTAATTTAATCCCTTTTTTAGAATTTATTAGACAAAATTTAACTTTTATTTTACCGTGCCAATAAATATGATCATCACTGTATATATATATATATATATATATATATATATATATATATATATATATATATATATATATATATATATATATTGATATTGATATTGATATTTGCAGCCTGCCAAAATAACAGTAAACAGAATCCAGTAAAAAAAACTACAGGCAAAGTAAATACCAAAGCAACAGAAGTAAAACTAGCTTGCCAAGCCACTATATGCCTTAATATTTAAGCAAATTTGCGCATATTGAATTCGTTTGGAAATACTGCCTCTTTTTCCCAATATCATAAAATTGTGATAAATGAATAGTATTATAATTTTTGCAAAGTTTCAACATTTTCCTACCGTTTCTTACGATCGATAATTAAGTTAAAATGAAATAAAACATGGCATTGTAAACTCATCGGTAAAATGAATTGGGATATGCGCATTGTTGCAATGTTGAGATGAGTTGACTATCTAGACCGTGAGAATGAAATACAAGGGCAAGATCAAAACAAAACTAGAAAGATCAATAGAAATGGAAAATCTAGCATTAACAAAGAACCACAAATAAAGGTGTTGCAAATTATATATACTAGCAAAAAACGAAATATTTCTTGTTGATATTATTTTTCGCATAAGTTTTGCAGTTTCCCGTATATAGATATATATGTAGATGCAAATGTAAGTATTTATATATATATATATATATATATATATATATATATATATATATATATAGAGAGAGAGAGAGAGAGAGAGAGAGAGGGAGAGAGATTTATATGCACACATAAAATGTTTGATTTTTTGTATGCGTCAATTGATAAAATTTTATCGATTTGATTGACGAACATTTAAGCGCGAAATAATGAATTTAAAATAAAAGCAATAATGTTTAGCATGAGATGAATTAATTTGTAATAGTTGCATGAATTTAGTAGTTTTATTCAGTAAACATATAAGGCATACAAGTATATATATATATATATATATATATATATATATATATATATATACAGTACCTGTATCTACATGAAAGTTATTGACTACGTATGTGCATCTATGATTGAGCTGAAACTTATTTATAGATAAAGCCCTATCCCGCTCTATATACTTTAAAACTATTTTTAAGTAATCTATATTTTTGCCTATGAAATAAATCATTTGATTTACTCAAGAGAGAAAAAGGGGAAGAGGGGGTTGTGTAGAAAGAAAATGAAGAGGATGAATACAACGTGGCAAGTTGGGTTGTACAGTTTGCTATTTAATATATGCCAACTCAGAGTGCATGATAGTGTTTTTCATTTATTTCATTAGATTTTTTTAAATTATGCCCACTTTTAATCTACACTGCATTATGGTTTAGGCAGTATTTAACTTATATTGACTTCGCACCTTAGTTTGTATTCCTGTTACGTATCTTTATGTCATTGTTAACTTTTGGGTACATATTGAGACAAAATATATCCAGGGTTCAGAACAAAGGATGATAATAACATTTATATTCTGAGAGAGACAATTATAACAGAGCTGAAAGGTACACGGACTAATTATTGGAGGAATGCCTAAACAGTTATTTTATATCAGATGGTGTGAATCATTACTTATGATGGAGCAAGCACAATACTGGGGAGTGGTGTGTACAATGTGCATTTCAGATGATGATAGACAAAACGCATATTCCATTTTCAGTTGCTGGAATGACGAAACGAAGACAAACAGTTACAAAATATAGATCGTGACTACTTTATTCATCAACCGGCTGATTTACGCCTCCGGAATTCAAACTTGTATGGCAACATGGTCTACTGTTATCCCCTATCCTCTAAGAGCATCAGTGTCACTAATAACTAGTCCGACTCTCGTCTCTAACTGACTCTGTGATTATCTGATTATATCTAACTTCGACCCTGTCTTACTGTATTGAAAATCTCCTTTCTTAATGACGTCAGACGTGTTGCCAACCAACATGCCATTATCTACTTTCAATTTACTCGGGCCCTTTGCACATGCATCTACCATCTATAAATAAAAAAGCGAAAATGCGTTTTATGTATGTATGTGTGTTCGCTTTTTCTGTGTGTCTACATAAGGCTTCTTCAGAGAAGCGGTCGGTCAGTTCACAACTTTTTACAACTTTTTTTATCACATATAAATCGTAATATCTCACACTTAACAACGCCGCTCGCCTGTGTATTTAATTTGCTCGATTTCGAGAAGATAAATACTCAATATTTGTCGCTCGCCGCATGTGGGTTAGTCTTTTTCCTATAACATCTTGGGGGGGGAAGCGTTCAGCAATAAATGAAACCCCGCAGTCAAACTCGATCTCATTTCCTCATTAAAACGAGCACCTGCTAAATCCATGTAATTACATAAATGCAAACATGTTTCCGTAAACATGTCGCGGTAGGGCAATCGTTAACGTCGCACGTTTGTTTTTCACAACTGTGCCTAACCGGTTCGGGTTCGATCCTCATACTTACTTTTTTTAACCCCCCCACACATCCCCAACACCCTATCAACGCCGGGTACCCCACGCTAGTCTCTCATGAAGAAGGAAATCCATGAATTAAATTATATCATTCAACCTATTTGTTACATAATATTTTCAAATTTGTTATTGTCCATTTACTAACTGACATTTTAAATATCCAGTTATTTTAAAAAGAATGGACAATTGCTCCATCTTTAACATTAATAAAATTTCATAATTTGCGAGAACAATGCGAATCTAGGATTTCAATATATATTATCTTTTAACACTTGCCTTCTGGGATCGATTCTAGCTTTTTCCTAAGATCATGTTATAACTTTTCTTGTTTTGCTTTCTTAACTATTGGAACCTGTCCGTTTTCATAACATAATAACTGCTATATACTACTCAGTTTACTGGCATCAATACCGGAGTATATATTCTTCTTTACACAATGTCTAATCACGGTTTATGCACATACACACACGCACACACACACACGCACACACATATATATATATATATATATATATTTATACATTTATATATATACATATATTTATATATATATATTAATAGATATATATGTATATATATATATATTTACATATACGTGATTATATATATACATATATATATGTATATGTGTGTGCGTGTGTTTGTCTGTGTGTCTGTGTCTGGGTGAGTGTTAGTATTAGGATGGTTAATCGGAATAGGAAAAAAAATCGAAACTTCCGGAATCAATATTGACATTGAAAAAACTTGTACCCAATTTCCGACTTCAAACTCGATTCTTTTAATATTTCAAAATCTGATTTTCGATTGCTCTTACTCATGATAATATTTATATTTTTCTAGACCGACAAGTAAAACTTAACTTCATACATAATAGCAACATCCAAATAAGATGTAGTTATTTTATCTGCGTAAAATAGACAAAACAAATCAAGAAACATTGCAATAACTCGCTAGACTAATGCAATTTATTTACGAGACATCGAGCACATTGTTAAAAATTATAAAAAAAATGATTGCTAATTAAATCAAACGTACATTGTAATCGTGTTTTGACAAGCTTCTGGGGTTGACCTTTACTCCTGATCTGAAATGGAACACGTACATCAAGTCTGTTGCCAAGGTCGCTGGAAAGATGGTGGGATCCTTCTACCGCTCCAGAAGATATCTCACTACTGATGCAATTCTCTATCTATATAAAAGCCAAGTACGTCCAAGGATGGAATACTGTTGCCATATCTGGGCAGGAGCTGCCAAAAACAGCCTATCATGCCTTGACAGAGTACAAAATAGACTTCGTGGCTTAGTGGGGGATGCCCTTTTCTCTACCCTGCAACCCCTCTCTACCAGAAGAGACGTTGCGAGCCTATCCTTGTTTTATCGTTATTTTCATGGCAGGTGCTCGTCTGAACTCCAATCCCTGGTCCCCCCTCGCCAATCTTTCACGAAAAACACCCGTCTAGCTGAATCCACTGTGAAAAATTTCCCCCACTCTATATCTGTGCCTTAATCAAAACGCGGATTCCATGAACAAAGCTTCTTTCTTAGAACTGCACGCCTGTGGAACTCTGTTCCGTCTGCCTGCTTCCCTCCGGACTACAACTTGGATGTCTTCAAGTCTAATGTTAACAAATTCCTAATGAACCGCCCCCTTAAGTAAACACTCCATCAAATCTCCACACTAACGTAATTTACTTGCAATAACCCTTATTCCTGAGTGGCTTCCGGGCCTTGATAAGTGGTGATCACTGTGTAAAAAATAAAATAAAATAAAAAAATAAAAAGCTGTGTTTTTTTCTTCATCTACATCAAACTATTTTATGAATATATGCTTTTGTTCAGTTGGTTTTTTTCCAGTAGTATTTGTTGCTACCTCAAACAGAACTAACAAATATTACAGAGAATGGACAAAAGGTTTTTTAAAAAAAGTGTAGTTTTGAAGGAAATTGGAAATCAATTTGTGAATATTCCTGCATCCGTGTGAAAAAAAGAATTGTAGCATCAATTTCTCTTGGATTCTGCCTGTGCCATTTACATTTGCTTAGACTTAAGGACTCCTACAGCGCCCGAAATCGTGTGAAGCTCGAGCACTCTCACGTCTTATGTATCAAAAGTATGAATTATAAAATCCCAGAATACTAAAAGTATTTTTGATGGTTAACATAGTTGATACCGTTTGGCTTTGGCAATTTGGTATTCACCTCTCTCATTATCTGACACTACTAACGAATGATAACGAAAATTCAAAAACGTACAAATGTGTGTGTTTGTTTAACAAGAGCATTTTAAAGATATTCAATATATGTTTAATTATTTGAAAATTAATGACTTGCTAAAGTCTATTTATTTTGTTTGATATTTATTTTGATGCAATGTGGAAGGTCGATTATTTTTTGAAAAAGTAAAATGTAATCTTTTACTAGGTTGAAGAGTAATTTATCATGTCTTTGTTAATATTTATTGTTTTTTGTACCAGTATACTGTTTTGTTTTTCGATTTTTTTAGCCATTACGGAGATTGCAAAGTCACGTGTTGGCCATTTCTGTTCTCACATAATAGCGATTTAACATGGCTACATTCCTGACATGCGTTTCTTATATTTCTTTGTTGAATTTTCGATTTCTGATCTATTATCGAGGCTCGCTTATGCCTTATATTAAAGCACTATTTTGTTTTTCGTTTTAGCTCAATAGGCTTTACACATTAATCATTTTATTAAGTTTAAAAAACACTCCAAAATAAGTTAAAATGCAAGATATGAAATAAATATCCAGCTAGTACGAATAGTAGCTAAGGTTGTTTTTGATAAGATTTATTCGTTGTATATTTTTCTTTCGCCCTGTTTTTTCATAGTTATTCTTAAACATCATGTGCCAGAGCAGAAAAAATAAACAGAAAAAAAATGTAATAAGACATTTAGAGTATGGGGTTTACATGTAAATTTAACGTAAAATGAGCGTCTATATCCAGTGAAGTCTAGTGTTTTAGAGCACTTACCCAAAAAGTGATAAACTAGCTCAGTTCTTTACGTTTCTTTTTGTGTCTGTGATTTTTTTTTCATAGTAATAATATGCGAGTTTTATGAATCTACCAATCAAATATTGCATTCGTTGTAAAAGAAATTAATGAACAAGAGCAACATTTATAATGGCTAGGAAATAGATACAGTTTTACTTTAAATATATACACTAAACTTATGTTTCTTTCCATATGTTCACATAATCGAATAAACTTTTGAATCTCGTTTTGTCTGGGGTGCATGAGTTTACTAACATGTGGTTTTATTTACTTCTAACCCCCTACGCGAAAGTCAGAGTTAGACACAACGTCAAATTTAATATGGGCAACCATATTTTCCCAAAGGGGGGAGTCAATAGATTGGAACGACAATGAAACTTGTCTAAGTCTAGAATGATTTTTTTCATTGACAGTAGAGATATACGACAAAATGTATCATCAGTACAGTTTTTTAAATTATTTATTCGATAAACATATATAACATTTTGTAACAAATTAGGCAAAAGAAATTTAAAATAGCGGTGAAGTTAGGTTCGTTGGTCAGTCTCTCTCTAGACTCTTTTCAATTATCACACTCCCATATTCCTTCATGGGTAATGGAATTTACAATATTTAGCTTCATACTTTTGCAAATAGATTTAAAACTGTTCTGAAGAGTTATTTATAATGTTACGCTAGTTTTAAATGAGAAATTAATATTTTCTTCAAAGTTATATAAAACTTAATATTATGTAATATTTTACTCTGATATTTATAAGTTATGCGTTTTTAGTGCTCGGTAAAATTGCACTAAAGAAATGAGGGTGTAAAGGACTAGGATATATAAATACCCCAATCCCGTTACAGAAGAATAATGAAACGAATAGAATTGAAGGAAACAAAGACTCAATTGATGGATAAGATAAACGCTGTTTATTTGCTGTTGAAAGAATGGACGTTTTAGTTATAACATGTGTTCATGTCCGCGCGTATGTAACCAATGTTCGTTGCACGACTGGTGTTGTAGCAAGAAAAGGAAATGTGTTTTCATCTCAAGTTCGGGTCACTATCGTTTGTTCACGCGTGGGAAGAGAAATAAGTGCTGTAGTGAAAATTGAGAATGATAGTCCAGCGTGTAGACAAAGAAGAGGATATGAGAGTTGACATCTGTTAGCAGTCAGCTACGCGAAGGTGTTCTCAGGGAACAGTGGTAGATAGAGAGAGAAAGAGTGGGAATGTGTGTATACAGTCTGTTAGCTCGTGCCCTATACATAGTAGTAAGTGGGCGTGACGCACGCGGGCTGTCCGAAGACCGACCGACCAGCACGGAGGCTGGGCCGGAAAAGGAAGAGCCGGTTGTTACTCTTTTATACCTGTTTCCAGTGGTCTTTTGCGCATGTGTATATTTCCTTAGAAAACGGAAGTAACGTCGTTCATGTGTGCGTTCGTGTGCGCCTGTGTGAGTACATATGTGTGCGTTAGCGTGTGTATATACACGTGAATGTGAGTGTATGTATGCGAACGTGAATATGTGTACGTGTGTGGACGTGGGCGCGTATGTTTGTGTGCGCGTATGTATATGACATAGCTTGAAATGTGAATGTGTGTTTTTGTGTGAGGCTTGAAAAATGCTCGTACACAGGGTAAAAGTAATCCGGTAAAAATGGTAAAAGGTAAAAACAGATAAACTGCACTTTAGTTACACTAAATAAGGAACGTTGTATAAGTGCCGGGAGTAGCCCTTTCCTCACTAGGTTAAAATATGCCTAAGCTCTCACAGCCGAATTTTAAAATTACTATCTCAATAGGTATTCGAACTAATGTGAGTGTTAGGTGATCACTCATATAGTTTAACAGAGGAACGAAACGCCCCTCCATGTTTGAAATGAATAGTTTTAAAAGTATTACTCACTCGGTAAATATAATAAGTTTTTTTAAACTTTCACCGTTGCTAGTTTATGTGAATTCATATAATATAATCATATCACCATCAGTCATAAGACTCGATATTCAGCCATTTCTAGTAAAAATCTATTCTTTTAAACCTCGGGCGCTTGTGCAGAATAATATAAAGTCATAAACATTCAACTAAATTCGCTTCTGAGAAAAAGGTATTACCTACTTAGTGGCATGTCAAAATTACTATAAATTCCCAAAATTACCAAAAAAAAAAATGATCGAGTAGAAGATGTGCTAGAGCTATGTTTCGTTACAGACTAACGTTAGTGACGAAATGGACGAGGCGACGAAAACAAGCTGATAAGTCATTATGTAAGATGTCAGCTCTCCAATTGCAAAACCTAAAATTTTACGATGAAATCACTAATTCGAAAACTTCATTTTTTACTTGCAATTATTCTTCTACTAATTTTGGTAATATTTAAAGTTTATCCTAATTTCACCATGGCACAAAATACGTAATAATGTTTTTGTTTTGGAAAAGACATAAAATCACAGATAATCGGTTGAAATGTCAAAACCCCTCTTCCACTTATAAAAAAAGATAAAAAAAAACTAATTGGTTAATTGCCCTAAAATGTAAGAACGGTATTTCATGGGAAATCATTTTATGTTAAATTTATATGCAAAATACATGTCCCAGTCTGCCTGCTAAAATAATTGTTATTATTGCATTTTCCCGAAAGTTAAATAAACACAACAAGTTCATAACAAATTGACTATTAATAGCCCTGTTACTTCCACACAGCACACACCGTTTCTGTCTTTTGTTATAAAGTATTTTAATTGTATTACCACCCGGATTTTCAGTTATTGGAAGGGAAGTGCCTGTTACATAAGGCGGGGATTTTTATACAATTATATCTATCATACTAAGTCTTATCCGATGTTCAAATTAAATTAAATGTTTTCGGTGTTTATTTTATTGTTGTGTGAAAGTACAGAATAGTTTAAACGGTCCCATAATGATAAGATTATTTTTATGAATAACAATTTAACAAACTGTTAACATGACACACATTACATTAATAACTTATCCAATTAATTGTGTTTTATTCGAATACATTGCTGATCTCCATGTGTTCAAACTAGTGAAAAAAAAAAAACGAAACTGAGACTAAAAAACATGATAGGCGTTTATTATCTGACTTCTAGACACGAAGTGGATTGCTACTTTTAAGCTATATTGTTTATGACAAGTTTTTAAGGCGTTCTTATATATTGGCATGAAAAAGTGAAATCGCATTGAAACATTGAAATCGCATTGAAGGTGTGGAATTGAGCTGTTTTGTTTTTGTTTGACAATTTTTTTCATTTTTTCTGTTTATGTATCCTATCGAATATTTTAATAAACTTTTCATGAAATCTGTACCTATAATTTTTCCATTTGTCAATTTACATATTTATTCACGTTTCCCATTTACCCGTCGCCATTTTTCCCGTTGCCGTTTTGTTACTATTGCAATTTAACCTAAATTCTTGTGTTTTTTACATTCTCTTTTAAAAATTCAAAATGATATATGTTCAAAATACTATATAAAATACACTTTCATTTATTAATTACTCTTGAACTTGGGTTATAACTGATCGCAAATCTCATAGGATTCATAAATATATCGGTGAAATGACTGCAATTGACTTGCAACCTTCTTCTGTTGTAGAGTATCTTGTTTTTATCAGACCATTTAAGAACTTTTTTTCAAATTAAATACTTCCATCTAGAAAATATTCAATACAAAAGTTTGCACATGATGAATACTGCTTCGTATTTATCTTTTACCAGTGATAACTGGTTGCTTGGTATAGCAAACCTATTTTCAACGTGTGATATCTCAGGGCATCAATGAAAATTTTGAACAAAATAGTGCAGCTTTAAGAATTACTCCATTTAAAGCATCACACAGTGCAGTCAATATAAGAGAAACTATCAAAAACACAGTACAAAATTTGAGTTTTTTTTTGTGAAATCCATGTTCTTATACAAGATCATGCAACCATGGCAACAGTAACTGCACCAGCCAATTATGCAGCTTTACAATGTTTCCTACATACGTTACAGTTTACGCTAAATGGCGCAACTTTTTTTACACAGAGATTTAGGAACGTCATGATATTTATTTGTAAACAAAATAATACGAATTTTCTCAGTCTATAATGATTTCTCCTGCATTGAATGAGGAAATAATGAGGTAGCTGTAGCATTAGAACATATACTACGCTTTGTTAATCTTTTGGTCGATGTTACCACCGACCGACATTCTGTGTAGGTTTTCGGGTTAATGAGAAAAATTACCGCGTTCGAGAGCACAAGACAGAACGATTAGTATATCGATATTTTTTCTAAATTATGGTGGGGGATGGTGGGTTAAGGGTCCTTCTTTTTAAAATAAATTCTTCCTCAAAAACTGTTCTAAAATTTATTTTTACTCGATATTTATACAATAATTGCCCTTTTTTCAAGCTGACTAAAATGCCGTTTTTTTCAATACCTTTCCTCCGTTGCCTTTTTTTTTTCGTTGAATAATTTTCTCGTTGCCTAATTCCTCTAAATTTACTTATTCAGCCTAAAATTATAACCCATTTCCAGGCCATTCTTTTTTTTTTAAATCAATTAATTAAATATTTTACCACTGACCCCCAGGCCTATTCGGAAAAATCATTACACCACAAGTAATCGCTATAGTTTTCGCCTTATAACCTGGACTTAGGGTTAGTAGTAGGAACGGGGTTGTATTATATTTCATTGTAGAGTTTGGCAAGGAACATAAACATTGCAAAATATAAGAACCAACAAACTCGTTAACTATTATTAAAACACTGTTTCGAAAGGGGTGTGCATTTTACAATAAGTCTATATGCGGAACGGTGTTTAATCTGTTTACATGCAATAAACTAACAAATGGAGACACGAAACTTTTTTGACACAAAAAGTTATAACTGCGATTGACGAAAAATTAAAACGGGTGAAAACACACTGATAACTTTATGAGAATACATTGTCTACATGTACAGTTTTGCACTTACATGTTTAAAAATGAAATAAAAACATTACTTATAAACACTGACGATTACAAAAATAATAAAACACGATTGATAATGCGAATTAAATATAAAATACCAGTTTCATACGGGAAATTAAATAAAGCAAGATTATTTTTTACCGACACATTCTAGTGCGTTAGGGCAGTTACCCCCCCATGTGTGTTAGAGATTAATTATGTGCATTAATTTTGGGGGGAATGTCAACTTTTTATGCAATTGCAATTGGTTTTACGACGTTTCCAAACGAATTACGTTAGTGATAAATAATTAACACACATCAATAACAAATGAGAATGACAGAGAAAAGAAGATTAATTTACGTTAAAATTATATGTGATACTGATCTTCAATTCTAAATAATTAAATGGTGGTTTTCCTTTCCATCAAGGCTTTAAGGATTTCACACAAAGTAATATTTTCTTTTTGGAATCGGGGTTAAGATAAGACTTGATTACTCGTGACCCGTTGGGTCAGAATGTTATATTAGCTATTGCAATAATGTATGGACGTGACTCTTGTGACGTAAAATATAGCTTTTTGTTAAATGACAGAAATATTTCTATGAAAGTATACCAAAATGAAAAACAAGGAATATAGATAGATTTCTATGACTCGTTCAGTGTATAATTGTTTATTTTGGAAAAAAAAAAACCCAACTTACAGCCACTGAATTATGAGTGGCGTCCTATACTTAGAGATAAGCGTGTAATGAACAGATACCATAATACTTAAAGTTAAATTCAAATTTTGATATATCTTTTTTTAATGAAATTGTTAGTTGAGAGTAAAGAATAGTTAAAAACACTCTCCCCATGTAAAGAATGACTTTTAAATAGAAAATGAAAATAAAATGTTACTTTTTTTTCGTTTATTTTAATCAAACATTCATGCCCCATTGAGCCAAATAGTTTATGTATATGTAAATAATAAGGTCAATAAAACTAATAAATACACTACTTTTTCTGTTTACATCAATTTTCGTACAATTTGAATGTTTAAAAAAAACTTTTATGTCATCCTTTCGCTTAACTCTACTGAGTGCAACATATAAGTGTCCATGTTGAAAGACAGGTTTCTCTAGATAAATTAACACTTTCTATAAAGTCTGTCCTTGCGAGTTATAAATTTTCTTAGCAAATGCTAATTGTATAGGACACTGAACTCTGGCAAACGGAATATTGCCCTCTTCAGATAAAAAAACACACAATTTTCAATCTCGGAATTAAAACGATTTCTCATTAAACTGTGACGCAATAATTTTAGCAACAAGCAAATTATTATACAGCTCCTCTATTATTAGTCTGGCACCATTACATGAGCGTGGTCGATTAATAGTCCTCATGCACATATTTGGAGCTCATTTCTTGAGTTCAAGTTTATGTGGAGGTAATCCTGATAACGAAATTATGTATCTGTAGTTTCTGTTCCTTCAAAAACAGAATTTAATGACAAATATTTTTTGACTTGTCCAGGAATTTTTTCAATACAATTATGATTTATTGCTCCAACTGTGCCATTAAATGGTACTAATATGCAATTTTAAGCATACAGTTTTAGATTGTCAAATGAAGGATAAATATATTCAATATATTTGTCAATAATATCTGCACGGATTAGCAAATCCTCAGGCAGTTCAATCTTATAATTTTCATTTTTTTTTTCAATTTTGTCTTAACCAATCTTTATAAGAAATTTAGAGTATTCATCATTATCTCGAACTCTCATGCTTTGTTTTAAATAAAATGTCCTTAATTTACGCCACAAGAACGACGCTTTGATGTAATCATTATAAAGATCAGTATCGTTTTCTCTCTTTATGACTGGTAGTTGTTTCCTGAAGTCCCCACTGTACATTATCAATAACCGCTCGAATGTTGCATTGGTTCCACATATATCCGTGAGCGTCCTGTCGAACATCTTAAAACTCTCGCTTCATATCATTGGGTATTGGTCTCAAATAATTTGTGCTGCTCTTATCAAGTTGACTGTTTCTGAATGTTTATAAAAAAGAGAAACATCATTTTCTCTTACATTGAGAGGAAACTTGAATCTGGAATGGACAGTTTATTGCGGCAATTCCTGATGATGCTACAGCCAGTGCAATTTGTCCCAAGTTCCTTAGTTTTCAGAGAAGTTTTAGTAATCACCGAAGAAGAACATGTGTTTAAGAAATTGCATACAAAGTTCTTACTTTTAATAAACGTTGGTGTCTCTTTGCCTATGTCATTTGATCTGCTATATTGTAGTTTTGCTCATTCTATATGGCTCTATTTATGAGGATTTGCACAATCCGTGTTTTAATGTATCACAATGAACAGCTCCCTTATCGCTCTTGGCATTCTCGTTCTCACTGCATTCTCCATTGTTTCTATCCAGTGGTTGTCATGAAGCATTAATCTTCTCTCTTTGCAAGCCATTTTAAATAATATACATATATGTCCTGACACAGGTCGAAATGATTCAAAAGGATTATGCCCTTTTACATGGTGAAGCAGAAGCCGTAACATGTACTATTCACCACTATTTGATGAGACTGTGTACATACGCCCAAGAGTATTCCCTTCAAAAACTCTTGGGTGATCAACTATACTTCTACCCACTTATATTCGTTGCCATTTCTTATTTTGCCACACAGTATTTTGGCACATCCGAGTAATAGAGTGTTCTGGCAAATTCATGATTCTATCAAATTTTGAAAAAAAACTCTGTTAGAAGTATTTTCATTAAGGTGTGTGTTGCTTTTCCTTTGAATATAGATTATATGCTTATCAGGAAGATGTATCTGCAGACGAACAACTACAGGTCCTCTAACATAAATTGGAACTCCCAGTGTAACCAACACTGCATCTGATGGGTCAATATATCTTCCTATTAAGTAGTGCCTAATTTCATCTTTGTTTACACTAAAAATTACCTGATCGCTTCCCTTTAAGTATACTTAATTACATATTTAATGGATTTTACAGAAGTGCATATTTGTACATTTAAGTGACAATTAACGTTAATAGAGACATGTTGTAAAGTAAACCAATTTTGAAGTTATAGTTTAATTTCTACCTTCTTTATAGCCTTGAAGACCCCCCATTTCTAGTGACCTTCAACTATAAATATGTATGAATCATATCAACATATTGTTTCATCGCTATTTGGTTTTGGGTACCTCTTTGAACAGCTCTCATTTTTCCAGCACATAGATGTACTGTTGCAGTTTAACCCATGTATCATATGGGGTAATACCAATTCATGTCCTTCTGGATATTCGTATTTAAGCTTGAAAAAAATTATCATTATTTTGACGTCTGGGTTTAGATTCGTCTTACATCCATAGCAGACAATGTAGGTCGTGTAAACCTCTTTTTCTGGTATTTAATACTTAGAATATACGCATTACAATTACCCAACAAGCCTTGTGTTCCCGTTAAATATTTAATGAAAACCTTTCTTTTTAAATCCAAAAAAATCTTGCAATTATATCAAGTCGATCTTGAGGTAATTGGTTCTAACTGAAATTATATTAACTCTCAGGCCACTTTGGAGTGTGTATCATTGTTATGAAGTTAGTTGCCGTCCTATATGTGTTAACATGCATCATAGCATCTTTACATCTCTCTATCATATATTGTGGAGCACCAAAAATGTTGATTATGAAATAACCTTTTTATTCCTATAATACTTATATCATCATTACCATGTAAGGCATCAAAGAAAACCTGTATGAGAGGCTTGATTCAATCTAATATAGTTCAAACGATATACTTAAAAATTTCCTGCCATATCCACAACATAATGCAGAAACAATCTCCCACATCTAAATGTTTTGTTAAATTCATCATCACAGATCATAATACGGTAGGCATAATCTCGCATAGCAGTTTATTTTTGGTTATTTTTCATTCTCATCTCGGGATGTCAGACACGCTTACCATCAGGGAAAATAGTACATGCTGTAGTAGATCATATGATCGATGATATTCCGATATTATCTGAAGCTGTCATCCTTTTCTCTCATGATTATATGGCGCGATTTTGTTGGCTGTTAACTGTTATTTTGATTAATTCCTACTTCATTAAACATCTATTTGTTTTATCGGATTTTGTGCTCATTAATCAGCTTCCTCGTAGCAATAACTGCATGAGGTACGTTGTATTTTATGTCTTTAGCTTGTTGAAACGCAGTCACATAGTGTTATCACGTCTTAGCATATACTCGATATTTTCTATGATATTCCGACGTAAGTCAGTGTTCTGGTACATATTCATCTGAACATCAATACTGTATACATTTTCAATAATGTATATCTGAATACACTGAGCTTGATTGTCTGTCTCGGGTAGTAATGACCCAATATATTGATGGATCTGCCTTTGAATAACTATGCATGGATTCCATCCGTGTCGTAGATTTATGTATTTGCAACAAAAAGATGTCATTTGAAACAGGCTATTATATTGTCTCAGGTGCCTTCTAGAGTGCCGAGCCTCTTCGCCTTGATCAGCATACACATAAGTGAGTTCATGTGACAACATCAGCAATCTTTCCATTCTTGAACTCTCCACGTTTCCCATGTTAAATAATAATTTCTAAATAATAACGTTAATAGTTCAGTGCGCAGATTAAATTCTGCAAAAGTAACCATTTGTGTTTATTTGTGTACGCTCTAATAGGTGTATTTTTTGTACACATGCGCAACAGGAAGTCGTAAACCGGAGGTGCGGTTACCAAACCCGTTACAAGCTCAATTGATTTTAATAATTATATAGATTGTTCATCTTCATTTTTTCTTTATTATTATTATTATTATTATTATTATTATTATTATTATCATTATTATTATTATTACGTGAATATCGGTTTTGTTTTTTGTATTTTTACAGCGATCACGTCAATATAATAACCAACCGAATCGCTATGATTATAATAGAATTTTGACTTCATTTATAGAAAGAAGGCAGAGAATAGTAAACAAAGCCATTCCCATGTTAAAAATGGTTTTCTAAAAAATAACATTATTATTATTTAGAAATTCGATCCTTACAATGTCCTTACCTATTTTTATCTCACATAGTTTTTTATGTTTACCTACCAATCGTCTACTCTATTCAACTTGTAAAATTTCAAGTTTCATGTTGGACATAAACGAACTGATACAATTGTGCTTTGTTTTAACATAATTCGCAATCCATTACAAAAACAACATGTGAATATGAATATATGCGAGTAATTTATGTAATAATTTGAAAACTTATACGAAAATAAAAACAAAAATCTAATTAAATATACTTAATTAAAAAAGATTCGGAATCAGAAGTGAGAATTGTATTAAAATTAACAATTTAGAATAGAATCGGTAATTGTATCGGAATCGTGAAGCATTTGAAAGCGTCCCATATATATATATATATATATATATATATATATATATATATATATATATATATATATATATATATATATATATATATATATATATATATCTGTCAATTTTGAAGTAAAGGAAATATATATATATATATATATATATTAATCGAGGGAGAAGAAGTATGAGAGAGAAAAGGAAAAACAATAATGTCTGTATAACTAAACATACTACAAGGTCGTCCGATTTCCGTTGAGCATATGATCAAAGCCGTGGTTTTTACATGTACATCTCAACACAAACACACACTCACAAACACACCCGCACCACCATATATATATATATATATATATATATATATATATATATATATATATATATATATACTAGCAAAAGTAACCGTCGTTGACTGGGTTCAAAAACAGTCCATGGAAAATGGAATCTGATTAATGGAAGTATGATAGGTTATGAAAAGGAAGGGTTGTAAAGAGATTGCTTCGAATTTGGGAGTAGCAAAACCAAAGCAAAATATGATGAAAGTAAAAAATAAAATAGAAAAACCCCATAATTTAGTATACCATACCTGTTCACACTGAAACACTTATCACAATATTCTGTGGATCTATATTAAAAAACCGTGTTACACTTTGTGACATATTTTCATTTTATGGAGGTCATGCGGGAACGAACACTACATAATTTTATTATGTCATATTTCTTCAAACTGAAACATAATTATCAAAGTATACTTAAGCAGATAGATATGAAAAATCTTTATAAAAGCGTGTGCCTATTTCTATTCTATGGAGGTCAGGCGCGAACGCAGACCCCACAATTTTATTATACCGTCCCTATTTAAGTTAAAACATATTTATCAAAGTATTCTCATGCACATTTATATCAAAACACATGTAAATGTTTTTTTTTTAATTTTAATTTTTTTTTTATTTCCATACTTGTGGACCAGGCGCGTATGCAGACCCCAAAATTTGAAGGAATCAGCATTATGCCAGATCAAAAATATCCCTTCCTGGATCGCGATACATCTTCTATCATTATATGTGAGCAGTTTTCTATAATAATAAAGCATATAGGTGCCTATTCGTGACCAGACAAACACATAAACGGTCAGCTTTATATTATAGATTATAGCCATGGTCATCGTTATTAACTCGCATTAACATTAATAATAAATGTATTTAGAATCAATCATTATTTGTGCTCTTTTAGCCTTTATAACAACTTTTATTTGTGCTTTGAATATTAGTGGTTTCATTGTTACATGTGCTAAGATCTATTGTCTGCTACTCATCAAGAAGGTAATTAAAATTAATATTTGTTTTATTGAAATTTACTAATTATTTATATTTTAATAGTTACGAAAATTTCTATTTTGTATTAAAATTAACTAGTATTTTCTGTTGTAAAAATTATTAAAAATGTTTAAATTCACTAAATGTGTAAGAAAAAGTTCGAAAAACATAACTCTCGCATTCGTAAACTTAAAAATTTTGGTTTGAAATAATATTTATTTTTCTAATCGATGAATGACTAACAATTAAAATATATATAGGAATGTCTGTGTGGTATTGCTTTACAAAAGGAAAAATATATTTTTTTAAAACAGATGGAAGCATTTTAAAGTAATGGAAAAATATTTAGAGAAAAGAAAAAAAGTATCTAACAGGAGCAGGAAGAATCATTTACTTTACAGAAAAAAAACATTTATCAAATAAGGATTGAGTATAAATATTTCCAATTTCAAAATCTCGTGGAATATTTACGTAATACTAGAAAATTAGAAAGAAGAAAAGAAACTCAGGAACCTGACATTAGTCAAAGTAAGCGTCTCTATCAGAACTTAGTATTTGTCTCCCTTCCTAGATGATTTAATACGTAAAAGTAACTTTATTTTCATGTACTTCTGTCTTCGGTTGTGAGGGATCTCCGGCAAAAATGTTATTCTCCAAAAATATTAATGGGCTGTAAAGACAGGAAAAATGTGTATGAAATTTAAAAGATAAGTGTCATTTTCCCAGCTTGTAAATAAATATTTTCCTTCCGATTTTCGTAAAATGTGCTTAAATATTGAAAAATATTGCAGAAAAAATAAACGACTTAGTGGCCTTAGTTAGAAATGGAACTAAAATATTTAGCGTCCCCGCCGCGTTCTCTACCTATCTTGTTCGCGGGAGACACATGATTAAGAATAAATATATACACACTTGAAGAAACAAATTTTATATAAGAATGCGCAGAAAGGAGTAAAAAAAAAACCGGTCAGTTTTAATGACAAGTTCGCATTTCAATTTGCCGGTATATGTTTTTGCGCATAATTTTTCAACCCAAACGAAAATTCTCGTCGTTCTGAAGCATCCTTTGTAAATGATTCATATTTCCTGTTAATTTCACTGCATACTGTCTAGTATTTTACCAGTTTGCCTGTTAAATCTATGCACACACACATGTACTGTTTTATTCATATAGATTATATTAAATCCACTATATAGAAATGATTTAAAAATTTACTAAAAAATGACATGAACGCCACCACTGAGAATTCAGACCAAAACATTGGGCTTACAATGCAGTTTTTTTCGTTGATATTAACGACTGAGCAATAAAGACAGGTTTGCTGCAGGGCTAAAAATTAAAACATGAACAAATATATATTAGCTATACATACATATTCGTAAAGTTGTCGTTCGACCTTAATCTGGACAATTTTTTTTCAAGTTTCACACTTTTGCACAGATTTTCTCCGGCTTAAACCAAAATATAGCGTTTCGCATAGATTCGAATATACTATATATTAAGATTCATATCTGTAGACCAAAATCTGACTGTTCAGTGTGGCAGACAAAAGTGTTTGAACAAATGAATATATATTCAAAGAGGTGTGTGTTTATTATAATCTTTTTTATGCAAATATTACACATGTATAAATCATGTAAAGTATTTGAAGGAATGTAATAACACTTGATGGTAAACTAAATATGATAAGATCAATCATAACAACACTCGAAAAACTAATAGAGGATTAACTAAAATGAATGTGTAAAGAATGTGCAAATTAGCTAGATATTTCCGGATGAAATACCATTCAACAGTCCATACAAAGCAAAGATTTATTTCTTAAATAAATAGAAAAAAGTGTTTTAATATGAATATAAATAAAAAAAAAATTATAGGAGTATATATATATATATATATATATATATATATATATATATATATATATATATATATAAATATATATATATTGAAATGTGTGTATACGTAAACTATGTAGTTACATTTTAGAAATATATATGTATATATATATATTTATATATATATGTAGATGCACGTTTTAATTCCCTAATTATAATATTTTCTTACAAACATCTGCATACCGTTCTTTATATATATATATATATATATATATATATATATATATATATATATATATGTATATATATATATATATATGTGTATATATATGAGAAAATTATATATCTTTGGGAAAATTATATATATATATATATATATATATATATATATATATATATATATATATACATAAGAAATTAAAACACGTATCTACATATGTGTTTTATATATGTGTATGTATTAAAATGTAACTATATATATATATATATATATATATATATATATATATATATATATACGCGTGTGCATGCATATCTTCGTGTATGTGTATTTATGTGAGGCTTCTAATTCCCAATGAGAATTCATTTCTCCTTCATCCTCTTTTCGCAGAGAACTAACTTCATCCCATTACCTTTCATATCCGCCCGTGAATCCCTTGTAGTTCTCTTTCCTCGGTTATTATCTCATCGTCACCCCCAGCATCTTCAGCAGCGTTTTATCTCTAATGTACCCCTA
The DNA here is from genome assembly GCF_053919585.1 of Euprymna scolopes. Classification (NCBI taxonomy): domain Eukaryota; kingdom Metazoa; phylum Mollusca; class Cephalopoda; order Sepiida; family Sepiolidae; genus Euprymna; species Euprymna scolopes. The sequence goes on along the minus strand of NC_136493.1, from coordinate 106,381,057 downwards.
CCATTCCATGCATCACAATTCTTCCCCTCTCCGATATGCACGCGGCAATCTCTCACCGCGATTACATTCTCCATTAGAGTAACGAAGCTCCCCGTAAATTATATCCCAATCTCCTCACAGAAAATTGCATCGGCTCTTCACCCGACCATCCCCACCTAAGCCAGCCATGACTTGCCTATCACTTCTGCTGTGGATCGTTATATTTCTTACCTCGCATCGCCTATCGTTCTCTTTCACGCTCTTCAAACCATTTCCCCCTTCAACCTGTTTTGTAAATGATGCTAATTGATTCAACATCTAAAGCAGGTGCTGCTTGCAATGAAATGTAACTCGGGGGCGGCGTAGACGAAAAGTCAACGGAAAACTGAGCGTGTCTAGAATGAATACAAAAATATAAATACTATCGAAAACAGACCAGCATAGAGAAATCTACCGGACAGAACCAACACACAGAAATGCCAGAAACGTTGGACAATTATGTCGTGTAACATTTTCAAGCGAATGCAATATAGAGTAAAGGTTCCCCTAACCCCATTAAATATTATTGGTTGATTTTTAGCGGTAAACTATCTTGGATAACGGTGTTAATACTTCAGATCATGGTGATCGAAAAATACATCAGCGTATCAAATTTCAGTTGCAAAGTGTGAATTACTTTTTAGTTTTATCCACTTACGTATGATTACGTGAGTCGGAATAGATCATGTACGTAAATGCCCGAATGCATAGGATGACCTTACTGCTGGTGTTTAGAAACTGGATGTATGCATGTTAGGAAATATCTACAATCAACGTTGTTGAATTTATGTACAAAATATGCAGAGGCAGGCGTTAACTTTATAATATTTCACAACAACACGTATAAAAGAAAATAACAACGGCAACAGCATAACAATTTATGAGAAACATTTCGTCCGTATTTCAGATGAAATATGCCTTCCGATATATTATTAATATTATTATTGTTGTTATTGTTGTTGTTATTATTATTATTATTATTATTATTATTATTATTATTATTATTATTATTATTATTATTATTATTATTCTCGACTATTCAGTAAAATTAAAAGTTTCAATGGAGTGATTGGATACGAAAATATGGTATAATTATTTATATCCCTTACGACTTTTTTTTTAATTCGTATGATATAAATTATCGTTACTGCATGAACTCTGAAAATACATTTGGAAATATGAAGCTAGACATTTTAAATAAAATAATTATTTTAAAAATGGCAGCCTTCACAAAAATAAACAGTTTATTCTTATCGTAACACGTAAAGTTGTTTGGAGCTTACTGATGATCAATTATACTGTAAGATGTGAAAATTACCATTAATACCAGTTGAAGCAATTACTGCAAATTATTTAACAACATTTCTTTCATATATTGATATATTAACTACAGTGCGAGTACACAAACATGATACGTTTGTAAATTATATCAATCCAGAAGATCGAAAGAGTTAACGAAGCAATGTGCATATAACACATAGTGTTATATATCCTTAGCTACGTCCAAATGCTGAACTAATTTTTAAATAAAGTTTGGGTGTCTACGTTTTCCATACGACATGTGTTCATGCTTCAAATTGCAAAACGATAACATAATTTCATCAAGCTTCGACGGAATTATTATTTATTAAGAAACAAAACTATTTCAAAAACACACCTAATAGGTTCCCATGTTTGAAGGTCAAGATTATATTTTAAAGTGATGTTTTGTTTAGCAACTAGTACGGTATATGTCAAACTATATAATAGTTACATTATATTCTGATATTGGGAGCGTGCATTCGATATTTTAGCACTTTAATACAAACATTTGGAAGATAATGCAGTCTAGCAAACACTAATCTATCAGAAGCAAAAAAAGAGACATTTTTGCCTGGTTTAATGAAGCTTTATTAGTTGAAACACTTATTTCCCAAATCTAAAGAGAGCACAGCTCACACAGACAATGAACGGCATTCACTGAATTTCAGAACAAAAGTTTCGCCCTATTCTCTTTTTATAGGTTGTTCAAGAAGTCATTAAAGGATTTTGAACTTAAATAGATTCTATATATTTCGATCTTTAATTTCTCTAATTTAAACGCAATATGTCTACGGCATAGCGCAAATTTAAGGCACAGTTAAACTCATCTTTACTAATTAAAAAGTATGTCTTATAATTTTGCTCACATAATTGTGCTTTTCCCAAAACATTATTTATGATAGAATTCAGAATTTCTCGATAACTATTTAACTCTTTTATTTCATTTCTGATGTTTTTCTTCAATTTCTGCAGAGTTTGGAATTTCTTTACATAGACACATTTATTATGTTGGTCTCACAGGAAAATATACGGCCTAGTCAAGTCTTGAAAGGTGGTAGCTATTTGAAATTTTGATAGTGAGAGATTATATTTACGTCAAAGCATTGCCATAGAATCTCACTGGTGTCTCTCGCCGTATGTGCAGTTGTTTCTTCTTTTTACAAACATAATCCGGGCGTATTTGAATGTGTAGTCGTAGGAAGTCCGATATCTCTCTTCAGTAAGAGAAATATCATTTTCGTCTTCATGTACAAAAAATACGTTTCAATAATATATTTCTCCATTAATGCACACCATACAGTGAACTTCATGTGATGTAACTTCTTTTGATGATTAGCCAATAAATTTTTAGATCAATCAAATATGTTATTTTGTTTATTAACGAATCCATTTAAAGGAACATGCGTTTCATCTGACATAATCAATTTTTATAGAAAATTGGGGGCATTTCGGATAGATTCTTGAGTTTGTATTTTATATTGAACCCATGCTAGAAAATCGTTAGGTGTCGTGTGTGGTACAATCGGCACTTTTAAGGAAAGAGTTTTAAACTTTGCAAAATATAGTGCATTGAGTTGTGCACCGTGTAACTCTCTAACTATGGAAGTAAGAAGGAGAAAGTTGATTTGACAGTAAGTATACACGAAAGAAGTTTAATCCGATAAAGAACAGATCCCTAGTCAAAATAATTCTAAAGATTTGTTATAACTCTACCAAAGGCAACCAAACGAATCTCTAATATTTGGCGACTAATTACAAACACAACTGAACACTGACAAAAAACAGCATTACATTTCCAACTGAACCATATGTTTGAACCTTCACGAAAATGGCAATGAATTAAACGTAAGCAATACACAACGAAACAACATACCTGTATTCACAAAATAGTACGAACTGGATTACGTAACAACGAATCGTGATTGAATCAATATTCACAAAATTTTGCAAATATATTATAAAGAAAGAACGTTGTCGCATCTATTGCTAAAACCGCTGCATGTTTCTCAGTGGAAAATGTTTCTGAGGCTAATACATATTGACGTTGTTGAGAGCATACGGGTGAGCATCGTATAAAAAAATGGCCATGATTAAAGCAAGGTGAAGCAAGGAAGAAACTAACTTCTGCTAATGATAGTACATGTTCTTGTGTATTCTCATGGCAAAATATACTGAAATTGATTGGTTAAGCCTTGTTTTTTTTATTAAATTGCAGAATCTGATGGTTGTTAGTAAGAAAGGAACCTGGAAGGATAAAAATGTGTCTTTCAGGTAGTAATTCATAGAATAGTTGGTAGTGGGCGATATGTGTCATATCATATTTAGGTTTTAAAAATGATGGTTCTAATTAGCATCGAAGATTGGACAACGTTTTTACCCGCATCTGTGTAAACATTACTATCAATAGTGATGTCACAATACCAAATTTCTTTCACGATTCCGATACAATTACGGATTCAATTAAAAATTCCCGATTCCGGTAAACGTCCCGCTTCCGATTCAGATGATTTTAGAAACACGTTAAATAGTGACAGAAACAATTCTCCAAGTTCATTCTCATCTTTATGAGGATAGGTACTTTAAAATGTAGATATATAAATTTTTAATTCAATAAACTTGAAATGCTTTACCTTTATGTAATTTATCCAAGATTTTGACAATCTCATTGAGAGGTATTCATGCATATTTTTCATATGTGGCTAAAGTGAAAACATGCAATAAAACAATAATTATTTAAGAAAAAGCCGATAAACAGACACCAGGAGTACAAAGATGGCGACGGCGAAGAAATATATATATATATATATATATATATATATATATATATATATATATATATATATATATATATATATATATATATACACAGACTATTTTCAATCTTTCAATAATAAACCGTGAAGTTCCTAACCTTGTAAAAATTGTTGCCAAAAATGATCTAAGTAAAGAAGTACCTGAATAATAGAATGTTTACTTTGTTTAACATGATTGACTAATAAAAAATAAATTAGACTTGCAGAACCAATGTTATATTTCGGAAATTAGATCTATAACATGCGGTTTTCTGGTTCTTTTATCTTATTATGTAAGTGAACATTTTTTATACATACTACTGTGTTGGAATATTTTTTGTCAACAAATAAAATAAAAGAATCTTTATTTAAAACGGAAATTATGATTATTATTTTACGATTCCAAACGTTACGAATTTACTGTTTTCTGATTAGTATAAATTGTAGCAACACTTATTTTTACTCAACAAAAAATGTAAAATGTAGTATATGTTCTGATAGTACATTTTATCTTTCATTTCCTCTGTCAATCAGGAATTATTTTTCTAGACTGGACCAGGTTTTAGACTTGTGCCCCATTTGTGGTGAGAGCTTGATTACCAACAGTAAAACAACATTGTTTTAGCTCTTCCCTCAAGTCGAAACAAGGAAACACACTCAAATATAAACTAATTAACAAACACTGATAAAATTAGTGTCTACTTTCAAGACGATTATTTGCGAACATTGGAAAAATAACATTAATTTAGAATTTACAATGTGGGAGTATTTTCTTTGTATACATGTAAAGTACAAAGGGCTTTATTTTGTGGTCATTATTAATGTTTAACGAACCTTAAGTCCGACTGATAAGTTCATAAAATCTCAAGAACTCGCTTAGCCTTCCCAACAAAAAGCGTACATGATGTATTCGGTATAAAATTTTTGTTTAACTGCCTTTAAACGTAAGAAGAGCTCTTATATGAACGCTCTCTTCTCGTTAATTTACATGTAAGGTGGACCGTAATCTACATTCATAAATTTATTTTTTTCTTCTCGCATTGTAGGCACTTTTCCAGATAAGCTAAGAAAGCAGAAAACGGGTCGAAAATATAAATACACAACGAATAAATATTATCAAAGGCAAGTTAAGTTACTATACTACCTATCTGGATATTTCTTACTTTGTAACTTATTTTAAAGTGATTTCTTTATTTAGATATCAAGCTTTTATGAAACGTGTCAAATTAAAAACAAAAAAAAACAACCCTAAACGCGGGTCTCATTGGCGCCATAGTCGAGCCTCGATAATAGCTGAAACTTGAGAATTGCACAAATTACGAATAAAAACACATCCAATAAATGTCACCAACATCGGGAAAATGGGACGTTTATTCGATGTTTTGTTTATAATTCGAATTTTGAACAGTAATCTAGGCTCGACTGGCGCTCAAATAAGACAACTATTTTATTTTTCGTTTTAAGCAGTACAACATTTTTTGTTAGGCAGCCAAAAATTAAATTAAACTGAGTAAAAACAAAGAAACGTAATCCAGGAAGGGAAAAGAGTAACTTGGATTGACTTGACATTTTTTATTTGCTGTATATTATTTACACATTCCCTTTGTTTCCATTGTTTGATTTTCTGGAAAATGACCACCATTTTTCAGCATGTTTACACCTAATTTCATGAAAAATAGAATCATATTATTTAGAGATCTCGGGCTACCCGGTGTAGTAGGCTACTACTACTATAACTACTACTAATCCTACTATATCACAAATAGCAACAATATTAATAATAATGATAATAATAATCGAAACAAGTAAAACGTACTGTAAATCTAGAAAGATCTTTAAACCTACACAGAGACAATGCGTTGAAACAATTAATGAGTACCTGTTAAGAAACTGCTTGCGAGAACAAATAATAGTAGTAATAATAATAATAATAATAATAATAATAATAATAATAATAATAATCACGACAACAATAACAATAATAATATTAATATTAGTAATATTACTACTGCTACTACTAGTACTACTACTACTACTAATAATAATAATAATAATAACACAAATAGGGAACAAAATGCCACAAACAAACACAGCACAACCGTGATATTGATCAAAATGGACAAAAAACGAAGAAAGGAATGGACAACAAAATATAGTAGACTCGTAATGGAATGCTATTATAGAAGTCATCCTGAATATAGATATGGAGGTTATCGGAAACGAATGAACGAACTATAGGACCTCTCCAGTGGCCACCAAGCGACAGAACAAAGTATTGCGGACCAAGGAAGAGTGGTACTCAAGAAAGGTTGGCTCTCTAAACTAGAAGTACCAGAAATCTAGAGACAAATAGATGATGAAACCGAAAAAAAGAAACATCCCCCAACGGAACTGCACGTAGAGACACCCCACAAGTTTAATCCTCACAAGTATAAAAAAAACCAGTACAGACAGATATACTGAAATAAAGAAATAACGCTAACACGTGCTGTCGCGTATAGATACGAAAAGTTCGAATGCACTAAATCTCTTAATGCCCAACTTATCTGGCGTCTTGTCTTTGCCGTTGTCAAAAGTGTGATTTCACATTTTTGATAGCCACCTCTAAGGCTATCTAATGCTGGCTAAGCGACCTGACAACAGATAATCGACAAAACTTTCCGTATAATTAAATAAAATGACAAAAATCAAACACCATATTAAAAATTCATAAAATCATAAGAAATAGTTTTTATATTTTACATTTAATGAAGGAAGATTAGCAAAAGTATGGGATAAATATTAATTGAAGGTACATTTAAGAACTATAGTAGAAGAGGCTACAGTTTTAAATATAATTAAAATGCTTAAGTATACATATTTAAAAATGTTACTCGTTTTAATGCAAAAAGTCGACCTTTCTAAATGTTCATTTAAAGAGCAGAATTTTGCATTTTGCTTTTTTTACAATTATTTATTAATAAAAAATAGTAAAGTTCAATACTATGATCAGATTAAATCTATTACAATACATTTCGTTTGATTCGTAATGCCAGCGATTTTAATATATTATTAATATTTCGAGAAGAATCAATTGATCTGTGACTGAAATTCGAAAGCTTGGAACCTAATGAATAGAACACTAGTTAAATATTATTTGACAGGAAATGCTTAGTTCTTATTATAAATTATCCTCATAAAGAACGACCCCACAATCTTTTCTTTCAATCGATATTCATTCGCTTAATAGTTCTAAAATTTCGAAATGATGTAATTATAAATTGTCAAGTTTCCGGTGTCAATTTTTCCGTTGCATCATTTTCTGGATACAATTTAATCATCAATTATGGTTGAAAGTATTTTTCTTTACGAAACTACTTCATTTAATGTTTATGAAACTTTTCAGAACATTATAAATCAAATGTATTCTTTTGTAGGTTACCAAAATTGTATGCTAAATTTATTTTTGTTATTCTTCATACCAGTAAAATGAATTGCATTGTATTTTTTTTTTTTTACACAGTGATCACCACTTATCAAGGCCCGGAAGCCACTCAGGGATAAGGGTTATTGCAAGTACATCACGTTAGTGAGGAGATTTTATGAAGTGTTTAATTAGGGGGGCGGTTCATTAGGAATTTGTTAACATTAGACTTGAAGACATCCAAGTTGTAGTCAGGTGGGAAACAGGAAGACGGGACAGAGTTCCACAGGCGTGCAGTTCTAAGAAAGAAGCTTTGCTCATGAAATCCGAGTTTTGATTTAGGCAAAGATACAGAGTGGGGGAAATATTTCACAGTAGATTCAGCTAGACGGGTGTTTTTCGTGAAAGTTTGGCGAGGGGGGACCAGGGATTGGAGTTCAGACGAACACCTGCCATGAAAATAACGATAAAACAAGGATAGGCTCGCAACGTCTCTTCTGTGGGAGAGGGGTTGCAGGGTAGAGAAAAGGGCATCCCCCACTAAGCCACGAAGTCTATTTTGTACTCTGTCAAGGCATGATAGGCTGTTTTTGACAGCTCCTGCCCAGATATGGCAACAGTATTCCATCCTTGGCCGTACTTGGCTTTTATATAGATAGAGAATTGCATCAGTAGTGAGATATCTTCTGGAGCGGTAGAAGGATCCCACCATCCTTTCTGCGACCTTGGCAACAGCCTTGATGTACGTGTTCCATTTCAGATCAGGAGTAAAGGTCAAACCCAGGAGCTTGTCAAAACACGGGGCCTCACCCAGACGAGAGCCATCCATCACAATTCATGCCAGCTTGGGATTAGAACGTTGATGATGTAAGGATAGGAGTTTGGTTTTAGATGCATTAAAGGTAACTAGCCACATCTTCCCCCACTGAACCACGCGCTCGAGATCAGAGGAGAGAGAATCCGAGAGAACTTCGTCATTTACAGCCTTTGATGTGTTGCCGTAGATGGTCGTGTCATCAGCATAGATGTCAACGAATGATTTAAGTATGTGTTTAGGGAGGTCATTGATGTAGATCAGGAAGAGAGTTGGGCCCAGGATTGACCCCTGAGGGACTCCAGCATTTATATTGCAGGCCTCCGATTTTTGTCCATCTACCACTACTCTTATGAGCCTATCGGAGAGAAATGATTTAATGATTAAGAAGACATTTCCAGTTATACCGTAGCTGGAAATCTTGTGAAGTAGACCCTTATGCCATACTTTGTCAAAGGCCTTTGATATGTCAAGAGCAATTGCCCTAGAAAGGAAGCCTTTGTCAAGAGATTCACTAATCCTGTGGGATATAACCGTCAGCACATCTGCGGTAGATCTAGCAGAGCAGAAACCACATTGTGTGTCACTAAGAAGGTTATTCCTGCTGAGGTGGTTGACTATTTCTCTATTTAATATTGATTCCAGTAACTTACTCATAACACAGAGAAGACTTATTGGTCTGTATTGAGAGGGAGATGACTTATCACCTGAATTCTTAAATACAGAGCAAACTGATGAGGTCTTCCAGGGGGTCGGAAAGCACTTCTCCTTAAGGCAGCGCTTAAATAGTTTCGTAAGTATGGGAGCAAGTTCTGGTTGAAGCTTTTTTAACACTATAATTGGGATGCCATCAGGGCCAGTTGCTTTACTGGAATCTAGGTTTTTTTTATTAGCTTGGCGACCTCATGCACGGATATTTGTATGTTACCTAGCTTGTTCTGTGTTATAGGAGGAAATATGGGGAGTTGATGACCTTCGTCGCATAGGGTAGAATTAGCTGCAAAGTTCTTTGCAAATAATTTGGCCTTGTCTGACGCTGACGAGATAACCTCTGGCCCATTGATAATGGTTGGGATAGAACGCACACTTCTGTTCAGGATCCTATTTGTTATTTGCCAAAACTGGTGGGAACCAAGCCGCTGATCAGCTACCTTGGATTTAACAGACTGGGCATATAGCTCTCTTGCATTTTTTATTACTCTTTTACAGTGGTTGCTGGCAGTCCTGAAAGCAGCTTTAGTCTCAGTGCATCTATTACGTTGGTAGTTATGGAAAAAGTGATTTCTGTGCGCGATAGCAGCAGCACATTCTGGGGAGAATCATGGCTGGCTGTAAGGTTTTTGTTGGAATTTTTTTGATGGTATGAATTGGTCTATGCCTACAATTAACCATTCGGTCAGATCTGATACTATATTCCTTTTTAAACATGGAGTGCAGAGGTAAATCAGATATGAATGTACGGAAGCTATCCCAGTCAGCCATAGAGTATCGGTATACAGTACGGTGGAGGGGTACGTCTGATGGCTTCTTACATTTTGTTTTTATCTTAACTGATACGACGGAGTGGTCGTAGGATCCTAAAGGAGAATGAACGGTACATGAACATAGCTCAGGGGAAGTTGAAAGAAAAAGGTCTAAGAGGCTTGCATATTGATTGGGTGTATCGGGCACACGGGTGGGTTCGCGAACAATCTGAGTGAGGTTATAAGCAATCGCAAAATCATGACAAAACCTCCCCTCATCATCTGTCTTATTTGAATGGGTCAGCCATTCCACGTTATGGACGTTGAAGTCACCACAGATGTGGATGCTAGCCGAGGGATGTGAAGACAGTATGTGGTCTATTTTCTCAGATATGCTCGTAAAGATAGTAACTCCGCTGTTGTGGGACCTATAGAGGGCTAATATAAATGCAGTGGTGTTAGCAAGTGCAACCCTGAAGCACATATAGGGTAAATTAGGATCTTCTCTAGAGATATCCCTGCCACATGGGAAGCCATCCTTAATGTAGGCACATATTCCATGCCCATGGCGATCTTGGGAGTCAGATTTAGCTGTTAAATTGGAGTATCCATTAATTATGAACTCATCTAGGGATTTTTTTGGTGGAGTTATAAATTAAAGTATATTGATCATTTAAAAATAGTAAATAGTTATCAGTAGTATAAATAATGGAAAATTAAGTATAGAATTTACAATAATTATTTTTGGAATCGGAAAATAAGCAAACATATTACAGATTTCGATATTGGTTCTGATACCTTAAGAAGTACTATCAAGTTTGTGGGGGGATTTCTTTTCTAGACATGTAACTACTGATAGTATATTTGAGTTGAATTCTATTTTTTCAGTATTTTATTGTATATCATTTTGTTATATAAAAGTGCAGAGCACAAAGAAAAACACCAAATTGTCCACCAATTTACTTTCAAAATATTAACAGAGAAAAATGAATTGTTATAATCGTGTTCATGCTGGTCATAAAATACCAAATTTGGGAAGTTTTTAATGTAATAGATTATATTTAGTTGTCTTTTTTATCGAACGAGGAATTTAATGCAAAGAGAAGATTAAAGAGAATGTTAAAGCGATTAAAGTCTTTAAAACTAAAACAATAGAGTAAACAATACCGACGATGAGTTTGTAAAAGGCGTTTTTACGCCATTTGCGAATAATGAAACACTTTTTATTGAACTAAAAGTGAATATATTTAAGAATAAACTAAATTGAAGTATGTAATATTTTTTCTTGGAACGCTATCAAAAATCCAAGTCTTAAAAAGTAAATCATAGCAATGATTTTGCATTTGCTTGCGTTTTTATATATTTAAACTATAAAATTGAAACAACACGCAAACAGCCAACATTAGGAAAGCATTTTTTACTGACAGGTAATTTTATTACTTGTTTTTACGCAAAGCGTATATTTTTTTATTATTGTGTTTATTTTTCATGGCAAATGTAATTATTTTTTTGCGAACATCTAATTCAATTACTTGTATTATATTAATGATAGTATTTTTACGTTTAGTCATTTTTTATGTTTTCAAACATAAGATTGGACGCTGAGTTTTAAAGAAAATAAAAGTAAAAAAAAATGTTTTTTGTGAAACGTATCTTTATTATTATTATTTTTATTATTGAAGGTGAATTCTTCAAAAATCACCACCCATTTAACGACAGAATAATCAGTGGGTACTGAAAAGTCCGTAAAAAGAAAACTTTGAAAGGTTGTGTTTTGCGTGAACAGTCGCCACAGGTGTCGGACATTTTCTTTTTATATATCTTTCCTTGTGGTCTTGTCACTCGTAAAGGTGCTGGAGGTAAAGGTTCCATCTGGACCGACGTTATCCGCATGATAGTCAGGGTCCCGTACCTTGGATTAACAACTAAGGAGGATGCCTATAAGTAGGTACAACGTAATTGGGCTGCTGTATTGCAATGTGCTGATTGCTGGGGCTTCTCGATGTCATATTAGCGGGTAATTGTTGCGGCTTTACCTGATCATGTGCTACAATAAAAATATTTATTAGTTTCTTTTTCTCTCAAGCCTTCCCTCTCCGTCCTGCACTAAGCAAGTCTATCGACCTATTCCACAAATCCCTAAACTCCACCATGGTATGTTTCCAGAAAAAAAAAACACACACGATTACATCCAAGATTAACCACTAATGTCCTGTCTACTTCCCCAACATTCCAACATTCCCGAGGTAATAATCCAATTATAGGAGACAAGTCCATACCTATTTTTTCTAAGCGAAATTTGCATTGGATCAATTATTTCTCCAGAAGAGTGAAGATCTAAAGGATACTCTTACTTCACAAGCATATATGACCACCAAGATCGCCATGCGCACAAAATATGCGCCTACATTAAAGATGGACCTCCATGCGGTACATACATCCTACTGTGATTTACTCTTCACGTGCTCCGGGTTCAACTTGCTCACACGATAGCCGTTATATTTGCCCACTATCACACCCATAACACGGAGTTACTATCTTTTTTTTTTTACACAGTGATCACCACTTATCAAGGCCCGGAAGTCACTCATGGATAAGGGCCATTGCATGTACATAACGTTAGTGTAGAGATTTGATGAAGTGTTTAATTAAGGGGGCGGTTCATTAGGAATTTGTTCACATTGGACTTGAAGACATCCAAGTTGTAGTCCGAAGGGAAGCAGGCAGACGGAACAGAGTTCCACGGGCGTGCAGTTAAGAGCGTATCTAAGAACATTGAGCACATCTTATATGCGCATCCTTCGGCTGACATTCACAAATATGGAGACTTCAATGTTCGCAATGTGAAATAGTTAACGCACTCAAACAAGACAGATAAAGAAGGGAGGTTCTGTCACGATTTCTTCATTGCTTAAGACCACACTCAGATTGTTCGAGAACCAAGTCGTGCGCCCGATACTGAGGGACAGTATGTAAGACTCTTAGATATTTTCATCACAACTTGCCCTAGGCTTTCGTTCTGTCTCAACTGGTATCTTACTTCTCTGTTGTATCAGTTAAAATAAAAACGAAAAGTCCTTAGACGAACCTCTCCATCGTACAGTATATCGATGCCCTAAGTCTGACTGGGATAGCTTTCGTACATTTACATCAGCTCTAACTCTGAATTCCATGTTTAAGAAAAATGTGTCCTCTATAGTATAAGACCTGACGGAATGCTTAATTGTAGGTATACACCGTTTTATACCTTCTAAAAATTCTAGGAAACGCCTGATAGCTAGCAGTCATTCTCTCTTAAATGTGTTGTCGCTATTGCGCACAATGATCATGTTTTCCATTTTTTCAGTGTAACTGATGTACTGGGAGCAAAGGCATTTTCAAAAACAACTGTAAAAGAGTAATGAAGCATGGGAGAGATGTGTATGCTCAGTCCGTCAAGTCCAAAGTTGTTAAAAAGCAGCATGGTTCTCACCGGTTTGGGCAAATAGAAAACAGGATCCTGAACGGAAGCGTGTTCTCTTTTCCAATATCATCAATTGACCTGATGTAATCTCGTCAGATTCAGACAAATCCAAACTCTTTGCAAATTACTTTGCAGCTAATTCTACCCTATGCGACCAAGCCCGTTGACCCCCTCATATTTCTTCCTGTATCAGAAAACACGCTATGAGACATAGAATTATATGTGTGATGTTTTCCAGCTTATTAAAACCCTTGATTCTAGTAAAGCAACTGACCCATACAACATTCCAATTATAATGTGAAAAAGGTTCACACAGAAGTAAAAACTGTTTAGGTGTGCCTTAACGAAAATTGCTTCCCAACACGCTGGAAAATCTCATGAGTTTGCCCCGTATTAAACAAATTCAGGTGATCTGACAACCAGTACAGATCAATAATTATACTGCACATTATGAGTAAGTTACTGGAATCTGTGTTAAATAGAGAAGTAGTCAACCACCGCAACCAAAATTACCTTCTTAGTGGCCTGCAATATGGTTTCATTTAAGCTACATTTACATCGGATGTGCTTAGGGTTATATCTCATAGAATTAGAGGATTTCTCGACGGAGGCTTCATTTATAGGGTAATTGCTCTTGATATATTAAAGGCCTTTGATAGGGTATAGCATAAAGGTATACTTCACAAAATCTCGAGTCACGGTATAGTGGAAAATGTCCATTTTTAAATCATTTTCTCTGATACGCTCATAAGAAAAGTTGTTGAGAGGCAGAAATCAGAAGGCCATAGTATTAATGCTGGAGTTCCTCAGTTAGCCATCCTGGGTTCAACTCTCTTCTAATCTACATCAATCATATTCCAAATCAGATCCTTTGATCATTCCCAGGCATTTATGCTGATGACACTACCATCTAAGGCAGCACACCAAATTTTTACTTATTTTACCTTGACAGAGTAGAAATAGAATTCGTACCTAGTGGAGCAAGACCTTTTCTCCTCCATATGACATCTTTTTCACCGAAGAGACGTTGGAAGCTTGTCTATTTTGCCGTTATTCTCATAGAATGTGTTCGTAGGAGCTCCAATCTTTTCCCTATCCTATCGCCAAACATTCACAAATACCATTCGTCTACCTGAAAACACTATCTCCAGTTTCTCACTCTCTTTATTTGTGCTAAGACCTAAACGGGGATTCCATGAACGGAACTTTTTTTAGAACTACACAACTGTGGATCTGTCTTCTGTTTGCCTGCTTTCTAGCTGCCTACAATTTAGTCGCCCTTAAGGTTACCGTAAACAAGTTCCTGGTGAACCATTCCTCTAAATTAATCTAATTTACAAATGTATACATCTAAGTATAACAATGATATTTTTATTGACAATTGTAAACACGTTAACCCTTATTCTCGAGTGGCCTCTGAGCCTTTAAATGTGGTGATTCCTATGTAATATAAATATATATATATACATATATATTAAGTTATAAAATATATATGGCGATTAAGCTACACTGAATATTCCGCGTTTCATCCATTCTAAGACTCTTCAGGCTTATGCGGCACAAGCCTGAAGAGTCCTAGTATGGATGAAACGCGAAATATTCAGTGTAGCTTAATCGCCATATATATTTTATAACTTACTAACTAGCTCTACCTAAGTATTGAGCACTTTGGCGTAAAGACTTAAAGTTTACGCATAAATTTATACTTTCGTATATAAATTTTATGTGAGTAAATGAATAGTTATAAATAGTTATGTGAGTAAATGAATAGTTATAAATAGTTATGTGAGTAAATGAATAGTTATAAATATATATACACGCACACACACATGAATATATATATATATATATATATATATATATATATATATATATATATATATATATATATATATATATATACTAACGTATCATGATAGAAAATTTTCCTAAACATCCGACATTTTAAGACCCAATGGATCACGTTAAAATAATGATGAAATACTTTCACGGAGATGTTATGTATTTAATTCACTTGGCTTAAATATTTGATTATGAAAAATCAGTGTATTTTATTGACGGTATAAAACAGTAATAATACGAATATAATTTAGCAGGTGTAAAAATCTGTGGTGTTGGGCACTTTGAATCGAATCTATTTCCTACTAGTTTTTTTTATTTCATTTTTGTTGAGTAAATGTTGATAAACCATGTTCTCTCTTTACGAACTTCGTCTTTATAAAATACTTTGCCTCATGATTTGGGCTTTTTGAAAACATATGCACATATATAGCTAGTAATAACAGTATTATATATATATATATATATACATATATATATATATATAAATATTGTATGTCAGTTCATGTCATATGCTACTTGTACCATGTAACCCACTACTACCTGTCTCATTGTCGGGTCAACGGCGACTAAACTGGTTCCCCCACAAAACTTGTTTGGTAAGGAGGGTAGCTAGTCTCTGTGAAGGATTAAAAATAAGACCTTCCAAAGGGCGAATGACCCCTTTTTCGGAGTCAATGTCCAACTAGCACCGTGTGTGTTTGTGTGTATGTATGTGTGTGTTGGGGTTGAGTGGGTTCCCGTAAGCCGTGGTGAAGGCCACCTTTTTAGGAGAAACAAATCTCTGATTAAAAAAAAAAAATACCAGGAGACCAGTACCCGTATTAAGCTGGTCTGCAGTTTATCTTGTTGCTGGCTATCTTGCTCTTGTTTCTTGCTGGCTCTCCCCATAAGAGAGAGACTTAGCTGTTATACAAAGCTAAGAATCTCTAACATCTAATGTGTATGGATACTACCCCAGGCATTTGTCATTCAAAAAGTTCGTTGCTGATGGAAAAGTTCTGACGCGTTGAGGCTTAAAATGCTGGAAGCATGTAATAATTTATCTCAATGACCATATTCAGTGCCATGCTAGCTTGAGCATTTGAATTCACAGGACTAAAACAACTCATTTTGGGCTCCTGGACTTTACGTGTCTGAAGGAGTAACGCTCCTCTGACAAGATGTTGCAATAATCCTCATATATATATATATATATATATATATATATATATATATATATATATATATATATATATATATATATATATATATATATATATATGGGGGAGGTATGTGTGTGTGTGTGTCTGCGGGTGTGTTCAATATTGTATGAACATTGTACGTGTGTTTGTGGCATTATCTGTTCCTAGACATGCATTTATTTTTCTATTTATTAACAATATATATATATATATATATATATATATATATATATATATATATATATATATATATATATATATATGCTGGGGAGCCATGATGTAATATACTGTTTTGTTTTTAAATGCCCGAAACAGTATTTAATCTTAAACAACTGATGATCTCTTAAAAAATAAATTATTGATATTATAGTAAATTCGAAAGCGAGTTGATGCAGTGATTGCAGGTGATTAAATGACTAACTGACTATATGTTTTTTTAACGAATGATATAAAATATTTTTTGTATAGTTTTAAAGGTTAAATCTTCAAAGACTATATATATATATATATATATATATATATATATACATGGTATAAGTAAATAGTTTAGTTTAATGTGATTAACTTGTTTTTTCGCAATTTTCGAAAACTTCAATAAACCTGTTTTACAAGATCCTCAAACATTGGGTCCTAAACACAGTAACTGTTTCGGTGTTTGAGTCGCAATATATATATATAAACTACTAAGATATTTGTCGATGTTTTAATTGCATAGATGTATACGAAATATATTAGTGGTGATGAGTCTGAGTGAGTATAACATATATATATATATATATATATATATATATATATATATATATATATATATAATGACAGAGCTATATTATAATATTTTAAAGAAATAACTTCACTACGAATCACACTTGATTTAGTAACACACCTTTTAATAGATACTAAAACATTTTCTGATATTTTTATACAAGCTTTAAATTGACATCTGGATTATTATATATTATGAACATTCATTCTTATACGGTGGATATTTTTGTAAGTGTTTATGAATCTATGCTAGAAGTCATGAGTTTAGGATAATATATGAAACTAAATTTTTACGACTTAAACGTAAACGTTTTAACAATGACCAAAGTTACTGTTCACACGTTTGACGTTTTTGTAGTGAAACGCTTTTGTATCTCAATTCATTGATATCTCATGAATACCAGGTATAATTCTATAAAGAACCTAAATAAAATCGATATTTATATATAATGAAATAAGGGTACATAACCGCTGTCTAATGTGGAAATTCGAGGAGGCGGATTGCAAATTAATGCGTTGACTTTTTTTCTTATTCAAAGCTTTGACACCAAAAGGCAATCCGGAGTTTTCGAGTATAAAAATGCAGTTCACACTGCTCATATAAATCGAACTGTTGTCCTGGTAACGAATCAAATGTAAAAAGGGGTGCCAGTTTTCTACGATACCATACCCACATCAGGTTGCCGCGTGCGTGAGTTTAAGCGCAATGTGTCAACCCAGTCAAGATGGCGAGGCTGAATCTCAAAGCGAGGCATTTGCTTTGTTCATTTGACAGCGACAGATAAGATTTGCCAAACAGGATTTGATCTTCTCAAGTTGAACTAGTTTATTTGCCTCTATTTCACAAAAGGAGCATAGGGTAAACACAAATAGCAACTAATACACACTAGCAAATGTGGACATTCTATAAAAGTATATATATATATATATATATATATATATATATATATATATATATATATATATATATATATATATATTATGGTGTTTCCAATATTGCATGATGTTAAGCAGTAGTGCCAATCTCGGAATAAACAATATGCGTACATCAATTACAAACCAACGTGCAGTGAGATACGAAGCAGAAAAGCTTGTTTACTAGTAGTTTCCTATGAGACTTCCTTCTGCTATATAAAATTTTTACTACACATGTTTGGGTACGAGGAGTTTTTTTTTCTGTACGTGTATGCGTGTTTAAAAGAGAACGATGTAATTTAACAATACCATTGCTTTTCAAGACATGAAAAATAGTCGTAAAAGTTATATTTATTTATAATGAAAAAGTACATTTTATTAACATTTTCTAAATTCAATATACAAAGATATACTTAGATATACGTTAGCTTTAGAGTTATCAGATATGCCCCAATTTTTTTTTGTAAGAGTAGTAATAACCACACACGCGCGCGCACACACACACACACATATATATATATATATATATATATATATATATATATATATATATATTTGCAGTGTAACACGGCTTTGATCGGAATCTTTGTACTTATCATAAATATATGTGCATACGTATATTAGTGATGGGCCGTTAACAATATTTTTTCCGATTCCGATGTATTCAAGGATTCCGTACTAAATTTCCGACTCTTTTAGAATTACTGATTCTGATTCTGATATTTTATAAATCTGTACACATTTTACTATTTAGTCGCTATTTTGTCCCGATTACTGTAAAAAAAAAAAAACGTCGTATATGTGCATGTATTTTCTCAAACATAAATACACACTTGTGAGGGGAGGATCTAGACATTATAATCTTACTGGAAGTTAAAGTATATAAATATTTAATTTGTTATTATAACTACAAGCAATGGAAGAATTGTTATAAAAGCAATCTAATAGGTAAGAAAAGGAATCGATTTTCGCATTGGAAAATATTCTCAAATTTTCCCGTTTCCGATACTGATTTCGATACTTCTAAAAGCTCCGAATTTTCCGATCTCTGATTCCGAATTTCATTAAGCGCCCAAAAATAATAAATGTATATATGTATATATATATAAATATATATATATATATATATATATATATATATATCAGGAAATGTTTGTTTTATATCCAGTTAAACTACATCTAAAATTGTAAGGGTTTAGACAAATAATTGGGAGAAAAGTCGGGTGTAGACTACAAAAAATGTTCCAAAATCAAGATAATTATTGTTTGACCAAACGTAGGAACACACGAAATCTACGGAACACAAGCACACATATATAAAAACATATAAAATATATATATATATATATATATATATATATATATATATATATATATGTGAATATATTAATATGAACATTTTTACATTAACTTTAGACTCGACTCTACATTTTATTTCACTATATTTGTTTTT
Source organism: Euprymna scolopes (assembly GCF_053919585.1). NCBI lineage: Eukaryota > Metazoa > Mollusca > Cephalopoda > Sepiida > Sepiolidae > Euprymna > Euprymna scolopes. The sequence continues at coordinate 106,361,649 of NC_136493.1, read as the reverse complement.
TTACATATGTATAATATATATAATCCCCTATACATATTTTAAATAAACCCTCTTTCTAAACAAACATAATATAAGGAATACCCGAAAAGACTAAAACGAAAAATCACAATACTAAATTCCAAGAATCAAAAAAATAAATATCAAAATAGAATTAAAGCACCCCTGCCCTTATTTCAGAAGAGCTGACCCCCCTCCTCACACATACCCATTAGTAACAACCTCGGATCACAGTCCCCTTCCTAAGGAAGAAAATAACCTCATAAAACTATAAAACAGGATACACATTCTCAAACCAATAAAAGCAAACACACACACACACACACACACACACGCACGCACACACACAAACACACACATACACACACATACACACCCTACCCCACCCTAAAGGAAAAGAAAAAAAGCATTAGCAGAAAGAGAGAGAGTGACTACAGCCAGGTAAGCAGCCTGGAAAAGCCCAATAAAATAGTAATAAAAATTGAACATGCCAATGAATAATAAACACTTACAATCCTCCACCCCTTGGAAACACTTCAAATAAACTACGAAAATCACCGTTTTTACATCTCCAACTCATTTGAAAAAAAAGTTCTGACGAGGGCGCTTCACAGACCGTCCGAAACGCGCGTAAAAACGATTTCAATGACCTAAAAACATTATTACAATGATCCAAACATAATTTTCAATGAAAAACCAAACACGGAATAATAAAATAATGTTAAAAATACACATTATTGGTGACTGCTCCCTTATTTAAATATACACCTTTCTTTCGTTGAAATTTCTTAACCCATTATATATATATATATATTTATATATATATATATATATATATATATATAAATATATATACATATATATATATATATATATGAGCAATTAGTTAATAAAATATGTTAAAACACAATTTGAAATGAGTTAAACAGATATTTAATCTGAAAAGGAACACTAGATAAATGGACATTCCTTTATCGGCGGGGTTTCGAAGAAATACTTTCCTTCTCATCAGAGGGTAGGAATTAGCAAAATGCGGGATCGGATTTTGCATGCAGAAGTATTTGATGAAACAACAAGTAAGTAAAAGAACTTACTTGAAAACAAAAAAGTGAAGCAGAGGGAATATAGTGAAGAAAAAGTTGATTACACATGAATGGTTAGTCTGGTGGAAAATAACAAAGCCAATCATGGTAAAATCAAAATGTAACCCTTAAAGAAAGTTAAAAGAATTCCATTTGTACAAGTAAAATCCCAGGAACGCCCATATTTGGAAGAAGATGGTCCATAATAATCCAAAGGCAGAAATCCATGGAATACTTCACAAAAAATGTGTACAAGGAATAAAGAAAAGATTCCAATAATATAATTAATAGAAAAATATATTATGCTTTTCACCCCACTTCCGAGACATAAATATAAATAATAAAGATCAGGGAAGAGAGAGAGGAAAAATGATAAAGTAAAATAGGAAATATAAAATAAATTGAAACAACAGTCAAAATGACCAAGACAAGAAATGTTAAAGGCGCGAAATAATATATAGGGCAAAATAATGTTGGTCAACTGAAATGTGCAGGTCATAAATTAAAAAATGTCAACAAGAGTTGCTAGACGAAACTAAATGGAAAATAAATAAATAAAAAAAATTAATAAATAAATTGAATATTAATGATAAATAAAGAATAAATACATAAAAAAACAAATCAAAAAAATAATATGAAATAAAATAAAATAAAAATAAAATAACAATAAGAATTAAAATAAAAATAAAAAAACTAAATAAAAATTATTTTAAAAAATTATTTAAAAGGAGAGGATGGTCGATATCTGCACATTCAAAAAAAAAACGTTAGTAAATGCACATAGTAAAATATAAGTAAATATACACACAAGATACGAAAGGATGGGTAGATTGATATATTAGATTGATATATTAGATAGGAAAGTTTAAAAAATAAAGCAGAAAATGCAGATTAATAACTGCTATGCAAAGAAAAGATGAAGAATTAAAATAAAGGATTATTAAATTATAAAGTATTAAGAAGTATGTACAAAAACGATAAAATTTAAGAAGAAATTGTTATATCTATCTATCTATCTATCTATCTATCTATATATATATATATATATATATATATATATATATATATACATCTATAACTGGGATAGCTTCCTTACATTCATATCTGATTTACATCTGCACTCAATGTTTAAAAAAGAAGTGCCCACTATAGTATCAGATCTGACCGAATGGTTTATTGTAGGCATAGACCAATTCATACCATCTAAAAAATTCCAACAAAAACCTTACAGCCAGCCATGGTTCTCCCCAGAATGGGTGCTGCTATCGCGCACAGCAATCACTTTTTCCATAGCTACCAACGTCATATATGCACTGAGACAAAAGCTGCTTTCAGGTCTACCAGCAACCACTGTAACAGAGTATTAAAAATGCAAGAGAGCTATATGCCCAGTCTGTTAAATGCAAGGTAGCTGATCAGCGCTTGGATCTCACCAGTTTTGGCAAATAACAAATAGGATCCTGAACAGAAGTGTGCGTTCAATCCCAACCATTATCAATGGACCAGAGGTCATCTTGTCAGCGTCAGACAAAGCTAAACTATTTGCAAAGAACTTTACAGCTAATTCTACCCTATGCGACGAAGGTCATCAACTCCCCATATTTCTCCTATAACACAGTGCAAGCTAGGTAACATACACATATCCGTGGATGAGGTCGCCAAGCTAATAAAGAACCTAGAGTCCATTAAAGCAACTGGTCCTGATGGCATCCCAATTATAGTGTTAAAAAAGCTTCAACCAGAACTCGCTCCCCTACTTACGAAACTATTTAAGCGCTGCTTTAAGGAGAAATGCTTTCCGACTCCCTGGAAGACTTCAACAGTTTGCCCTGTATTTAAGAAGTCAGGTGATCTCCCTCTCAGTACAGACCTATAAGTCTCCTGTGTGTTATGAGTAAGTTCCCAGAATCCATATCAAATAGAGAAATAGTCAACCACCTCAGCAGGAATAACCTTCTTAGTGACACACAATATGGTTTCCGCTCTGCAATATCAACCTCAGATGTGCTGACGGTTATATCCCAAAGGTAAGTGGATCTCTTGACAAAGGCTTCCTTTCTAGGGCAATTGCTCTTGACATATCAAAGACCTTCGAGAAGGTATGTCATAAGGATCTACTTCACAAGATTTCAAGCTACGGTATAACTGGAAATGTTTTCTCAATCATTAAATAATTTATCTCCGATAGGCTCATAAGAGTAGTGGTAGATGGACAAAAATCGGAGGCCTGCAATATAAATGATGGAGTCCCTCATGGGTCACTCCTGGGCCCAACTCTCCTCCTGATCTACAAGAATGACCTCCCTAACCACATACTTAAATCATTCGTTGACATCTATGCTGATGACACGACCATCTACGGCAACACATCAAAGGCTGTAAATGACAAAGTTCTCTCTGATTCTCTCTCCTCTGATCTCGAGCGCGTGGTTCAGTGGGGGAAGATGTGGCTGGTTACCTTTAATGCATCAAAAACCAAACTCCTATCCTTACATCATCAACGTTCTGATCCCAAGCTGGCATGAATTGTGATGGATTGCTCTCGTCTGGGTGAGGCCCCGTGTTTTGACAAGCTTCTGGGTTTGACCTTTTCTTCGAATCTGAAATGGAACACGTACATCAGGTCTGTTGCCAAAGTCGCTGGAAAGATGGTGGTATCCTTCCACCGCTCCAGAAGATATCTCACTACAGATGCAATTCTATATCTAGATAAAAGCCAAGTACGTCCAAGGATATAATACTGTTGCCATATCTGGGCAGGAGCGACCAAAAACAGCCTATCATTCCTTGACAGAGTACAAAATAGACTTCGTGGCTTAGTGGGGGATGCCCTTTTCTCTACCCTGCAACCTCTCCCCCACAGAAGAGACGTAGCGAGCCTATCCTTGTATTATCGTAATTTTCATGGCAGGTGCTCGTCTGAACTCTAATCTCTGGTCCCCCCTCGCCAATCTTTCCCGAAAAACACCCGTCTAGCTGAATCCACTGTGAAAAATTCCCCCCTCTATATCTGAGCCTTAATCAAAACGCGGATTCCATTAACAAAGCTTCTTTCTTAGAACGGCACGCCTGTGGAACTCTTTTCCGTCTGCCTGCTTCCCTCCGGACTACAACTTGGCTGTCTTCAAGTCCAATGTTTACAAATTCCTAATGAACCGCCCCCTTAAGTAAACACTTCATAAAATCTCCACACTAACGTAATGTACTTGCAATAACCCTTATACCTGAGTGGCTTCCGGGCCGTGATAAGTGGTTATCATTGTGTAAAAAAAAGGCTAAAAATAATAACTAAGTCATTTCAAAATTGCCATAATAAAATTTGGACCTCTGTTTACAGAAAGAGATCAGTTCATTTTTAGAATTTAATATATTATTACTTTGGCGGGAAGTAATTATAGTTATAGCTTCGGTTGTGCAGAGGCGACATTACTTAGAGCCTGGAATATAAGACTTAACTTTTTATGATAGTCCATTTGATGGAGAAGGGGGTATTGTTAGAGTTATTTTTTTCATTAAAGTTGTTAGAGAAATACCTTGGTTATTATTAGAATTATGGTTGTTAAAAGAAGAAATGTGGTGTGATATTCTTTTCTTAATTAATGTTGAAGTAGCGCCCATATATGTACGTACTTTATTAAAAGCTCGAGGTCTGGTATTTATATTAATTTGCTGATTTGTATTAGTCAAATAGTTTGAATTTTGTTCATAGTGTTCAATAAATGGTGAGGCAGTGTCTCTATAAGGACTATTTTGGAGGGGATAATGAGTGGTGTTAGTGTTAAGATGGTTGTTAGGCGAAATATTATTATTCTCATTATTATTATTATTATTATTATTATTATTATTATTATTACTAGCTGTATGATTGTAGATGGAAGGGCTCTCGAGTAGGGTATTGGATTAGTAACTATATCAGATGCAGGATGGGAAGAAGAATAACTTGAAGGCGAAATATTAGTGTATGCTATGGGGGATTGCGTGTGAGCTCAGTAATAGTGCAAGAATATATACCATCTTTATGGATGCAATAATTATTCAGTGGGCAAGAATGTTTATTATTACAATTACAGTAAGTTTTGGGGCTTTAATTGGGAAAAGGATCTTTTTGGGCTGATTTTCGTTATTTGTTATTAGATGTTAAGAGTCTTTGTGTTAGATTAGGCATTGTTGAATAAGAAATCCGGATAGAATTTTTATTGAAAATAGAACTATATATGTGCTGGTATTTGAAAGTGTTTGGTAAAATGTTTAAGAATTCCTTAGGTATATTAGTTTTGACATTTAGGCTAAATGGAGGATTAAACCACATATTTTTCTGTCTCCTGATGCGACTAGGTGGGTTATAGGCATTGCCATTAGTATTTTGGTTTGAATCATAAATTTGGACTGGTTCTTTTTTGTTGATAGCGGCAGATCTTGTTATTTGAACTGGTTTCTTACGAGTCATATTGTGCGTGATTACATATTTACGGCGGCCTGCAGGAGGAGCATACTTGCTGTTTTTAATCTGTTCCTTGTGTCCTGAGTTCGATAATGCATTATTGAAGAAAGTAGCATTTTGATTATTTTTTTTATCAGTAGAAAGAGAGAAATTCTTCTAAAGACAGATGGTACTATAGATTTTATAATTGAGTTGGGGTGGTTAGAAGATTTATAGACGTATAAAAGCGTAATATTAGGTTTATGATAGGGGCTATGAGTTTCGGTGTTAAGATTAAGTGTAACATCTAAAAAAATTGAAGTTTTTTGGTTTGGTTCGATAATTATAGAAAGGCCTAAGTTATTGAAGAAGTTATGTGATTTTTTAATTGTTTTGTTCTACTCTCTTGGCCTGACTGTTGTAGTAAAAAGGGCATCGTCTCTATAAAGATCTCCTTGGATATGTTTACAGTGGTATTTAAGTTCTTTCAGTAAGAAGAGTCCCACTAAATCGGTAACTTCTGGAGAGTCAGAAGCTCCCATCAAGATTTCAAATTTATCAGGGGCATCCTTTCTAGTCAAAAGCTTATTGTTAAATTATATAAGGGAGTTTCTCGCAAGGAGAATTAATTTTATTTCAAAATTAGTTAAGTCAAGATTCCTTTTAGCAAAGATAAGAGCATTATTTAAAAGAATTGGAGAAATTGATTGATAATAATTTTGGATGTCAAATGTTATGAAGTTAAGGAGGTGTTTGTTTTTAAGGGAAAGAAACTAATTAATTACGGAATCTGAATTCAGCCAAAGAGGGAAACCTACTTTTTTCTTTAATAGAAGGGATGATTCTATCTAACATATTTTTGCTTACAGAGTTAGATGGGCAGATCAATCTGATGGAAGGGTTGTCATAGAAATTAGGTTAATGATCTTTGAGGGTGAATCTAGGAGTACCCGGAGAACTTATTTCAGTGAAGTTATGAATGTTCATAGTTGTCAGTAAAAGTTTAGCTTCAGAATTAATGGAATCTAAAGTCTTAGGAGGGACTATTTTATAAGATTTATCATGTTATTTATATAACAGTGGTTTATATGTAGGATAGTCAAGTTTATAATATTTTTGTGTTATATATATATATATATATATGTATATGTACATACACACACATATATATATATATAAATATATGCCTCAAAACGTTTAACATATAGAGGAGAGATTAAAACTTCATAAGAAATTACAGTAAAGGGAGACTTACACTTTCCATCTTTTGGAATAATGCACGCTTATTAATATCTCCTGTATATAATAATACTTATGCAAAGTTTAATGTACTTTATGTACAAAAACCAAAGTCAATGTGTATAACATATTAGAAATATTGTGAAATAAGTCACCTATTGCTCTTATTTAAGATCATGTAAACAAAGTGTTATCTCTCCTCCATTAAGGACAGACGGATTGGAGAAATATAAGATATTTTTTAATTCAAATGAACAATTAAGGAAAATCATATGATTGAAACATTTTTATACTATAAATGACGGTGCAAATATATGTTCTTATCATGAGATTATTCTCTTAATGTTCGACCTTAAGGGTGACTATAACATAGCCGAATACACAATTTACGTCATTATCTTCCGAATGAGCTTTTATTTGTAAATCTCTGATCAATAGTTTCTTAGATTTAAACATATATAATTGCCAAGAAGGTGGTATACTTATATATATATATATATATATATATATATATGTATATATATATATTTATATATATATATATATATATATATATATATATATATATATATATATACTTGTAACCAAACCGAATGTTTAAATGCACATGTCTTTGATATTATTGGACGATTCATGGAAACCTACATATTTTTAACAATATTTTACTATAATGTGGAAAAGGTCGGTAATAAATATATTTTTCAAACAAAATAGATATGCAAAAATGTGGCTAAATCCGTACATATATTATGTTCTACAGGTCAGCTATAATTTTCTTACTCAGGTCGGTTTATTCTGTGGTTTACGATATATATATATATATATATATTAATTATATATATGTGCGTGTATGTGTGTAAATATACATATATAGGTATATAGAGAGAGATGAATAAAATGACAGACAGAAAGACAGAGACATGCAAATTTATATATGACTGTCGTTCACTTAGTAAAGTGTCTTATAACTCAAAAGGATGAAAATTTACTAGTGCATGTGTTACTCCATTAAGACGAGGAACTAATTGTTCGTCTGAATTTTTTGTCCACCGTCACCGTTAGTCTCAATTCAAATGTATTTGTTTTATATATATATGTATATATATATGTATATATATATATATATATATATATATATATATATATATATATATATATATATATACACTAGAAAAAGTACCTGTCCTTGAGAGGGTTCAAAAACAGCCCACAAAAAGTGGTATCTGATTCATTAAAGTATGATAGGTTATGAAAAGGAAGGTTTGTGAAGAGATAGCTTCGAATTTAGGTGTATCAAAACCAAAACCAATTAGGATGAAAGTAAAAAGAAATAGATAAACCCTATAATTTAGTATACCATACATGTTCACACTGAACCACTTATCATAATATTCTTTGGATCTATATTAAAAAAAACCTTGTTAAACTTTGTGACATATTTCATTCTATGGAGGTCAGGTACGAACGAACACCCCATAATTTTATCATACCATATTTCTTCAAACTGAAACATAATTATCAAAGTATACTTAGGCAGATAGATATGAAAAGTCTTTATTAAAGTTTGTGCCTGTTTTTATTCTATGGGGGCGAGACGCCAACGCAGACCCAAAAATTCTTTTATACCATCCCTATTTGAGTTAAAACATAATTATCAAAGCATTATTATGTGCATCTATATCAAAAACACTTGTAAACAAGTTTTTTCTTTGTTTCCTATTTTTTATTTCCATACTTTATTGACCAGGCGGGAACGCAGACCCCACAATTTTAATGAACCACCGTTCTGCCAGATCGAACATACCCATTCCTGTGTCTCGATACATCTTCTATCATTATATGTAATCAGTTTTTTTTTAAATAGTCAAACATATAGGGGCCTATTTGTGGCCAGACATATACACCCACACATACACACAGATATTCAACTTTATATTATAGATATATAATTGTATTTAAATACATCTACGGTATTTACTAAGACATATATATACACACATGTGTGTATTGATAATAATATTTATCCGTTCACTGTGTTGGTTGTGAGCAGAAAAAGCTTTCGAAATATTAATAGGTTCATGTTTAGTTTGCCAAGATTTCTCCAAGCCAGCCTAGATAATTGTTGGCATTCTGTTCTTATTCTGTAAAGAATTAGAGAAAGAGAGCGGGAGAGAGAGAAAACGAGAGAAGACTTCCTACCCATGGGCCAATTACATCGTGTGTGCAAAGCCAAGTAAATGTCTGCGAAAGAAAATGGCCGACGCTATGCTACGTACGTTAAGACGTTGATATCAGACGTTTTCCTGAATCCCGGGCATTTATCCCTTAGGCTGTGCGTGGACTGGGTCATACTAACAGTTGGACGTCTGAGATGGTTCGGTGGCGTTAGTCAATCTGACACGGGGCGAGTGTAGCCATTAGATATAAAGCCAGACACTTGTGGGCGGCAACATCATACGCAGCTTGCGTTTATTCTCAAAATGTAATTCATTGTGCTGCCGTATGGCAGCTTCAGAGCGACGGTATTTTCGTTTGTTTTAATTAAGACGAATTTATTAAAGAGATTTACAGACAGCCAGAGATAATGGGATATGCAATTAGAGTAGAATTATTCAGTGAATATTATAGCAGATCATGGAAATATGTAAACTCATTTTTTCTGGGCCTTTTTCATCTGAGATATATGAGAATGGCATGGAAAACTGATCAAGAAAATATAATGATAACATTGTCACGAGAATACTGAATGAAAGTTATAATTACATTACTGAGTTGAATTTAAAGTTTTTGCGGAAATGTTAATTTTGAGTTTAAATGATGTATTTACAAATAAGCTATTTATATTATACCTTTACTTTTTTATATTTGTACATTGCGCTTTCACTTAAAGTAATCTTTTCAATTACAATTGTTTTAAAACAATTATCTCTTGTTTTCAGGGCGTTGAATTCAATTGAAGGAAAGCAAATTTAGACAATTTCCTTATTTCGATGTAAGCTAGACCTAAACCCGCTGAAACTGCTTGCGATATCAACGAAACATTTGACCCAATAATCACTACTCAACGCACTCAATAATGGATGGCTTTAGGAAATTGAATGGCAGAGACGAGAGTCTTGATGATGAGCGGCGTAGTTGTCGGTCTCAGATGTTTTCACTAATCAAGAAAAGGTATTATCCACATAGATCTTTTTAGAACTTGCTCCTGAATAAGACGTAATGGTATCCAAAGATGTACATCCACTTGAGAAAGATTTGAAAGACACAAATATGGTAAACAGCGGCCTGTCGAATAAATCCCAAACCAAATAAAATAGCCACTATGAAGTGGTATCTTTACCTTCTTTTACGCGACAAGAATGATCTGTTTCTCGATCAGGTTGTTACTTGTGATAAATAGTGTTTTTTTTTTAAGACAACCTGCGACGCTGAGCTCAGTAATTTGAAGCTAACGAAGCTTTACGATACTTTCCGAAGTTAAAGTTGCACAAAAAGTGGGTCATGCTGACTGTTGAGCTGCGACAAGACTAATCCATTAAAACTTTCTTGAATGCAGGGGGAAAAATTAGGCGGAAAATTACTGTGAACAAATGGGCGAAATGCATTAGAAAATTCGGCACCAACACTTAGCCATAATCAACAGAACATCCCGATTCTCCTCCACTACAATACTCAACCCCAAGTTGCTAAACCGATCCTACAGAAAAGTTGACGAATTAGGATACGAAACTCTTCCTCAGCATCCATACTCACCAGACTTCTTAATTTCCGTCTATTATTCTATCAAGCATCTTGACATCTTTCTGCGTAAGAAACGCGTCAAAATTTTAACGAGATAAAAACGTATTCAGCAATTTTATCACCGCTAGAAGGCACGATTTTACGTTCTTGCATTAATATATGTTTTGCATTCGCAAAAGCTTGTTGATTCTGATGGTCCTTATTCCATCAATTAATAGTTGCCTTAGCCGGAATTATGTTCATCTGAATTTAAACATTTAACACCCGAAGGAACTTTTTTTATTTATCTAATTGTATATGTGATTATCATAAAAGATTGATATTTATTTTTAAATTGCCCTAACAATTATATTAATTTGAAATCATTTTGGGATAATTCAACCCAAAACAAACGTTTTAGTCGAGTTTGTCTCAAAAGGAGAACTTCGATACATTGGTACAGTTTTCGGAAGGATAAAATTGAAGCACTTGTATCGCTAAGATTACAATTCCAATTATTTGAGACTTCTACTAAGTTATGGCTAAAAAAAACTAAGACCTGCACTTGTCAAATATCAGTACGCAAGTCGATGTTACACAAACAGAAAAATCATGGCTATAACATACACTTTCAGAACAATAATAAGAAAAGAAAATACATTTATACAGGTAAAAATAGGATCCATTAACTCGAAAAGATCACTTGTTTTGAAGACCACCAATGAAATTAGTTACACATATTATATATGGGACTGTCTCCATCTACAGTACCTGTTTACTTGCCTCCCAACGAAGGCAAAGTAAGACAGAAAGTCGGTTTTTAATATGAAGAAAATCCAGATTCTAAAAGAAAGAACATTAGATAAGAACAAAAATAAACATTATCCCAGACATAATTGATTTCTACTCCACTGAGCGAGGTAAAAAAGGGGAGTGTAGTATCAGAACAGACGATTCATATTGTTCCAGTGCCAGAGTAAAGCAGATAAATTGACCAAATGTTATATTTTGTAACTTCACACAAATGTAGTATCACACAATCTGGTGGGACACCACTAATGTCAAAGGAACATTTACGGCGTCTCCTTCACTCCGGAACAAGGTCGAGAATCCGCTTCAGCCACTCGATCAGGTATACCTGAAGTAACGGAAAGCAGACGACAGATGAAATAGGGAGTAACTCCGAAATAATTATATTCATGCAATCGTATCTCGTTGTGCTGGACAACAGCTTTCTTCTGTTACTATAATCAAGATGATTTCCCAATATGGGCACTAATCAGACAGTAAGAATCTGCAACCTACTGCTGGTAAAAAAGAAGATGTAGCAATGCATCAAATACCCCCAGAAGAACAGCGTGAATTATTCGCAACAATAAATTCACGAATGCTTCGAGGGAAGGGCATCATTTAATTTGGCAAGCATTATAGGATGTTATCGCGATTTATAATATTTTGTCATGTATGTTCGCTGTTTTCTTTTCCGCATTTTTATTTATGATACTTGTAATATTTCAGGTTTACTGAGTGTGTCTACTATAGTCGTATCATTTACTTATTTTTCTAAATTAAGGTCGGATACAGGACTGTTCATTTATAATGTGTTTAGCAAAAGCGATGTCTTGTAAAGAGTGGATAGTTGATCTCCTCGACAATGTCATTGTAGTCAAACTTATCTAAATTGATGTCTTTAACTATCGAAAGCTACCTCTTCATATACAGTTCCTTCCAGGTTTGCTGTTTCTATAGCCCATTCGAGACTGATACGTAGTAAGTTATAATACGGTTTGATGTTTAAAATTTACCGTAGAAAATGGCAATACCTATATTACTTTTTTATTTGCTATCCTTTGTCCTCTATGACCCTGGTGCATATGATATCGATCAAAAGTATAAGAAATATATAAAATGCAAGTTTCAATTTTTAATGTTTGGATGATCTAACTTTTAAATTGCTACATTCGTTAGTCGAGACCCTATTTCAGCTTTCCTTCAGATAATCAAAGCGTGGTATATGTGCCGTTGTCTTAGACAAGAGATGACTGTTGACGCCACTCGTTGACCCTCTAAGAATGTAGTAGAAATAGCTGAAGTTACCAACATATAATGCCTCTGTGTACACGATCAATGGGATTTGTTCTTTTTTGAGTGATCAGTGACGAGAAGAACCGAATACATTATTCATATTCCGGCGAAGAACTCAGTGGATTATCGTTTATTTATATCTGGTGTCAGGTGTGACCTTTGAGGTACATGTCCCGTAAAATTTTGTGCTTTGACCAGAATATTATTTTATGGAACTGAATAGCAGGGGTATTTGTGTTATATTTGGTAGCTGCTTAGACCATGATTCGATCCTGACGACAAATCAATTAAGATTTTGATATTTGTGGACTGTGCCAACCCGCAGGGGGCAAATATTTTTTTCTTCGAGTTTTTTTTTTTTGGGGGGGGGGATTGCTGTTTGCGTTGAGTGATGGAGGCGACTAAAAGTTGAAAAAGAAGACAGAGTGGAATAATAATTATAAAAGAGAAAGGGTAACAAATGATTATCGTTTTATTTAACTACTGATTGACACAAGTAATGTGATTAATAATTGATGCCTTAAGACTTTTGATTGGTTAAGTAAAGTTAGTTAAGTAAAGAAAAAAGTGTCACTTATATTCTCGAATCATATTTTAAGGTGAAAGTAATGGATGCCTTAATACTGGCGATTTTCAAGAATAATATCCTCAAAACACACTTTTTTATTGGCTACTCAACTATTCACACTTCGAAAGCGAACGGGTCAGGTAGTCACCAAATTTGCAGAACGAATTCCAGGTTTTCCTATTAGAAACTTTCGGAAAACTTTGTAAAAGACACTGGGTCCAACCAAACTCTATTAGCTGATGTGCTTCGTTTGTGGAAGGGCACATAAGGGCAGTCACCGGAAATTACAGGGACTCTGGAGTTGGCCTAGACAGGCAATCGGGTATGGAATAGAACTAATCTGTAAGAAATGTGATCAGTCCAGGCGGAAGTCTACTTGGTGTATTGATGCAGCAGATCTGAGGTTGGGAGACTAAAAATAAGACGGCATGATACTCAACGTTTTGTAAAATATCAAAGCCTAGAAAACCGAGACCGAATCTACCCAGGGGTGGGGATATTAATGCCGAGAGGGCGAATCGCTGAAGGAGCAGGGGCAAAGATCAGCGAAACTGCAGTCTCCAGAGCTCAACCAACGCAGATTGCGTAGAATATTTTGGTATGTGCAATAATTTGTAAGCATTGAAACTGATTACTTCTGATTTTGAAAAAAAAAACTATGAACATTACAGGAAAACAAAACATGTCATAAAATATCTCAGCAATCAACAAACATAATTATTCTCAGATTTAAAATCTTTTATTTATTTTACAGAAAAAGTTGTATTATCTTTTAGTTTTGATTTCCGAGTTATTTTTCTGCCAGTAAAAACATTATGGGTTCGTTAAGAAAGAAAATTATACGTTCAGTAGCGTTGACGTTTTTCAAAGATTGTTGTAAATGGTTATACCCATTGTTTAACGCTCATGGAAAATGAATAGATGTTTATTTCGTACTTGAAAATATAAATGTTTTAAATTTATTTAAAAAAAAACAAAAGTTTAAAAAGCAGGTGTTTAATTATTAACATCGACATTTAGAAAAAAAATGTAAGTTTTTATTTGAATTTTTCACGTCATTGAACTGATGTTATAAAATATGATTACACACGGTATACACGTTGTGTGGCGCGAATTTTAGATAGGAATTATCTCGCATTTATTAGCATTATTTAATATTTAAAAACAAATGATTGTAGCAATATTTAATAAATGCAAGAAAATCAAATAATGTTAACAAATATGTTATTTAATTGTTTTAAGAGTTACTTCTTTCTAAGACGTCATGCGTAAGATATTTTTTTCAACAATGTTTCCTTATTCGTTTTGGTTATCATTTTTCGTGGTATCAAAACGTATGGCATAAGCTACACGATGAAAGAAAAACAAACAACGTTTTTAATGGTTTGCATAAGCCTGACATTCATAGGTATGTTGATATTAACTAAACACTCGTACAACATTGACATATCCCGTTTGTCCGTTTCTTCATTCCGTCTGTCAACTAATTAAAATTATTCCGACTAATATGTTATGGAAGCTATTTCCTCAGTAAAGTCTCTTGATACATCACTTAAAAACTAAATATCGATAATGTATTTCGATAGCTTCTCGTTTATATCTGATTTTTTGTTCAAGTTTATCAGATGAATAAAAGAAAGAAATCCACGCGATCTTTAGGCAGGAAATTCCCGCCATAGAAATAATAAAGTATCATTTATGGCTTCTGTTTATACTTGATAAAATACTTGTGATCTCTCAAATTGAAATATTTGTTTTCCGTTTTGCTGAAAACGTTTTAAGGCCCAACTGTGACATTACTTACAAAAACAGATATCAATTTCATGAGAATTTGAAAGATTTCTCTGTACTTGAATGATTAGAAGCGATCAAATAATCTTGTTTTTTCTTTGCATTACTTTCTTTCCAAATACGTCAGATATTTTGCCCGAGTGGAATTAGAGTTTATTTGGTTTCTACTTAGATTCTTTTCATTCGAGCTTACTTTTTCATTTACTATTAAATTTATTTTCATTATTGTTCTAATAATATGTTTCCTGCTTTTACTTAACTATTTCTATAATTATTTGATGCTATCCCTATTTATGCTTATATATATATATATATATATATATATACATATATATATATATATATATATATATATATATATAATGTCGGTGTGTGTGATTGTGTGTGTTTAATTTTCTGTGTAAATGTTTGACACGTTTTATGGCATTTGATTTCAGAGTCTTATGCATGTCGTTTCTCTTTAAATCATTGTCATATGATTATATAATATTTCTGTGTGTTCTAAAAATTTACGTTTTTTTTTCTTTTCATTATGGTTTTGCGTTCTTTTTTGTTGTCTGTTTTCATTTGCTTTCTCTTTTTCAATTCGTTATATATTGCCAATCTCATTTGCTAGATTTCTTCATTATCTTATACAGTCTTAAGAAAGCAACCCGATATTATGTGTATTGGTTTCCTAATTCAGACTACCGTTTTCAAATTTAGTGTTTGATTTTAAAAATTCCGGCGGATGTTATCTTCGACTTTACCTAGGTATGTCTTTTCGAACACCGTAACGTTTTGACTGAACAAGGGATTGGAACGGAATTTTATACATAATAATTTACTTAATTCACGGCGTTACTATTCCCACGTTGGGTTAAATACGATCAAGTAATTTTTAAATCAAATAATTGCTTTGCATTTAATCTTTGTTGCACTGAAGATGAAATATAACAATTTAGACCTGTACTTTACTTAATGCTTTTCTGCTGTGAGCATAACTAATAAATACGATTTAGCAATTATCATCTCATAATTAAAAATAATAATAAATGTAGTTTTGGATTCCATAATAAAAAGCCGTGAGGATTTTAAATCTTGTCTCAATAATAGGAAGAAAATATTTAATGTATTTTCTATTCTACAGTTATTATTTGAAATACATTCGAATTTTGGGCATACATTCGTTCCGTATATTTAATGCCATACATACATAGTTTTTATTACAAAATATAATATTTTGGAGAAAGGTAGAGATTTGGTAGAAATTATCTGTAAGATTGTATGAGAGAAAACGCTGCAATTTAAGATACAAAACTAACAGTCAGAAACGTGTCCCTGGAACTCATTTAAACCGAAAGATTATACACGTCTAGAATATTAAATGCAGATTAAACAGCGAGTATGAATCATGTCAGAGGAATACACTAGTCTTTGACATTTAATACCGAAAAAAACCCAACTTTACGGTGGCATTGTTATCTACAACAGTTTTGATCTCCTCTCGCTCTCTCTCCCTCTATCTTTCTGCCGGTTTCGTTCTCTTTCTCGCTCGCTTTTTACATTTTTCTCAGGTAAAAAAAAAATTATGACGTCAAGACTATCTACTAAAGTTTTTATCTTTTCGCGCTCTCTCTCTTCTCTTTCTTTCACTCGCTCTCTGTATATACATTTGTAAATTCCCATCTCTCTCACACACACTCTCTCTCTAGCACGCTCTTCTCTGACTCCGATTATTATATAGGATGAGGGTAACACTCCGTAAATAAATATATACATAAGAATGTTCATTATTAATTTTCTTACGCGTATGTTTTTTATAAACCAAAAACAGTTTGCAAAAAAAATTTCTTCTTAAAAAATAAAATGTTGCCTTTTTTGTCGAAGGACGGTTTAGTAGCACAAGCTGAACCACATCAATAATTACTCAATGAAAATAGATGTGCTAGGATCTAAAAATGGCATCGTTTCTTGATTAGAAGTTGAAGTATCATCTACTAAAATATATATGCTCATACATATTTCACTGTATTAATAACATAACAACCATTCATAGATTCGGTTGGTTAGTTGTTTTTGGTTTACGGCATATCAACCCTTTTCGGGTTATTTAATGCCGAATCCAAAGATTTTGAAGAAAATTATTTTTAATAGAATATATTTGCTGTTTTCACGTCGGTTTCTATTTAACCCATAGTTGGGACCCTAACAGGTACTACCACTCAGGGTCATAGTGGACCTGGGAGCAATGGTAATTAAAGGGTATCTCCACACTCCCCAAAGCAAACAAGCTGGGGCCTCCACATTGGATATAGTTTAAGGACATATCCAGGACCCCTATTGAGGGACTTTTACACTGTGCAGGGGGGCAGTCGGCGTATTCGAATGCCCCACCAACAGGGCCTCGTAGATTTGGAGTTTTTAAATTTAATATAATTACATTAATTTTATGAGGACAGAAAAGTCAAATATATTTACAATTTTTAATCGCTACGATCTATTTTAGTAAGTTGTTCAATTAGCTAGTGTAGTTGTAATTTATGAGCTGCTGAATCTCCGTAAGGGTATGAAAGTACAAAATAATTAGATTGAAATGTAGGTTGATGAAGTTTTATGCCAGAATGTAATCGGCTCGCAGACCTTCTGTTCGTTGAAATCGTTTTTATGTAATAGGTGACTTATTGTATTTAATTATAAGAGTTTTTTATTCGTTCTGCTGTACTATCTCTATATTTTAATGGATATCGATGGTATACTTAAGTATATGCAGTAATATATATATATATATATACATATATATATATATATTAAGTAAGACTCGTAAATCAAATAAT
The DNA here is from genome assembly GCF_053919585.1 of Euprymna scolopes. NCBI lineage: Eukaryota > Metazoa > Mollusca > Cephalopoda > Sepiida > Sepiolidae > Euprymna > Euprymna scolopes. The sequence goes on along the minus strand of NC_136493.1, from coordinate 106,343,931 downwards.
AAATAAAGCCATGACAATTATCTCCCCTTAAAAACTTGCAAAATAAATACTCTCTCTCTATAGATATTAACTGTAGCGTCTTTAAATCAAAATACGTTAACGGAAACAATTTACTGCACGAGCGTCGCCCTTTTAAAATTCATCATTCAATAAAATAAAAAGCTATAGCAAACATCTAAATAACTACTTTAAATACAGTTCCTGATTTCAAAAAAAGAAAAACCAAAAGGTAATTATATATCTATATATTTTTAAATCAAATTTATTATGTAAATTCAAAAAAAAAATATATATTTTCTACTCATTTCTATCTCTAACCTTTACCAATTTTCTTATTAATTTTCTTATAAATTTTAAATCCAAACCTTTTACTTCAATTTTTCAGATTCATCTGCCTTACTTTTAATGCTAGGTTTAGTTTTGGTGTCTTTTCAATTCAATAGAAATCCTCCTAAATTTGCTGATGAGGAGACCGTGCTTACCAAAAAAACTATGTAAAATAGTTCTACGTGACTTCATGTATACCACAAATAAAAAGCACGGATTTCCGAAACGATCGTACAGATAATTGACTTTGTTGTTGTTCCTGCTTATGAAACTGATTTTTAATTTAATTAAATTTTGATTTTTAAATTTTAAAATTTTTTCAAATTTTTAAATTATAAATCACATTACTGTATATTGAATTAGCTCTAGGACATTTAACTATCGAGCTTATTATATATCTAAATTACAACGAGCATTTCCTGTATTTTAATTAAACTAGTAATTTCACTATTACATTAAAATACACTTAGCTCTTTAGACTATTATTCTAATCTCCTTTAAATATATATATATATATATGTATATATATATATATGTATATATATGTATATATATGTAGATCGTTCTGCTGTACTATCTCTATTTTTTAATGGAAATCGATGGTATACTTAAGTATATGCAGTAATATATATATGTATATGTATATATATATATATTTATATATATATATATATATATATATACATATATATATGTAGATAGCCAGACAGACTGATTAATTGATTGATAGAAAGAGAGGGAGTGGAAGGGAGATGATTCTTCCCTTAAAGCATACATGCTAATTCTTATTAATTTAAGACCTTTATACACACGCACACACGCACGCACACATACACACATATATATATATATATATATATATATATATATATATATGTATGTGTATATGTGTGTGTATGTAAGAAAATATATATATACACACACACATATATATGTATATATATATACATATATATGTGTGTGTGTACATATAGTAATTTATAAAATATATGGTGATTAAGCTACTCTGAATATTCGGCGTTTCATCCACTATAGTATTCGTCACTCTTTATGCGCAAATTCTGTGGTTGTTCTTGTTTTTATATATGTTGATGATTTTAGTTAGCTAATCAGCTTTCTAGTATCCACCTCGCTCCTTCATATCAGCCAATGGACATGCATTTTATCGAAGAAAGGATCTGTTTTAAAACTAGGTTAGTGGATTAAGGCAGGCGATTTTCTTCCTTTCTTTTTTTCTTTTTTTATATATAAATATCCATATGTGTACACACATACATGCACACATACATACGTATATATATATATATATATATATATATATATATATATATATATATATATATATATATATATATATGTATGTATATACATATATGTGTGATCGTTTTTGTATATTCATGTTTATTTAATTTATTTATTTGTTTTTTCCATTTTTTTAGTTAGTTTTAAAGCTATTTTGTATCGCTATCCAAAGTAAGTTATATTTTGTGAACGCAGTTGTTTGCTATTTCTCGTCTACAGTTTAATAGATTTTGGGGTTCTTTAAAGTACAGGATAGCGAATTTTTTATGAAGGCATAATATACATGGGTCGTCTTAATGTCTGCACGTGGTAGATTGCCTTATTATTTTCCATTCGACTAGCGGCGAATGTCCGCTTTCTTTGAGTTCCAAGTATTTATACGGTAGTGTTGTTTTTATACGATGTTTTTTTTTAATGTACTTTTGTGGTCATAGTATCGGGATTTGAAATCTAAGGAAGTCATGCCTATATAATATTTCTTGTTATTCGGGTTTTCTTTCGCAAATGTTGTTGCTTGATAGACTACGCTTTTTGTTCGATATTTGTTTTGAACTGAGCAAAGTGTGCGATGTCTACAGTTGCATTTATCTTGTTCACTATTAGTATTTTTATTTATAGTATGGTTGTTCTTGTCCAAGGTTGTTTTGTTATTATTATTATTATTATTATTATTATTATTATTATTATTATTATTATTTCTGCTAGTATTGGTTTTATTTTTGTCACCGTGTCTACTTTTTTATTGTTTATTTTGTTGTTGTTTACATTGTTTTAATTAGTATTTTGTTATTATGTGCTTTAATTATAATTTCTAAATTTTTGTAACCACTGTAAGATAATTCAAGGTATTTTTATTGAAGATTTTGTGTAAGGGGTTGGTTGCGGGAGAGTGTTTTTCAATAGGATCTAGAAATTACTTGCCAAGTTTTGTTTTTAACATTTGATTGTATGGGACCGTATACCAAATTATAGTTATTTTTCTTCTATTTTACTTTAACTAAAATCCTCAACATATATAAAAACGAGAAACCCCTACAGAAGTCGCGCATAGGCCTGACGAATCCTATAGTGGATGAAACACCGAGTATTGAGTGTAGCTTAATCGCCATATATATTTTATAAGTAACTTACTAGCTCTACCTACGTATTGAGCACTTTTGAAGTGAATACTTAAAGTTTACGCATAAATAATAAATAAATTTCGTATATACATTATATGTGAGTAAATGAAGTCGTTATACTTAGCTCTTAAAACAGTCGAGCACTCTCAAAAGAATTTATTTCACCACATTAAAAGTAGATATTGAAAGAGTTAATTTCTAAACATTGCTAAAAAACATCCCCACATCCAGCAAGCCTTGCTGTATTATTAAATTAATCCAAAAAACGATGAACAAATACGCCGAATGCATGGCGAGCAAATTTCCTCCTTAAAAATGAAAAGGTACACAAAAAAGAACCCTATGGTGTTAAAAATGCGAAACTAGTAGACCTTTTGATAAACTTTACAAATGACCTTTTAAACGTAACTAAAACCTAGAATTCCACAAATAACCTAACAATTTCCAACGGAAACTACACTAAATCGTTAGAAACAGAAACAACTCTAATAAAATCTTTATAAAAGCAGATAAAACCAGCCACTTGTATAATATAGATAAGCAAGAATATAACAAACTCATCACAGAAAACATTACAAAAAACTATAAAAAGTAGACGCAAACGAATAAGACTACATAGATATAATAAATACTGAAAGTAAACAAATTACCGATAAACTAAAAATTAGCGATAAAGTTGGCAAATTGAAAGCTACACAGGCATACATTCTGCTTAAAGACCACAAATGGGGCAATAATAATGCTCCCAGCACTCGCCTGATAGACCCAACTAAACCAGAAATAGGTAGAATTAGCAAAATTATACTTTCTAGAGTAAACAAAACAAAAACAACAAGACCTAGAACTAAACCAGTGGGCAAATACTACCGAAGCAATCACTCGTTTAACAATATAGACAACAAAGATAAATGGACGTTCATGCAGTTTAACATCATAGACTTTTATCCCTTGATGTCCGAAGAACTTTAACATTGCCCTAGAATTTGCCGAGGCATACACTTATATATCCTCGGAAGAAATCAACATCATTAAAAAATGTAGAAAATCAGTTCTAATAAATAACAATCGCCAATGAATAAAAACTAAAATGAAAAATTCGTTTGATTTGGCGATCGGTGCCAGAGATTCTGCAGAAGCATCACATCTTGTAGGAATAATTCATTCTTTATACACTCACAAGCATATTCGAGACTACGGATATCGGCCTATATAGAGTTGAAGGACTAGCTATTAAAAACAATCTCCAACAAAGTAAAGGGAGAAAACTTTAAGTAAAATCATACACAAGGAAATGAAAAAAATTAGGCCTAAAAGAAGACGTACCAGCTTACATAAAAATAACAAACTTCCTAGACGTCACGTTAAACTTAGATAAAAACACATATGAACTATACTTAAAAGATAACGCTACTCCAATTTACGTAAACCCTAAGTTCAACCACCCACCATCAATTATGAAACACATTCTTAACTCGATCGTAAGTAGACTCAGTAATAACTCAAGCGATGAAAATGCATTTAACAGGTCAACCAATATCTACGAAACAGCCCTAAAAAATAGTGGATGCAAAAATATCGATATCAAATATAAGCAAAAAAACACCAACAACTATAATAAAATTGAAAATAGAAGAAAAATAACTATAATTTTGTATACGGCCCCATACAATCAAATGTTAAAAACAAAACTTGGCAAGAAATGTATAGATCTTATTGAAAAACACTTTCCCGCAACCAACCCCTTACACAACATCTTCAATGAAAATACCTTGAAGAAATCTGACAGTTGTTACGAAAATTTAGAAATTATAATTAAAGGACATAATAAAAAATTCTAAATAAAAAACATGTACACCCCAACAAAATACACAATGAAACGTAGACACCATGACAAAAAAAACAATACTAGCAGAAATAATAATACTATTATTATTATTATTATTATTATTATTATTATTAATAATAATAATAATAATAATAATAATAATAATAATAATGATACTTTGCCCAGTTCAAAACAAATGTCTAACAAAAAGCGTAGTTGATCAAGCAACAATATTTGCGCAAGAAAACCCGAATAACAATAAATATTACTCAGGCATTACTTCCTTATATTTCAAAACCTAATTCTATGAACACAAAGTACATAAATACATAAATAAAAAAACACCGTATAAAAACAACAGTACCGAATAAATACTGGGAACTCAAAGAAAGCGGACATTCGCCGGTAGTCGAATGGAAAATAATAAGACAATCTACCACGTGCAGATATTACGACGACCATGTCAATTATGCCTTCAGGAAAAAATTGCTATCCTGTACTTTAAAGAACCCCCAAATCTATTAAACTGTAGACGAGAAATAGCAAACAACTGCGTTCACAAAATATAACTTACTCAAGGATAGCCATACAAAACAGCTTTAAAACTAACAAAAACAATAGAAAACAAACAAATAAATAAATTAAATTAATATGAATATACATAAACGATCACACATATATGTATATATATACATATGTATGTGTGCATGTATGTGTGTACACATATGTATATTTATATATAAAAAAAGAAAAAAAGAAAGGAGAAAAATCGTCTCCCTTAAACAACTAACCTAGTTCTAAAACATATCCTTTGTTCGATAAAATGCATGCCCATTGGCTGATAAGAAGGGGTTTGGTGGATACTAGAAAGCTGATTGGCTAACTAAAATCTTCAACATATATAAAAACGAGAAACAACCAGAGAATTTGCGGCTAAGCCTGACGAATCCTTTAGTGGATTAAACGCTGCATATTCATCGTAGCTTAATCACCGTATATATTTTATCAATTACTCACTAGCTCTACTTACGTATTGAACAGTTTTGGAGTAAATACTTTAGTTCTACGCATAAATCTATACTTTCGTAATTTTATGTGAGTTAATTAAGTAGTTATATATATATATATATATATATATATATATATATATATATATATATATATATATATATATATATATATATAATCAAAGGGAAAAGTGGAAGGAACAAGAAAAACTGCTCACTATCTTAATAAACGTGGGTATTTCTTATTCTCCTTCCTCAACTTAATCTATTACGATCCGTTGCGTCATCAGATGGTCCAAACCTGGAGACACTAGCTTTATGCCATCTATAGAAGCGTAACAGAAATAGGTCTGCTGAAAAAATCGTAATGGACGAACTTACCACACACACACATACACACACATATATATATATATATACGTACATATATATATAATTATATATATATTTACTTATATTTTGCTATATGTATTTACTTACTTTTTTTCTTGCTTGTTCAGAATTTGCAGATACCGGCCAGTATCTCCCCTGGACTGATTTTATTTTATTTTTTTAATTTTTTATTTTATTTAATATTTTATATTTTATGTTTTAATTTATTTTTCTTAATTTATTCTTTATTTATTTTTTATTTGTTATTTATTTATTAATTTTTATTCACTTGTTTATTTTGTTTTTTATTAATTTATTTATTTTCCATTTAGTGTCCTTTTACAATTCTTGCTGACATTTTAAAGTAATGCCCTGTATATTTCGGTTGACCTATATTACTTTGCCTGTATATTTTTTCGCGCCTTTAACATTTCCTTTCTGGGTGATTTTGACATTTGTTTCACTTTATTTTATATTTTATATTTAACTTTATCATCATTTTTAATGTTTTTCTCCCCTTTTTTCTCTCTCTCTCTCTCCTTTTTTCTCTCCTATTTCTCTTCCCTGATCTTTCTCATTTGTATTTATGTCTCGGAAGCAGAGTGAAAGCATATCTTATTTTTCTTTTTTTTTATATTATTGGAATCTTTTCTGTTCTCCTTGTACAGAGTGTTGTGAATTATTCCATGGATTTCTGCCTCTGGATTATTATGGACTATCTTCTTCGAATTACGGGATATATATATATATATATATATATATATATATATATATATATATATATAAGTATATATATATATATATATATATATATATAAGTATATATATATATATATTTATATATATATATAATTATATATATATATATATATATATATATATATATATATATATATATATATATATATATACATATAGGTATGGCAAATCCACCGGAGAGGCAGCCGAAGCAAAAAAAAACTTAAGTTGCCTGTCAGCACATTATATATATATATATATATATATATATATATATATATATATATATATATATATATATATATATATATATATATATATATATGTATGTATATATATATATATATAAATGTAAGTAAATTTGGACATATATATTCGTTTGCTAACTTAGGTGCACTCTTTAACGGTTTCCCTTAAATTGTAGCCATAGAATAATATAATAATATTTATAAACACTGAAAAATAGTTTCGTTCCATGGAACGAAATATATTTCTATTTCGATATTCAAAGCTATATCCACATATAACATGAGATAAATATTTTGAATCAAGTCCACTGTTGCTGTTATGTTAGTTCATTTGAAAGAAGATTAGTAATTCAAGTCCTCCCTTTATCAAGGCCTTATTTTGGGGGGAAATTGCGATTATTTTTAATTCATATTGAAAACTAGAACAAAATGACTATGATTATAACAATAACGGTAAAGTTCTTCTAAGTTACTGCATTTGTAGGTCACCGAGGATGTTGAAAACGAACATATCATTTAAAATCCAAGGAAACTAGTTGTTTCTGAGATATACAAAATTATATTTTCTAAAAGTAGAGGATAACTTTTCTATAGTAATCTGCTGTAAAAACCAATAACTCTTCAACCACGTTTTTTTAGAGGGGCGTATGATATTGTTTTAGGTGTAGGGTTATCTGGCAATTGTGCCCTTGTAGGCAGACACAAAAGTACCTTTAAAAATTGTTTTATTTGGGGTTTCGGAACTGCTGAAAATAAATATCGTATTTTAATTTTTCACATAATAAATATTTTCCTGGGTATGAAACAATGCATTAATTTATGCTGTAAGTTGGTGCAAGTGCAGTACACTCAAGGCCGCATATTTGTTTCTAATACATGGAAATTACGTATATACGGAAAATGTAATTGCGTTAAAGAAAATTGATTCTCCAATTTGTTAAACAATAGGTGCTCCACATCTAAAAAAAAAATGTCTACCCTATTGGTGGAATGTTTAACGTGATACCCGTTCCAAGCACCGTGAATCACCTATAATCGTTGTAAGTTTAAAGGATTTATAGGGTTGAAATATATGGCCCCTTTCCCAATGTTGTTTTCCTAGTTTTGCATATAAAGAACATAATATCTAATATTTATCCTAAATCACCTGGCATCGATTGATAGGAAACAAAAACTTGGTGATATAGTTTAAATGATAGTAAATAACAGAACTAGGGGGTTATTTCACTTATTTATCATATGTAATATCTATTCCCTTTGGTTTCCATGCATAAAAGTAAACTTCGCTGTGAAGAAAAATATGTGATGCTCGAAATGTTCAAACTCGTACCCTAATTTAATAAGACGTAAGATATAACAAATTAAAATATTTGGAACCGAATCTCCCATTTTCTGTAATTTTAAATATTAAAAACCGTATCAGCTGGTTTTAATTTCCACTCCATACAGGTCATTAGGTTTTGTTGTACACGCAAACACACACACACACCCACATGAACACACACATACACACACGCGCACACAAACACACACACATATATATTTATATACATATATATATACATATATATATAAGGATATGATTAAGAAGAAATATGTAATCTTTATGAAATTCGTTAAAATTTTAGACGCTTTGTTAAGCGAAATTAGAAATCTAAAAAAAGTCCTCATTCGTGAATGTCTTCTATAAATAGTACTAGTAATTGCTGTTTACGTACCTTTAAATTATGTCAGTGTTCTCGGGAAAATCGTTATTCAATACAGGAAAATGTTTGCCTAAAAATTGTAAATTCGAGTTGAGACAATTTTACACAATTAGCTGTATTGAGTGAGACATTATGAATATTTTGGTATAAAAGTAATAGATAATGTCTTTTAATGTTATTTACAAATTAAATAGCACTTGTTTTTTAAATATACATTGATTGTTATAATAAACAGCACGTTTATCATTAGTCTTTAAAAAACTATAGAAAATTAAGTAAACACGAATGAATTTAGTGAAGCTTAAGATAAATTAATTACACGGACAACAATTTCTGATAAATTTTAGGCATGTGCAAGTAGAGTCAATCTTTTAATAATACAATACTCATTCTCTGAAATGCTAGTATAATAATCTGCTGTCATAGTAAGTATTAAGGTGATTTACTACAAGAGATTTTTAAATATTGTTTTCAAAATGTTTTTGATACTAAATAAGGAACAGCCACAATGCAAAAATAAGTCAATTTGCTAACCCTTTTTTTACAAAATTACACGATATTTGTTTTAAAATTGGAATCAAGTAAGACTAGAAGTATCTTTTCGCCTTACGATGTTATAAAATTCTTGAGGACTAGTTATATTGTCAAGGCGTTTCGCAATTATGTTAACATAAACTGAATTATATATATACACACACACAAACACACACACAAACACACACACACACACACACACACACACATATATATATATATATATATATATATATATATATATATATATATATATATATATATATATAATCAAAATCTGGTTGAGATTACTTTTTAAATATTAATTCTTTAATATTTAAAATATACTTTTGTTTTACCAGCTTGGGTCATTTTGGTAAATTTGTTTTAAATTTATATATATATATATATATATATATATATATATATATATATATATATATATATATATATATATATATATATATATATATGCATAACCCTCTGTCGTGTTTGGCTGTTTTCTTGCGCACTATCCTCCTCCTCCTCCTACTACTACTATTACAACTATGCCTCTTCTTCTTGCTACTACTATTACATCTCCTCTTTACAACTACTACTACGCCTCCTCTTCCCCTCTTACTACTACTACTACTACTACCCCACTTTCTTATCCTACTCTTACTACTACTGGTTGACAAGTATTTCCCTACTACTAATCTACTACTTCTCCTACTATAATACTAGCACTACTAATGAAGATTTTTTTTGAAAAAATAAACAATTATAAACAGAATGACTCATAGAAATCTATCTATATACTTTTTTCATTATAATACACGTTCATAGAAATGTTTCTGTTATGTCACAAAAAAAACTATTTTCTTTACGTCACAAGTGTCAAACTCATACATAAATTCCATAGCTAATATAACATACTGACCCCTTAGGGGATGTTTTGCCACTATTCTGTATTACAACTATACTGACGCAATTTTCTCACAAATAAATCAACTTTGGCTTGTTGACAACGTATTTTTTTTTTTTTTACTGTGAACGTTTTCAGCGGCCTAATGTTTTTCTTTTTTTAAATCATCCAAATAAACGATTGCAAATACTTTCGGCATTTTTTTTAGATCGTTCATTTCCATATTACGTTTAAGTTATTTTAACCCAATTTTCTTACATGTATTGTTTTACTGTGTACGTTTCCAGCGACTCAATTTTTCTCATTTTTTTTCATGCTTACATTAAAAGATATTTCAAAATTTGAATTCCACTTTAAGTATTATGGTATCTGTTCAGTGCACATTTACCTATAAGTATGTCAAACAACTTATAATTCACTGGTTGTAAGCTTTTTTTCATAATAAACAATTATAAATAGAACGATACATAGTAATCTATCTATATTCTTTTTTTCATTTTAATATATTTTCATAGAAATGTTTCTGTTACGTCACTAAAAACTATTTTCTTACGACAAAAGTGGCACGCTCATACATAAATTCCATAGGTAATATAACATACTGACCCAACGGGTCATGCGTAGTCTAGTATATATATATATATATATATATATATATATATATATATATATATATATATATATATATATATATACAAATCTAAATTTATAAGCGATACAAATAAACAGTACGTTCATCTAGTCATAGCCATTGCCATTTGGTGAGTGGATCTGGACCATGCAGTAGTCTATGCTGGGGCCTTTAGATAACATACTAGTGGGTAATTTTACGGCTTTACCTTTTCCTGTGCTACAAAAAAACATGTTCCTGTCGTTTTCTCTCTTACTCTCCCTCTCTGTACTGCTCTAACTAAGTATGCCGACCTACTCCACAAATCCCAAAACCTCAACATGAAATATCTCCAGAATAAAAACTCGATTAAACCTAGAACCCCATCTTCCAACGTAGACCCCTACTACCAGGTCTCCTTCTTCAACATCAGGGGTCTACATTCCAACCTTCCAGAGGTTGAAACCCTATTACAGGAGACGAAACCGGGCATATTATTTCTAAGTGAAACTGGAATAGGACCGACCACATCCCTAGATGAGTTCATAATTAACGGATACTCTAATTTAACAGCTAAATCTGACACCCATTATCGCCATGGGCATGGAATATGTGCCTGCATTAATGATGGCTTCCCATCCGGCAGGGATATCGCTAGAGAAGATCCTAATATACACTATATGTGCTTCAGGGTTGCACTTGCTAACACCACTTGATTTATATTTGCCCTCTATAGGCCCCACAACATCGGAGTTACTATCTTAAAGAGCATATTTGAGAAAATAGACCACATACTGTCTTCACATCCCTCGGCTAACATCCACATCTGTGGTGATTTCAGCGTCCATAACGTGGAATGCCTGACCCATTCACATCAGACAGATGATGAGGAGAGGTTTTGTTATGATTTTGCCATTGCTTATGACCTCACTCAGATTGTTCGTGAACCCAACCGTGTGCCCGATACACCCGATCAATATGCAAGCCTCCTAGACCTTTTTATCTCAACTTCCCCTGAACTATGTTCATGTTCCGTTCATTCTCCTCTAGGATCCTCCGACCACTCCGTCGTATCAGTTAAGATAAAAACGAAATGTAAGAAGCCCCCAGACGTACCCCTCCACCGTACTGTATACCGATACTCTATGGCTGACTGGGATAGCTTCCGTACATTCATATTTGATATACATCTGCACTCCATGTTTAAAAAGGAAGTGTCCTCTATAGTATCAGATCTTACCGAATGGTTAATTGTAGGCATAGACCAATTAATACCATCTAAAAAATTCCAACAAAAACCTAACAGTAAGCCATGGTTCTCCCCAGAATGTGCTGCTGCTATCGCGCACAGAAATCACTTTTTCCAAAGCTACCAACGTCATAGATGCAATGTAACTAAAGCTGCTTTCAGGGCTGCCAGCAACCACTGTAAAAGAGTAATAAAAAATGCAAGAGAGCTATATGCCCAGTCTGTTAAATCCAAGGTAGCTGATCAGCGGCTTGGTTCCCACCAGTTTTGGCAAATAACAAATAGGCTCCTCAACAGAAGTGTACGTTCCATCCCAACCATTATCAATGGACCAAATGTTATCTCGTCAGCGTCAGACAATGCCAAACTATTTGCAAATAACTTTGCAGCTAATTCTACCCTACGCGACGAAGGACATCAACTCCCCATATTTCCTCCTATTACACAGAACAAGCTAGGTAACATACAAATATCCTTGCATGAGGTCGCCAAGCTAATCAAGAACCTAGATTCCAGTTAAGCAACTGGCCCTGATAGCATCCCAATAATAGTGTTAAAAAAGCTTCAACCAGAACTTGCTCCCATACTTACGAAACTGTTTAAGCGCTGCCTTAAGGAGAAGTGCTTTCCAACTCAGTGGAAGACCTCATCAGTTTCTCCTGTATTTAATAATTCAGGTGATAAGTCATCTCCCTCTCAGTACAGACCAATAAGTCTCTCCTGTGTGTTATGAGTAAGTTGCTGGAACCCATATAAAATAGAGAAATAGCCAACCACCTCAGCAGGAATAACCTTCTTAGTGACACACAATATGTTTTCCGCTCTGCAAAATCAACCGCAGTTGTGCTGACGGTTATATCCCACAGGATTAGTGAATCTCTTGACAAAGGGTTCCTTTCTAGGGCAATTGATTTTGACATATCAAAGGCCTTCGAGAAGGTATGGCAAAAGGGTCTACTTCACAAGATTTCCTGCTTGCTACGGTATAACTGGAAATGTTTTCTCAATCATTAAATCATTTCTCTCCGATAGGCTCATAAGAGTAGTGGAAGATGGACAAAAATCGGAGGCCTGCAATATAAATGCTGGAGCCCCTCAGGGGTCAATCCTAGGCCCAACTCTCTTCCTGATCTACATCAATGACCTCCCTAAACACATACTAAAATCATTCGTTGACATCTATGCTGATGACACGACCATCTACGGCAACACATCAAAGGCTGTAAATGACAAAGTTCTCTCTGATACTCTCTCCTCTGATCTCGAGCGCGTGGTTCAGTGGGGGAAGTTGTGGCTGGTTACCTTTAATGCATCCGAAGCAAAACTCCTATCCTTACAGCATCAAGCTCTGATCCCCATCTAGCATCAATTGTGATGGATCGCTCTCGTCTGGGTGAGACCCCTGTGTTTTGACAAGCTTCTGGGCTTGACCTTTGCTCCTGATCTGAAATGGACACGTACATCAAGTCTGTTGCCAAGGTAGCTTGAAAGATGGTGGGATCCTTCTACCGCTCCAGAAGATATCTCACTACTGATGCAATTCTCTATTTATATAAAAGCCAAGTACGTTCAAGGATGGAATACTGTTGCCATATCTGGGCAGGAGCTGCTAAAAACAGCTTATCCTGCCTTGACAGAGTACAAAATAGACTTCGTGGCTTAGTGGGGTATGCCCTTTTCTCTATCCTGCAACCTCTCTCACACAGAAGAGACGTTGCGAGCTTATCCTTGTTTTATCGTTATTTCCATGGCAGGTGCTCGTCTGAACTCCAATCTCTGGTCCCCCTCGCCAATCTTTCAAGAAAAACACCCGTCCAGCTTAATCCATTGTAAAAATTTTCCCCACTCTATATCTGTGCCTAAATCAAAACGCGGATTCCATGAACAAAGCTTCTTTCTTAGAACTGCACGCCAGTGGAACTCTTTTCCGTCTGCCTCCTTCCCACCGGACTACAACTTCGATGTCTTCAAGTATCTCCACACTAACGTAATGTACTTGCAATAACCCTTATCCCTGAGTGGCAACCGGACCTTGATAAGTGGTTATCACTGTGTAAAAAAAAATACATAAGCCTGAGAAAAACCGCGTTGAACTGCTAGTATATATATATATATATATATATATATATATATATATATATATATATATATATATATATATATATATATATATATATAAAAGAGAGAGAGAGATATCTAGCATAAAACTTTTAGGAGAATTTTATATTTGGCGAATGAATAAACTATTTTCTTAAATAGTAATATATGCCATAGTACACGTAGCTTAGCTGTTAAATATTAGGAAATAATGCAACGAAGTGCTTTCCGGAAATCTAAACTGTTGGAAGTGTTTCTATTACTTAGTGTCTTGTTTCTTATTGAGTCTGGCGTTTAATGGTCGCCATATTCTTTACATTGTAAAAACACAATGGCGGGAAATGTAACGCGCGTGCGCAAGAGAGACTTATTTGGATAGGAAAGAAAGTAAGATAAAATTTATTTAGTTCCTCTCGAGACAAAAATTAATGTACACAACATTTATTGTCACATTGTTGTAAGTATAAAGGGTTGGTAAATTGGAAAATTATTAAGAGCTGTTAAACATGTTTCGAGACATGTCAGTGCATATTAATTTTCTATTGCATTTCAATAAATATACATTTAATGAGTTCGGATTATTAATGATTATGCTCTTAACGTGTGTCTTTTTATATTTCATTCTGTGATGATATAAGTAAATACATGCATTTGTTTGGAAAATTAGAGCTTTAAATACAGTGTTTGGGATACATGTAATGTATAGCTGGCAAATTTGAACACAATTTTCATATAATTAATCAGCCCATTAAATTTGATACACTTGAAATGTAGACTCTCAATATTTGAGTAAAAATTATCTCAATGAATTTTTAGCAAAGACATTTTGAAACTGTGCAAATAATACATCTATAAAACATTGAAATTATAAAATATAAAGACGAGCAAATATAGTAAAAGTGTAGAAGAGAAGTTGAAAACAACGGCATACGAGGGCGTGCAATAAGTAATGCACCTGAACCACTTCCCTTAGCAGTAGAGCAACTAAACTTGGCACAGTTATTAGTCTTTCTCCACATAGAAACCACCCAGAATTATGTATTTCTCCCATCGTTTGATGCAACTCTGGAGGCCGTTTTTGTAGAACACCACGGCGTGACTTCAGAAATCAAGGCTGCATCATATGGGAAACGCTTTCCTTTAAAAAAAAAACTTCATGGCTGGGAACAGGGGAAAGTCAGAGAGTGCAAGGTCAGGAGAGTAGGGAGAATGGGGAAGGATTTCATAACCACACTCCCATGCTCCTGATCTGGCGACATGCGAGTTGTGGACAGGAGCGTTATATTGCAGGAGGAGGGTACCTTAACTGATCTTGACCTGCCTCTTGGATCGATAGCTTCCCTTAATTTCCTCAAAAGTGGAGCATAATAGGCTCCTGTAATTTTGGAACCCTTTGCCAGGAAATCTGTTGTCACTACTCCGTCCTAGTCGCAAAAGCCTCTGAGCATGGCCTTGCCAGCGGAGGGCTGCACACTTACCTCCTTTGAAGGTGGTGAGTCCAAGTACTTCAACTGCATTGGCTGGGCTTTGGTCTCTGGATTATAGTGATGGAGAAAAATTTATCCTCTAGCACTCGACGCGTTCTTGCTTCTGGAATGGTGTGAGCAGCATGGGAATCCATCTGTTAGGCACTAATGCATGTGCAAATGGGCAGCAATGATAGGTTCAACAGACGCTGTACTAATCTTGACATTTTGGGCGATTTGGCGAATAGTAATGTTCCAATCTTTAAAATGGCAGTCTTAACTTGACGGACAGATGCCTCATCAATGACAGAAGGGGGCAACCAGGTCTGGGAGGTTTTTCCACAGACTTCCGGCCATGTTTGAATGCACGATGCCAGAATTTTACAAGGGCATATGAGGGGGCATTATCACCATAAGTTTCTTTCATTTCATCAAAAGTCTCCTATGGCGGGCGTTCTTTCAAATACAAAAACCGGATCAATGCTCGACATTCAACAGACTCCATTTCAAACCTGACTCAGTTCAAACACCTGTAAAACAGAAACCACAATTAGTTCAGAGCTGTAATTTGCCACATAACCCGTAGAGAGATAAATCATTGAACATGCAATATTTCAGCTAGATCAGACACCTGGAAGCGGGTATG
>NC_136493.1:106250297-106322797 GCF_053919585.1 Euprymna scolopes | reverse complement strand
TTTCTTCAACCTGAAACGTACTTATCAAAGTATACTTACGCAGATAGATATGAAAAGTCTTTATTAATGTTTGTGCCTATTTTCATTCTATGGAGGTCAGGCGCGAATCCAGACCCCACAATTTTATTATAGAATCCCTCTTTAAGATAAAACCTACTTATCAAAGTATTCTTCTGTACATCTATATCAAAAGCACTTGTAAACTTTTTTTTTCATTTTTACTTTTTTTTATTTCCATAATTTGTGGGCCAGGCGCGCACGCAGCCCCCAAAATTTTAATGAATCATCATTATGCCACATCAAACATTCGTAATCCTGTGTCTCGATACACCTTCTATCATTATATGTGATCAGTTTTCCATAATAGTCAACCATTAGGAGCTTTATATATATATAATATAAAGCTGAATGCCTGTGTATGTATGCGTGTGTGTGTGCCTGGTCACGAATATACTCCTTTTGTGGTTGACTATTTTGAAAAAAACTGATTACATATAATGATAGAAAGTGACGCGAGACACAGGAATTGGTATGTTTATTCTGGCAGAACAGTGGTTCATTAAAATTGAGGGGTCTGCGTTCGCGCCTGGCCCACAAAGTATGGAAATAAACAATTTAAAAAATTTAAAAAAAAACGTTTACAAGTGTTTTCGATATAGATGTGCATAACAATAATTTGATAAGTATGTTTTAACTTAAATAGAGATGGTATAATAAAATTGTGGGGTCTGCGTTCGCGCCTGGCTGCCATGGAATGGAAATAGGTACAATCTTTAAGAAAGACTTGCCATATCTATTTGCGTAAGTATACTTTGATAATTTTTTTTTTCAGTTTGAAGAAATATGGTATAATAAAATGACGGTGTGCGGTGTGTTCGTTCGCGCCTGCCCTCCAAAGAATGGAAATGTGTCACAAAGTTTAACAAGGTTGTTTAATATAGGTCCACAGAATATTGTGATGAGTGTTTCAGTGTGAACACGTATGGTATAATAAATTATGGGGGTTATCTATTTTATTTTTACTTTCATCATATTTTTCTTTGAGTTTGATACACCCAAATCCGAAGCTATCTATTTACAACCATTTCTTTTCATAACATATCATACTTTCACAAATCAGAATCCATTTTCTGTACGCGGTTTTTACCCAGTCAACGACGGGTACTTTTGCCAGTATATATATATATATATATATATATATATATATATATATATATATATATATAGTATATATATTATATATATATATAGTATATATATTATATATATACTATATATATAGTATATATATTATATATATATATACTATATATATAGTATATATATATTATATATTACATATATATATTATATATATATATATATTATATTTATATATATATATATACATATATATATCATATATATACATATATATATATATATATATATATATATATATATATATATATTAAGCACGGTTTTGTGTGAATATGTTGCAAGTCGTTAGTTTTACTCATTTAGAACTGATTTAAAGCTTCCGCGCTCACATATTTTGCGACCAAATTTCAAACATTTTTTACAGATCATATATCCTACTCTCAGCGATACTTTGAAAAACAATAAATCTTCTTTTAGTGAAACAAAAGTTATAATAAAATGACTGTGTGCAAAAAATCTCAGCATCTGTCAGGAACAGAGATAATCTTTTTTATTGAAAGTTTGTCACTATAGCAACCAAATCTGCTACGCTACCTCAAATCGGCTGAGAACGGCTGGTGATGATGACGTTACAGGATATAAAAAAATTATCTCTAATAATTCACCACTGCCCCGATATGTCGCTTATATGTACCCTTGCTAATAATTCTAAGGTACCCAGTGAACCGGATACAAAAAATTCTATTTTAAAGCAAAACCTGAAAAAATCATGGATTGCATAGAAACATGCGAGCATGAAAAGTAATATGGTTTAGATGTAAACATGGAAAGTAAAAGATCTAGTTGTTTAAACTCAAAAAAAATAGACAACATATCATGGGAAAAATATGATAAATTGTTAACTGAAAATATTCCAATATAAATAAGAATTTATTATATAATGTTATTTTTGTTTAAGTAATTATTAATGCTGCACTATTTAAAGTTACGAATTTACTATATTTTTGCTAGAAACTTTGTCTTTCTAATTTCCTAGTTTTACCAAATAGTCCTTTTACTTTTCCAAGTTTAACTTAATCATATTTATTTTCATGCTCACATTTTTCTAGGTTTTCAGAGTGTTTATTTTGTTGACTACAATTTAAATAATGTTTTCTGTGATTATCTGTACAATTGTTGGTTGGTTAGCAATTATTACGATATATATTGCCAATCTCTTAACCCTCAAGTGCCGACTGTTCGTTCGTAGGCAGATTCGTCTATTCATGCGGCTTCTGGTGAGAGGATCTGCGTGGTTTTGACATCGCATAACGGGTTTCACCGCTGTGATTCAACCATATCTTTTCGTCAGAGATCACATGCTGTACATCAGTCATTTATCTCTTGGTTGTATATAGTTATCTGATGATAGCGGTACTCTTTTTTGAGTTTACTGATGTTTTAATAGTCAAAATATTGACACAAATATGCGATCAAAGATCAAGCATGTAAATAAAGAATCCGGCCTCAGCAGAAGTGGTCTGGTGATTACACTTCTTTGCACGCTTTGTGTATGGTCCTGTATTCGCGCGCTTCTCAAATAACTCCACTCATTTTGAGCAAAGTGAGTGCCAGGGACCCCCTTAGGAAAGAATTCCCTCTAATAGAGATGGTTGCATTCGAATCTTTTGTATGGAGTTCTTGATCTCTTATTCAATACGCTTACTCTGCTCACCAGCTCTTTTTCGGCGTCAATGTACTTGAACAAAGAGGATTTTACGCAGTAATCTCTTGGTGAACATTCGGTCGATGCACTATATCCACCTGATTTGGAATTGGATCATGAGGAACTCTGCGCTTCAGCTGTCTGTCCTCCCCAACCACTCTGCGTGCAGGACTTTCTCCCTTCATGCGATGCCAAGGATAATCGGAATATTTTTCTTGCTAAAAAACAAAGAATTGTGCAGGTATTCAAATGAAATACATGTAAGTTATCTAGACCTTTCTTTTATGGTCGTCCAGAAGTCGTTCACGACTTCTATCTATACAGTATATGATAATACGTGTCTTTACATATGTTGTGTGGAGTTTAGAGTTGTTGTCCTTTAATAACCTTTACTCAAACAGACCCATGAATGCTGAATATTTTGAGGCAATTCTGCATCGCGCGATGTAATGACATTATTCGCTCATGTTGTTTTGATATTTAGTAAGACATGTATATAGTAAAAAGTAAACTATAATGTAAAACCGTTGTGTATACTATCTGATCATTATTATTATTATCAATTTCACCAAAAGTCATCGCCAATAACACCGCTGTGGATTTCCAAAACACTTAGATGTGGCGGATATCACACTTTGACATGGACGAAAGCATTAAAAAATGTTTCAATGATAAATATATATAACTGATATTAGGCGAACCACTTTTCTTTTGAATATTCATTATGACCAGATTATATATATATAAATATATATATACATATATATATATATATATATATATATATATATATATATATAACATAAAGCTGAACGCCTGTGTGTGTGTGTGTGTGTGCTTGTTACGAATAGGCTCCTATATGGTTGACTATTTTTAAAAACTGATTAAATATATTGATAGAAGATGTATCGAGGATCCGGAATGTGTATATCTGATCTGGCAGAACGGGGGTTCATAAAAATTGTGGGGTCTGCGTTAGTGCCTGGCCTCCAAAGTGTGGGAATAAAAAATGAAAAGAAAAACGTTTACAAGGGTTTTTTATAGGGATGTACATACGAATACTTTGATAAGTATGTTTCAACTAAAATAAAGATGGTATAATAAAAATTGTGGGGTCTGCGTTCGCGCCTGTACTCCATGGAAATATGGAACAAACTTAAACAAATACTTTTCATATCTATTTGCGTAATTATACTATGATAATTATGTTTCAGTTTGAAGAAATATGGTATAATAAAATTATGGGGTGTCCGTTGCGCCTGACCTCCATAGAAAGTAAATATGTCACAAAGTTTAACAAGGTTTTTTAAAGGGAGTAAGGGTCCACAATACCACCTGAACTTTAATCGTAATTCATATAAGCTTTTATTATTATTATTATTATTAAAATGAAAGAAAAAAAAAGTCGGAACTTAAGACAATTCTCGACACAAATTTTGCATGAGTCTTTTTTTTTTCTTCTCCACTTGCACGTGACACTCTTTCAAAAATGGATACATAATAAAAATAAAAAAATAAGAAGGTTACTTGTTATCGTGTCAAAAGAAGTTATAAATTCTGCTCACGTGATTACGTGTTATTTTAAAAACAGTTGCATAACGTTTTTATTTTCATGTATATATCTGTTTAAGATTGTTTTGTCAGTGTGCTAGAAGGAATTCAGTTGATTACAACCCTTTTTTCTTCTTTACATCACAATAGTACAACCCTGAATCCGACGTAGCAAAACTACACCGTTCAATACTGTAAAACTGAAACGAAGCTGTTCTGCTTGAAAAGGGCGCAATTTTCTTCTTATTCCTATGTATATCGATTCTTTGCTTTAAAAACTAAAGTAATTACGTGTTTACGTTTTAATATCCCATTTAGCTGTTTTGGATTATTTAACTAAAATAAGAAAAGCTTCATTATTTTCCAAAATTGTTTTTGTTTCTTTGTTTACGGTATTTCGTCAATAATATTTAGTAAGGTTGTTTAGCAGAACATCCAACAAACTACTACCCGAAAAAATAAACGTACAACAAATAAATATTACTATAGTCAATAAAAGTTCAGTTTTTTTTGTTTATAAATAGTTTTTAATGCGCTTTACTTGAAATAATTTCAGCGAACTGAAATTAAAACGAAATTTGAGGCTGCAACTACTTAAATTAATTTTTATATAAACTACACATGCCATAATTTAATATTCCTCAAGAACAAAATAACGGAAAACATTAAAATATGTTTCTAAATATTCCTTACGTTGTCGGAACTCTCTTAACTTGTTAACACACAATGCTCAGGTACACCTCCTTCAAATTGAAAACGGGGTCCTCCATTGCCAAGTCGCTGCCATTTTGATTTTTTTTAAAACCGGTTCGTGAATAAAAAAAAAAATAAACTTCTTAAAAATAAAAACCAATGGACTTTTCTACCATAAAATAACTTTTATTGTCTATGGTAACATTTATTTATTCTATATTTATATTATTATATATATAACCTTTTCTCTTTGAAAGGAAACATCATTTTATTGGTCACTTTTGGTTACGAATGGAAACAAAGTTGATATAAAAATATATATTTGCGAAAATTGTCTGTACTTTCATCATATTTTGCTTAGGGTAAAATTTCTCAGTATCAAAACCTATCTCTTTACAAACCCCTCCTTTTCATAACTGATCATACTTTCATCAATCACAGTCCATTTCTGTAGGCTGTTTTTGAACCCAGTAAAGGACGGGTACTTCTGCTAGTATGTATGTATATATATATATATATATATATATATATATATATAATATTTTTACCTGCCTCTGATTACTGAATAATTGTAATTTGATAGCTAGTGTGATATGTTTTTCATCTCGTCTTCATCTTCATTGTTCATAATAAATTGTCTATGATAGGAAACATTAAAGTTTGGTATAAATTCCAATATAAAAATATATACACGGATTCAAGTATTCAAACAATGTGGGAACTAAAAATCGTTTGAGAATAAGGTTCACGTATGCACCGGCTCGCTTAATTTCAGAGGCGTTTGTAAAAGTAAAGGTTGTGAGAGTGGCAGCCACATGTGATGTGATGGTAATCTTGCCGAGAACAATATTTCACTATTATTTCATAAATGTCTGA
Source organism: Euprymna scolopes (assembly GCF_053919585.1). NCBI lineage: Eukaryota > Metazoa > Mollusca > Cephalopoda > Sepiida > Sepiolidae > Euprymna > Euprymna scolopes. The sequence goes on along the minus strand of NC_136493.1, from coordinate 106,316,832 downwards.
TATAATAAAACTATTCATTTTACATTCCTTTTTACATGAAATATATATTACATAATCCTGGATAACACTTAATTTAATATATATATATATATATATATATATATATATATATATATATATATATATATATATATATATATATATATACAAACAAAATAATATATATTCTACTTTAATAAATTCATGAAATAAATTAATTATTAGGATACGTACACAATCACAAATTTAGATCAATTATGAATCGTTAAAGAACTAAAGTCTCATTACAATCCTCTATACTATCATTAAATTAAATTACTGAATAATTAAAATCAGAATATTATCGGAGTTTATGTAGAGAGAGTGGCCTATACAATTTAGTCTAGAGCAGGAGATATTTGTATGTTTACCGATATAATTACAGGATTAAACTATATATTAGAACATTATTAATATTTTTCCAAATCTATAAAGATATACACTGGCCTCAGTGCAGAAAACTCTTGTAATGTTGATATAATTCTGCGTAACTACAATAACTGTTCACGAGTGATTCAAACACATTTGTATGAATAAGCATATTGTTTTGTAAAAGTAAATTGTACGATGACAATAAATTGTTGCACATGCTACTTTAAACATGTAATTGTTTTAATTTTATTGCAAACTGGTATTTTCGACTACTTATATTTATGGCATACAAGTTATATGTAAATGAACCGAAGATAGAAAAGTACTGAAAAGAATCCAGAGGTATAGAATCATAGAGGGGTCCATGCTAAGAACATTAAGGCAGACACAAAACTAGCGAACGTGAAAAAATATTCGCGCGTAAGAAAAATTATTTTCAGTTAATGTCTCATTTAATTATTATAATTCCTGAATCACAAACGTACATAATTAAGAATTTCATAAAAATAATACAAATAATACGAGAAAAAAAAAAAAAGGATTAAGGTTACACACTAGTTAAATGATATTTTCACATCACGATCATTTTGACGCAATAAAATCCATAGCTGGCAAACACTGAATTGATAGACAGTAGCCCATATATTACTGTTGCTCATCAAGAGAGACCCCCCAAAAATTGACACCAAATCTAATTAGGCCTCATTTCTTAGTGTTTTGTCCGATTTAAGTGAAATTTGGTCATAACTAGTTTATTATATTCAAAACATCACATCAAAACACTAGGTTCTTTGCCCTTTTTTCTCCGTTCTACAGCATATGTTCTAGATGGTATCCATTTAGCTTTTCTAATAATAATGCATACGACTAAAAGGCAAGTCTCTAATACACCTTTTTAACGTCCTGTATGCGAATACGTGAAAAATGTTTAACTACCAATTCAGGAAATATCAGTATAATTTTCGAATCACTATATTTTCACAAATCATTCAAGAAAGAATGGGGGTGTTTTAAACCGATCAAAAACAAGTGCTAAAGTTGCATTTGATAGAGATATGTCAGAAACCAGTTCGAAATTAAAAAAAAAATACAAAATTACAATAATCAATTATAGTATGTTCTATCGCTGAATATATTCAGTTGCACTAATGAGTGTTCCAGACTTAGATTAGAATATATTGACTTTGATTTGATAATATGGTCAATATAAAAGGAATCTTTACAAACAAATTACTTAAAAAAAACAAACCGCAAATAAATAAACTGCGAATAGAGTGAAAGACAACACGAATAAAAGGGAGAAATAAATAAACACATGATGATACGTTTCATATGATTGCGATCTAGACACGTAATATGAAAATAAGATTCTTCAAATTTCAATAAACAGATTAATTTTTAAAGGTATAATTTGAATAAGGATTTTGGCAGTTTGGAATTTTAAAGCGATAGCTTTGGTGCCGTGTGTCGGTTTTAAAAGTTGTACATTTAGATGGCACTGTGTAAAGTGCTAGGTTTTACAGGAGCATCTCGCATTTGGGGAAGCGTGTGTTGACAAATTTATGTAAAATTAAACTCCAGAAAGACATATTCATGAACGATATAGTTGGGTACGATTACATAGTAATAAAGACAACCTATTCGAAAATGAACCCATCAGGGATAACTTGTACCGATATTAAATGTCCTTCAGTTATATATATATATATATATATATATATATATATACATATATATATATATATATATATATATATATATATATATATGTATATATATGTATACATTCTTACCTCGTCCAAACTCAATCAAGACGCAACAAAAGGAGTCACAAAATGCAACAAACAACGATGTGGAGTCTGCAACATAATATTAGAGGGAAACACATACACATTTACGAACCCGATACAAACATTCAAAATTAAAAAAAAATAGATTGCACATCAAAAAACGTGATCTGTGTAATAAAATGTCCAGCATGCGATAAATCCTACATAGGCGCTACAAAAAACCTTAGTAATAGAGTAGCCCTACACCGATCCAACATCAAAATCGCGGAAAATAGACACCGGCATGTATCACAACATATACACACATGCAGTGGAGGCAGATTCGATATAATGCCCATCTTCCAAACTGACAACTACTTCTACTTGCTTACACAAGAAAAAAATGTCATAGCAAAGTGTAACCCCGCCTTAAACATCTCTCCATAATTATACACATAAATAGGCAAAACACAAAATACACTTACACGAATGCATGCTTGGGAAGGTGTGCACCCTCACACACGAAACAACAAAAAAAGCACAATAAGGCACACGCACAATTTCGCAGGTGCGCGCGCCCATACCCAGTACAGTACCATTTCTCTTAACTTAACAAACAACTAGAAATTATACGTATGTATGTGTATGTACGCGCGCGTGTGTGTGTGTGTATATGTGTATGTGTGTGGGTGTGCACACATGATTGTGTATGCGTGTGTGTATGTGTATATATCATATGTTATCTATCCTACATCTTGTTTGTGTGTATACGTGCACTTATGTTTGGGTGACCGAATCCATGTATGTATATGTGCTTGGATTAGAAAGGAAACTTCAACCAATATATACATAAGGTGGGATGTATGAATATGTATGTGTATGTATGATTGTGAGTACATGTGCCCATATATATATATATATATATATATATATATATATATATATATATATATATATATATATATATGGGTGGATGAATGTATACACATCCGTATGTATGTGTGTGTATATATATACATATGTATGCACATGTATGAGTATATGTATGCGCCTACATAGTATGTGGATGTTTGTGAGTGTATATGCATATACATATATGTGTGTACATATATGCGTGTATGTGTGTGTATATATATCTTCTCCTACCTATTCTCCACCTTACTTGTGTGTGTGTGGGTGCGTGTACGTATGTCTGAATGATTAAGCGCATATATACATGCGTGTTTTGGTTGGAAAAAAAGGGTATATATATATATATATATATATATATATATATATATATATATATATATATATATATATATATATATATATAAATAAAAAAATAAAAATAATTGTTAGCGGTGGATGTGCGCGAGTACGTGTGTGAGTGTGTTGGTGGGTATGTATATATGTATGCTCCTACATATATTTCTATGTATGTGCGTGTGTGTATTTGTGTGTGCCTGCGTACGTGTGCGTGTGCATGTGTACATGTACATGAATGTATATGTATGCGTGTGTGATTGTGTGTGAGTTTATGCTATACATGGGGAAAGAAAGCCTTTAAAAATAACCCTAAAAAACTCATAAAAACCTTCACCATATGGACCAAAAACCACTCTTTAAAAATAACTTTGACCGGACACTTTGAACACTTACAGTTGGAGTCAGAATGTCTGAGCCCACGCATAACTCTGAAAAACATATTTAATATCAGCGGAGGTAACTCTACAAACTCCCATTTTAAAGAAAAACTTTTTACGAACACATCTGAAGAGAGCACACCCTAACTCGAAACGCGTTATAAAAATATTTTCAAATAAAAATATGATGAAAACCTTTTAAAAAGCCCACAATTGTTGATGACTACACTCTTTTAGATATACATTTTTTCTCTCGTTGGAACTACACAACCATCACTTTTAATATATATATATATATATATATATATATATATATATATATATATATATATATATATATATATATATGTATATATAAGCAAATATTATCACATTCAACGGAGACACTATCAATAATTCCCCCCACTCTTTATATGTGCCTAAACCTAAACGTAAATTCCATGAACAGAGCTTCTTTCTTAGAACTGCACACCTGTGGAATTGTCTTCCGTTTTCCTGCTTCCGGCTGACTAAAATATGGTTGTCTGTAAGTCTAACGTAAATAAGTTCTTGATGAGCCGTTCCATATAAGTTATCAAATTTACCAAATTTTCATTACTAATGATTACTATATTGTCCAATTTCTTATGTACATTATTTAATCCTTATCCTTGAGTGGCATCTTGGCCTTGATAATGTGGTGATGCCTATGTAAAAAAGAGACACTTTGATTTATGCTTCTTTTTCTTTCGATTTTCCGCATAATCTTTTTTTGTATCGAAATCAAAATATTAATAACAGTTCTAAACGTGTTGCGGTCCCGAGCGCTTTCGATTCGTCCAGGAATCCTAATCAGGTGTTGAAGTAACATTTCCGAAGGAGTGATAATGAGAATTAAAAAGTGAAAACTAAAATATACAGTAAAAAGCGATAAGTTAAAATATATAGAGTCGATGAAATGTCGATTAAAAATAGAGTCGATTAAAATTGAAGTATTAAAATCAGCAAGTTCGTAGACGCCGTTAACAAAGTCGGTCCGATACGAACTACAAAAGACATTTTAGAACATTACTGCTTTTCTCGAATGCGATATCATTTAAGGTGGGTTGAAGGGTTCTAATATATCATGCTTCAAGAATTTTTTATTCTTTAGTATTATTTTCATGTTGTATAATGTTTATGTTGTCAACAAGGATGTTTCCAAGATTGGAGGGAGGGGGCAGTTATGTTCTTTTATCAAATGTTTATATATAGAACTAGTATTATTTAGATGCATGGTCATTCGAAGGTAAAATGCTTTCGTTGTATGCCCAACGTATATATATATATATATATATATATATATATATATATATATATATATATATATATGTGTGTGTGTGTGTGTGTGTGTGTGTGTATGGGTTGAGCACTTTGTAAATATACTTTCACCCGACGCTATTAAGCGAACCTCATTGTTTGTTTGTAAACAAACTGAAAGTTTGAGAGCCGTGCGACGGCAAACGCTAATTTAATAGGCATTTGAGGAGAAATATTTACGGGGACTGATTTTTGTTCTATGATTCGAGCTGCCGACTGTCCACACGATAGTTGTAGGTTCGATCCATGGCTGGGAAAAGGTGTATGTCTAGCCCCACTGATGATTTATGAAACAACGAAACAGTACTGTATGAAGATGACAATAAGCCTTTGTAAATATATGTTCACTCGACGCGTATTTAAGCGATTGAGCGAAGCCCACTGTGTGTTTGTAAACAAACTGACAGTTTCAGCCTTTGAATCGGGCAAATACTAATTTAATAGCCATTTGAGTAGAAATATTTACAGGGACTCTTGGCTCGATGATTAGAGCTGGCGACTGTCAACAGGATGGTTGTAGGTTCGATCCATGGCTTGAGAAAGGCGTATGACTAGCCGCACTGATGAGTTGTGATACAACTAAACAGTAGTGCATGTGGATATATATATATATATACATATATATATATATATATATATATATATATATATATATATATATAGTATGTTATAAAATATACATGGTATATATATGCGCATAAGCCTGAGAAGTCCTAGAGTGGATGAAACGCGGAGTGGATGAATCGCCATATATATTTTATAACTTACTAACTAGCTCTACCTACGTATTGAGCACTTTTGAAGTAAATACTTAAAGTTTACGCATAAATTTATACTTTCGTATATAATTTTTTGTGAGTAAATGAAGTAGTTATATACATATATATATATATATATATATATGTGTGCGTGTGTGTATGTGTGTACATAAATATATATATATATATATATATATATATATATATATATATATATATATATATATATATATGGTATTTTAAGAAAGTTGACTCTTCATTTAACTTAGTGTATATACTTCTACGTTTAGAGCATCGTATAATTTTTAAAAAGTGAAAGTTTCTACTTTAAAATTTACTCATGAGTGATTTGCTCATATACTTGCGCTAATCTTGATTCGCACTTTGTAACAATTCCCAGAAAAAGAATTACTCTCTGTATAAAATGTCACTTCTACAAAAAAAAAAACTAAATAGAAAACTGCATTTTGTAAAGTAAATTCACAAGGAAAACCGAACATCAAAAAATAATTTGTGTTTTTATTCTAATTTTCTAAAAGTTATTTTACAAAATTCATAACAAGCATTTTTTTTTTGCATTTTTTTATTTTGTTTGATTGTTAGTATTTAACAAAAATGAAAGACGGATGAGACAGAAAATGTTGGAAGTCAAATAAGAAATACACGACGCGCAGAAGAAAGAGCAAGATGAAAAACGAATCTCATTCTGTTCTATGATTTTCTTTTGCGTTTCTTGTTTTATTTTTTAAAACTTTGCTAAAAGTAAGATGTGCCTTTAATGTATTTTTTATGAATTCGTCTTGTTTTGCCGTTAAAATAGGATCTTCTTTGAACTTGGCAAGCAAATCTTGCGATTGTCCTCAACCGATTCTGGTTGTAAACAGAGAAGGATGACAAAAAGAAATGGACTAAGTAAGTGAAAGGAAAAAAAAAGTGATCATCTTGGAATCAAAGAATTGTAAATATTTCAGTAGCCATTTTGTTTGCGTAACAGTGATATATTACGAATCCAGACCTATTGGCGGGCTTTTCCGCTTGGTTACGCAGTCAATACATACAACACATGACACACAAACACACACACACACACACACACACAAGCATAATATGGCTATAAAAAAAGTTCAGAAAGCACGTAAACCGGAAATTGATTGATATTATACTGATACTAAAAGAAAAACAAAGCCGTGCCAATAATTTTGAACAAGGGTTTTTTGCAATTATGTTTGTTGTTCCTTTGTTATTTATTTTTTTCTAAAATCCGATTGCTGCATCGGAAAGGCCAGTTAAAAATACATAATATACTTTGTTATTTTCTTTAATTTAATCCTTTTTTTAGAATTTATTAGACAAAATTTAACTTTTATTTTACCGTGCCAATAAATATGATCATGACTTCCAGATTAAAATACAATAAAACTAATATCGTACACATTTCTCCTAACATAAAGTTTACCATGAGATTGAATACCCTATATATTTAGTATCAAGTCTGTAGACCAGAAACTGGCCGAGGAGTTTTGGTAGCGTCATTTTTTAAACACATATATACGCTTAAATAACTATATATAGAAAGAGGGCTGTGTTTAATATAAACTTTTTACGCAAATATTAGTCAAGTATAAATCAGGAAGAATAACTTCATCATTTTTTTTACAAGGTAGTCACCCCATATCAAGGCCCGGAAGCCACTCGGGGATAAGAGTTATTGTGTGTACACTATGTTAATTTTGGAGATCTGATTAGTGTCTTACTTAAGGAGGCGGTTCATCAGGAATTTGTTCCCATTGGACTTGAAGACATTCAAGTTTTAGTCAGGTGGGAAACAGGCAAGCGGAACAGAGTTCCACAGGCGTGCACTTTTAAGAAAGAAGCTTTGTTTATGGAATCTACGTTTTGATTTTGGCACAGATAAGGAGTGGGGAAAATTATCGGCAGTGGTTTCAGCTGGACCGGTGTTTTTCATGAAAGATTGCGGAGGGGGGACCAGAGATTGGAGTTCATACGTGCACCTGTTATGGTAGTAACGATAAAACAAAGACAGACTCGCGACGTCTCTCCCGTGGGAGAGAGTTTGCAGGGAAGAAAATAGGGCACCACCCACTAGGCCACGAAGTATATTTTGTACTCTGTCAAGGCAGGATAGGTTCTTTTTAGCAGCTCCTGTCCAGATGTGGCAGCAGTACTCCATACTTGGACGTACGGCTTTTATACTGATAGATAATTTCATCAGGGTTGAGATATCTTCGGGAGCGGTAGAAGTATCCCACCATTTTTCCAGCGATCTTGGCAACTGACTTGATGTACGTATTCTATTTCGGGTCAGGGGTAAAGGTCAGGCCCAGAAGCTAATCAAAACATGGAACTTCCCCTAGACGAGAGCCACCCATATCAATTGATGCCAGATGGGCATCAGAGCTTTTATGATGTAAAGATACGAGCTTGGCTTTAGATGCCTTAAAAGTAATCAGCCACCTCCCCCCCCACATTTTACCACGCGCTCAAGATCAGAGGAGAGAGAATCTGTGAGAACGTACTCATTTACGGCATTTGATGTGTTGCCATGGTCGTGTCATCGGCACATATGTTAACGAATGATTTAAGTATGTGTTTTGGGAGATAATTGCTGAATATCAGGAAGAGAGTTGGACCTAGGATGGACCCCTGCGGGACTCCAGCATTAATATTGATGGCCTCTGATTTGTACCAATAAACTACTACTCGTATGAGCCTATCGGAGAGAAATGATTTAATGATCGGGAGAACATTTTCAGTTATCCCGTAGCTGGACATCTTGTGAAGTAGACCTTATGCCATACCTTATCGAAGGCCTGTGATATGTCAAGAGCACTTGCCCTAGAGATGAAGCCTTTGTCAAGGTATTCGCTAATCCTATGAGATATAGCAGTTAGCACATCTGCTGTAGATCTGGCAGAATGGAAACCATATTGCATGTCACTAAGAATGTTATTTCTGCTGAGGTGGTTGACTACTTCTTTATTTAATATGGACTCCAGCAGCTTACCCATGATACACAGGAGACATATTGGTCTGTACTGAGAGGGGGAGGACTTATAACCTGAGTTCTTAAATACAGGACATACCGATGAAGTTTTCCAGGGTGTTGGAAGCACTTCTCTTTAAGGCAACGTTTAAAGAGTTTTGTAAGTATGGGGGCAAGTTCTAGTTGAAGCTTTTTCAGCATAATAATTGGAATGGCGCCAGGGCCAGTTGCTTTATTGGAATCAAGGTTCTTGATTAGCTTGGCGACATCACGCACATATATTTGGATATTGCTTAGCGTGTTGTCCGTTATAGGAGGAAATACGGGGAGTTGATAGCCTTCATCGCATAGGGTAGAATTAGCTGCAAAGTTCTTGCAAATAGTTTGGTCTTGTCTGATGCTGACGAGATGACCTCACGTCCACTGATGATGGTTGGGATAGAACGCACGTTTCTGTACAGAATCCTGTTTGCTATTTGCCAAAACTGGTCTGAACTACGCCGTGGCTCAGCTACTTTGGACTTAATGGACTGAGCATTTTTATAACTCTTTTACAGTGGTTGCTGGCAGTCCTGAAGGCAGCTTTAGTCTCAGTGCATCTGTTACGTTGGTAGATACGGAAAAAACTGATTTCTGTGCGCGATGGCATCAGCACATTCTGGGGAGAACCATGGCTGGTTGTAAGGTTTTTGTTGGAATTTTTTGGATGGTATGAATCGGTCTATGCCTACAATTAGCCATTCGGTCAGGTCTGATACACTGGAGGACCCATCTTTTTTAAACATGGAATGCAGTGGTAGATCGGATGTAAGTGTACGTAGGCTATCCCAGTCAGAGGTAGAGTATCGATATACAGTACGGTGGAGAGGTACATCTCCAGACTTATTGCAGATCGTTTTTATCTTAACTGATACAACCGCCTGGTCGGAAGATCCCAGAGGAGACAAAACGGAACTTGAACATAGCTCAGGAGAAGTTGTGAGAAAAAGGTCTAGAAGGCTTGCGTACTGACCGGAATTATCAGGCACGCTGGTGGATTCATTGACAATCGTGGTAAGGGCATAGGCAATGTCAAAATCATGACAGAACCTCCCCTCATCATCTGTCTTGTTAGAGATGTTCAGCCATTCCGCATTGTGGACATTGAAGTCACCACAAATGTGGATGTTAGCTGAAGGGTGAGCAGACAGGATGTGGTCATTTTTTTCAGATATGATCTAAATGAATAGTAACTCCGCTGTTGTGGGAGTTATAGAGAGCGAATATAAATGCAGTGGTGTAAGCAAGTTCAACCCGGAAGCATATATAAGGTAAATTAGGATCTTCTCTGGAGATATCCCTACCACACGGAAAGCCATCTTAAATGTAAGCACATATTCCATGTCCGACCTTGGATGTCAGATTTAGATGTTAGGTTAGAGTATCCTTTAATTATGAATTCATCAAGTGAAGCTGTCGGCCTAATTCCAGTTTCACTTAGGAAGAATATGTCTGGTTCCGTCTCCTGTAATTGTGTTTAAAACTTTGGAAGTTGAAACGTAGACCCCTGATATTGGAGAAGGAGACATGGTAGTAGGGGTCTACGTTGAAGGATAGGGGTTCTAGGTTTACACGTGTTTCCTCTAAAACACTCCTTCCAAATAGTAACAGCCATTTCCGTAAGGTCTGACGAGGCTGTTAGATCGTAAACATGGTCCAGCATCCGAAACATATGTTACTAAACGGACAAAACGGTAATAAAAATAACACTTATATATATATATATATATATATATATATATATATATATATAATACATTCACTTGCATAAAATTAATATACTAAAGTATATATTTATGCGTAAACTTTAAGTATTTACTTCAAAAGTGCTCAATACGTAGGTAGAGCTAGTTAGTAATTTATAAAATATATATGGCGATTACGCTACACTGAATATTCGCAGTTTCATCCACTCTAGGATTCCTCAGGCTTATGCGCCTGAGGAATGCACTGGAAAAATTCATGATGATGACAAAAAATTAAAAAGAACTAATGCACTTAAGCATGGATGTGAAAAGGACAGATAAGTAGAGGAACCGAATCCATAACAACCGCGGCATAAGATAACTCGATATAAAGTAATAATATGAAAGAAATTATCGACAAAGCACAAAAAAGAGTAAATGCAGGCTCTGGAGACAAAGAGACGAGGCGTTAAAGCATATAGTAAGTGAATGCAGCAAACGCGCCCAAAAGAAATGTAAGAAAATACAAGTGCAATGAAAAATCAGTACACAAGGAATTCTGCAAGCAACTTTATGTCGAATGTACGGACACGTTGTACAAACATAAGGCAGCAACATTTCTTGAAAACAAGAATCACAAATTCCTAGGGGCATGGACATACACACTGATAAACCCATGTAAGCAAAAAGACCGGAAGTCGTAATAATTACCAAGAAAGAAAAGGCCTCTGAAATCCAGCTTACTACAGGGTGAATAACAATGAAAATAATAGACAGATCAAATACAGAGAACCAGCCAGAGAGCTGAAAGGTATATGGAAGATGAAGAAAATTAAAAGAATATCTATAGTAGTAAGAGTACAAGGAACCCTCCCGAAATGCTTGTGAAAAATGGGAGAAATTTGAACTAGACAGACAGAGACAGAGACAGAGAGCGATAACATGTCGGGAAGAATACAGACTGCATTGTGATAGAAAATATTTCTACGAGTCTTAGGCAATCTTCGTTCCATACAGTAAATGTATATGTACGTTTAAAAATCGGCCTAGTTCTTTGACAGAACACGGGAAAAGAAACCTTACAAATACACACAAAGAGAACATCATATATATATATATATATATATATATATATATATATATATATATATATATATATATATATATATGCAGAAAGAGAGAGAAAGAAGTAACAATGTGCGTGAGTGTTAAGGTAACATGTTATCATCGTATATATTCTTCATCTGTTTAGTAAAACATATGTGTTTTTATTTTGTCCATGAAAGAGAGAGGAAACCAGTTCGATTATTCCGATTCTATTAATATCTATACGACTTATAAGAGAACGCCTTGCATGTAATCCAGCATATTTTATTGTACGTTTCATTTCGAAAAGGGCGTAACATTTTGACTCGTCGATTATAAAGCCGTATCTCCTCATTGTATGCAAAGAGCTCATTATATCAACTGAAATCAAATAAAGATCAATCGTCGTATTTAGAGTGCATACTTCCGCCATGGTTAAATATTAAGATCAATAGAAATAAATACTGAATAATTTAAACTGTACAAAATAAGAAATATTATTATAAAGTATTTAGAATTATTATCAAAAGAAAGATTTATCAAATAATCGTACTGGGGTAAAACTTTAAAGTCACATATTTAACTGTCGTTCGAACGTCGTTAATAGTAAATTATTCTCTGAAATGTTGTTTAAATTTATATTAATATTCTTTCATGATCTTTGTCTTATTTATACGTATAAGAAGAATAAAAAAGCATTGGACATGCAAAAGGATATAAGGATGGTATGCCAAAAAGTATACAAACAAGATAGCAATGAATGGCTAGGCACATGGAAATAGAATTGTATCCAATGTATAACCCTATAGCTTTTCTCCAATCTTCATTCCGTGCCATCATTACGGTTGTAAAAAGCTATAGGGCTATACTTTGGATGCAATTCTATTTCCATGTGCCTAGCCATTCATAGCTATCTTGTTTGTATACTTTTTGGCATACCATCCCTATATCCTTTTGCATTTCCAATGTTTTTTTTTATTCTTGTTAATTAGTATTTTACTTACAGTCTTATTTTTAAACTTACATTCATGATAGTATTGTCTTTTGTAGGAGGCGGCTCATTGCCGCCTCCATTAAAAGCAGGTCGCTTCCTGCTGGGTTTTAGGTCTTTGGGTTTTGCGCGTTATGAGTTGCCTCTTCGTCTTCCATCGGTTCTATATTACATAGAGAGTGCTACCGCCTCTCTGATAAAACAGTTAGAGTATTATAAAGTTCTAAAATGTTCATACTTTCACTATTAATTTTTTCTTGGTTCATTCTTTGGCGTTTTGGCAAAGATTTGGCAGTTTCTGATATTTATATTTATAATAGTGTGTGCATGAGGCAGCTTTTTCCCCTTGGGATCCCTGTTATACCGTGCTTTTGAGCAAGCACGTGAGACAGCCTTCTTTTTTTTCTGGTTCTTTGTTATAAAGAGCACGTGAGGCAGTTTTTCCCTTCGGGATCCCTGTTATTCCGTGATTTTGAGTCAGCACGTGAGGCAGCCTTCTTTGCCTCAGGATTTGCATGATACTTAATTGTTATTATTTCAGCATTTTTCTGATAGTATTTTTTTTGCTCAGATAATACTTGGACTTTGTTTTTTTCATAGTCTATATTTCTCCGAGCTTTTTTACTACGTGCTGACTTTGACATTTTTAACTAAATGTAAACATATAACACTTATGTGTATCTTACTATAATATCACTTATCTTATAGCAAGACAACTCTCGTAGAATTGAGATACTGCCCCGTCACCAATAGTTAAAGTGTGGAACGGTATATACACCAATAGTGTAGTTGTTATCTTTATATGAAGTCCTAATCAGTGACAGTGTGAGGTTACTTGGTTAATTTATTGTAGTTTATTTTAGAAAACTTACTTGTTTTCATTAGTAGATTGTGTATAGTAGCCAAAATATCTAGTTATTTTTGTGGCTAGGGCTTGGATTTTGATTCTTTTTGGTCAGCTTCCAGTGAGTTATTAGAAGATGACTTTCTTGCAGTTTATTTTGCGGTTAATTTAACTTATTTCCTTTGGCGTTGGGTGAGTTCTTAGAAGAACTGATCTGATCTACTTTTCTTAGCGAGCGAAGAGATTAAGCTGCATTAAACAATGGCTGCTATAGTGTATTTTGCACATGCGTGAGAATTTAAAGTTTCCTCCTTATTTTTCAATAGTTTGACAGTAGTCATGTGCCTTTCTGACAATAGCGACAGACGTCAGTGTTAGCCGTGATCGTCTAGCGGTTAGGACCCCACGTTGTGGCCGTGCTAACCAAGGTTCGACTCCTGGTCACAGTATTGAGATTTTGTACATATTTTACTGTCCTAAATCTGGAGAATTATTTGTTTTTATAATATTGTTTTTTGACGTCGTACTTGCTGATAGGTTACTCTTATAACAATTTTGATCAACTGAGATAAAGATTTCGTGGTTTCATTAACGCTGGTGGGTTACTGTTTAAAGAAAAAAACCTTAACGTTCACCTCAAATATTAAGCGTCCAAGAAATATAGGCCACTGGCAAACTGGAACGTCTGTGAGCATCCGGTGTATTATTTGGAGCTGTCCCTTTTGAGAAGAGTTCCGTGTTCGAAGTGGTCTGTCTACATTGGGTATATAGTGTTTAAAACTTGTTATTGCACGTAATCTTATTTAATTATGGAGTTAGCTAAAAAGCGATGGGTCATTGCACTTCTCCATGTAAAGAGCAGTCGATTGATGCTTGAACTGTTGTCAGAGACTGTTCGTACACCGAGATACATCGTATCAAAAGAAAGAAGAAATGGCTCTCGTCTGGGTGAGGCCCCGTGTTTTGACAAGCTTCTGGGTTTGACCTTTACTCATGATCTGAAATGGAACACGTACATCCAGTCTGTTGCCAAGGTCGCTGGAAAGATGGTGTGATCCTTCTACCGCTCCAGAAGATATCCCACTACTGATGCAATTCTCTATCTATATAAAAGCCAAGTACGGCCAAGGATGGAATACTGTTGCCATATCTGGGCAGGAGCTGCCAAAAACAGCCTATCATGCCTTGACAGAGTACAAAATAGACTTCGTGGTTTAGTGGGGGACGCCCTTTTCTCTACCCTGCAACCCCTCCCCCACAGAAGAGACGTTGCGAGCCTATCCTTGTTTTATCGTTATTTTCATGGCAGGTGCTCGTCTGAACTCCAAACCCTGGCCCCCCTCGCCAATCTTTCACGAAAAACACCCGTCTAGCTGAATCCACTGTGAAAAATTTCCCCCACTCTATATCTGTGCCTAAATCAAAACGCAGATTTCATGAACAAAGCTTCTTTCTTAGAACTGCACGCCGGTGGAAATCTGTTCCGTCTGCCTGCTTCCCTCCGGACTACAACTTGGATGTCTTCAAGTCTAATGTTAACAAATTCCTAATGAACCGCCCTTCCTAATTAAACACTTCATCAAATCTCCTCACTAACGTAATGTACTTGCAATAACCCTTATCCCTGAGTGGCTTCCGGGCCTTGATAAATGGTGATCACTGTGTAAAAAAAAAAAAAAAGCAGAAGAAGAAAGGAGAAAGAAGAACAATTAGCCATTTTTGTACCATTTTTTGCTCTCTTTTTACATTTTAACCGACGTTCAGACACTCGCTGGATTCGTAAGACGCTTCTCTGTAAGAATATGTGCTTTTTGAAACTTATAAGTTGATTTTAGTTGAGATTTGGATAGTTTTGTTTTGTAAGCGTATATAGGCGTGTACGGGCCATCCCTATATAGAGAGTGCTACCGCCTCTCTGATAGCCAAGTAATATTTATAATCAGACATATAGCTCCTAACGCTGTTTCAGAAACACTGCCACCGTAATGTTTTCAATAGAATATGTCGAATATTCTGATAAAAAAACTGGGAGCAAAAATTGTAAAATATGAACATTCGAGGATGGAAACAACGGGGCACCGTCTGGTAGACAATGTTTTCTCTGTATACATGCCATGCTTAACGAAATAAAATGAGTTTACAATTTAGCACGGTTTCGATGACCACGATGCGTCTCTCAAAGTTTTCTCTCTCTCCCATTTTTCTGTCGCTTTCTCCATCACCGTGTATATGAGCTTCTATAGTCACACGCTCGCTCGCTTGTTTTTCTGTAAAATCTCCGAGAATAAGCATACATGTTGTTTGTTTATGCAGAAATAATGCTTACTAAACATTAATAAAGTAAACAACGTATTATATATGAAGAAAAGAAAAATTGGTTTATTTAAGGGTAAAATTATTGCCTGGCGTAGAGAGAGAGAGAGAGAGAGAGAGAGAGAGAGAGAGAGAGAGAGGTAATGTTTGCCAAAATCTAGCGCGTCCGTTTATTTAAGCAGACATCTATATCCGAATTTGCGATTTTCCTACCCGCAACCAATGAAAAATGCCGGAACTAAATTAGGGAGAAATTATTATTTTTGTAACGGAAAAATAATAGTTCATTGTTTCTGTATGAGCTAATGAGCAAGCTACTAAGGTAGATAAGGCGGTGTGTCTGTTATTTGTATATAAGATTCCGGTGTTTAGTTGTGGTGGTATGACAGCTTTTGGTTAAGCCGGAAAAATAATAACTACGAACTCTAAATATGGAGAGTTTGTTATAATGGACACCCTATGATGTGATACAACAGTTTTATAACAACTACATACGTCGAAAATACCGTTCTAAAGTTACATAAGAGGGTGGCTGATTGTTTAAACAATACACATTTGCATGTCGCATCTGCTTTTTCAAACATATGTAACTTTTGCCCACAAGCGGGTTCCTGCAATAAATAAATATTATATATTGATGTATATATATATATATATATATATATATATATATATATATATATATATATATATATATATATATGTATGTATATATATATATGTATATATATGTATGTATGTATATATGCATATTCTCATAAACAACCCTATTTTTTACGTTACATTTTTAAATCTATATAAAATATCCCTTAGAGCGAAATAGTCCCTCTGTAAGAAAACATACATACATCGTGGTTGGATACAGTAAAATTTCACATATAGCACTTTGCAGAAAGAGTTACTGTAACTTTAAATTTTTTTTGTAGGCAGTTTGAAATAAAGTGCTTGTGGTTTTTTTTTTTTTTTTTTTCAAGTGTCCCGGGTTTTGTAATTTCCTTTTCAAGTAGTCACAAAAAAAATCTTGGTGTTTTGCAAGTATCCACCGCTTGAATATCGCTTTCGACAATTCCGAAGTTGCTGCATTTTAAACATTGAATTCCCGAGTGAGTTTTCTTTTCAATCTTTGACGAGTAAGTATTTCCCGAATACCACTGTTGAGTTTGATAGTGTATTTTCTCACGTGTAAATCTTTTTTCGAAATCCCGTTGCCACTGTTGTGTTTGTATCAATAACAACACGAACACAGAAAGTAAAGGTAAAACAAATATATTAAGACGAAAATATAATACATATTTACAAAGGTGCAGTTGTCTTGCAGTTGGAAGATTGTCCGGCAGAAGGCGTGTTAATTTCTTTCATGGAGCAACCGGCACATGCGTCTTGCCTATCCGGAGTGCGAACACAGTTCCCCGGTGTTGCTGACTTGATACCTTTATCTATATCTTGTTCACCGACGTATGCTAATTAGTGGGCGTCTCCACAACAGATATAATGCAACATTTTTATAACAACTACATAGTCTAAAATACCTTTCTAAAATTACATTAGAGAGTGGCTGATTGTTCAAACAAAACCACATTTGCATGTCACATCTGTTTTTTTGCAAACATATGTAACTTTTGCCCATAAGCGGATTCCGGCAATGAATAAATATTATATGTTGATGTATACATAGACATATATATATATATATATATATATATATATATATATATATATATACATATATATATATATATATATATATGTATATATATATATACCTGAATTTACATACGTAAATATATATGCATATTCTCATAAAGAATGCATACTGATTGGATACAATTATATTTAACGTATAGATTATATGTTTGTGACATGATAGATTTTTGAGCACGTATCGTTATGTTATGATAAATTTTGTAAATTAATGTGTTTGTGATAAACTGAATAGGAGAAGTTCAGTTCAATGGTTAGCTTTTAAATGCGTATTTGCCCTCTTAATATGAAAGTAAACGTCAATCTATTAACGTATTTTTTTTAATAAAGATTTTAACTAAAATTAAAAATTACAATGCAGTTGTACTTAGTCATTTGTGTGGGTTCTTTGTTCTCTCTTTTATACTAGAGAATTATTTTATGCACATTTTAAATAATGATGTGTTGATCAACACATTTTAGAACGATAGATTTAAAGTTGGTGTGTGTTTAAATATTGGAATTCTGTATTTGTAAGTTTATACAGACACACACGAATGCGCGCACGCACGCACGCACGTACATACACACGAACGCGTGCACGCACACACATACACACACATATATATATATACATGTATATATATTCTCTACTTATAATACATATAATATATATATCGTCTACTGACTATATATATATATACATATATATATATATATATATATATATATATATATATATATATATATATATATATATATATATATATACAACCGGCTAAAAATGTGTGTTTTAAAGGCTTGGCTATGTGGTTTTATGTTTTCAGTTTACAGCACACAAAGTTAATTGGTTTTTACGTTAAGGGCAAACTGTTAATTAAGATTAGAATATCTTTTCTTTCTACGTTTTGAATTTTATATAAAAATTTTGTTGACATTATATTTATATGTCTGCACGTTGTCACAGTTGTCGAAAAAGAGGGATGAATTAAATTTCAGATCAAAGCGTTCGAGAGAAAATGGCTTTCATTTTAGAAAGCGAACGATCATGTGTGGCTTTTTACAATTAATGGATTTTGTTTGCTGTCACATTTGTCAGTCTAATTCCGTTGACGACACGTACAGTATGTTTGTATATGCACATCCCGTTAATAAATTTGTTAAATAATACAGATGTGAAGTGTTGCACCGATGGGCCTGAGGATGGATGTTAATAGACAATGTCGTATTTGGCGTTTTATTGATTAGTTTTATACACTTTCTGAGGAGGATGTTTTTTTTTCTGGAAAATAGTTTAGATTTTAAAACAGTGGTCAGCAGTGTCGAAAATGTTTTGGTAGAGGCAGAGATCATTTGTAAATTAATTTGAATCTTTGCTGAATCTTCTTATTAAGCTGATGATGTATGTAATATTGTACGATCGAATATGGCATTCACCCATGGAAATCGGTTGTTTTAAAGGTGTTTATACATAATAAGGGGGTGAGTTTTTCCATGTTATATTGTATAAGCTGAAAGCCTCAATATTTGGTCCTTAGTGAGGATGTGTTTTTCTTTCATAAGATGCATTATCTGTTTGAATTATGTATAGAGGAGGGTGTCTTGTCATAGCCATTATTCTTTCTGCTTGTATTTTTTTTACTTGAACAATTTCAATATGGCTTCTTTCACACTCAGTGTATTTCAATTCAAAATTTCGTAGGAATTGTCATTACGACATTTTGAGACTTACTGCACATAATAAGTGACGAAAATCAATATGTGAAATATACGTGTATGCTTGTAAAGTAACTTATTCAATAGATCCTATTTTTTAATCGACATTAACATTTAAGCAGGATATTTTCTCTTCTGGCAAATAAATACCGTTACAAACTAATTCTTCCTGCAAAGCATTCGATACACATATTCGTCTAGGTAAACAACTGAAAATGAGTCCTTTTCTCGTGCTTTACAGTAACTTTAATGAACAAATACATCATGAGCAATTTTCTTCATGATCTCTTCGGTTAGGACAAAAAATACAGTTAGCATCTTTTTATCTACCATTTTATAACCTAATGAAAGGTGGTCTTGTTGAACTGTCTTCTAAAATTCTTACAATGTTAAAGTACTTACGATAATCACGGTGTTGTATCAGTCTACCCGACGCTACATTACACTCATACTTGTTGTTTTGTAAAACTGAAGGGATATGCCCTCTCCCTACCTAGTAAAAATTTAGCCAGGGCACCATTGCCCAGCCAGCGGGCATCACTTTGGTACGTGAAATTAGGAAAAAAAAAACTACGAAAAAAGAAGTCATTCAATAAGCAGTTGGGATGCTAACATATACATAGGCTACTAGATATTTTTTTGTGAACGATGTAAGTAATATGTTCCCGTTTATTTTTAGCTGTGTATAAACGTTTCCGACATAATCTTTTGTTTTCGAACGGAAGATGAATTACACTGTCAAAAACTTTTCATCCATTATTAAAAGACGCTGACACTTCCTTTTTATACACGTTCAAATATATTACTGCGTGATTTGAAAAGAATAAGCCTCCGTAAAAGAAATCGATACTGTCTGTGAACGGCCGGTTCTAAAAGGATGTGAAACTTAACGAAGTAATCCTCATCGATTATGTACAATAGAGGCATTCTTTCACGGGCATCGATTATGGCCCGATCATGGATAATCGTCTATTCATAACATTGTTGAAAGTTCATTAATGTTGCTTAATAGGGTGGCTCTTAAGTCGACTTACTTGAATTGACCCCAGTATGCAAAATTAGCGAACACAATCTGAGTATAGCACGAGTTAATTCACTTAAAATTGGCTTCAGGCATCACAATTATTTTCATTCAATTTACGCTTTTATAAACTATCAAAACTTCCGAACACCATTACATCCTCTGTATGTGAGCTTATATATACATGTATATATATATATATATATATATATATATATATATATATGTGTGTGTGTGTGTGTGTGTGTGTGGGTGTGTGTGTGGTTAGTTTTCTTTTTTCTTGGAAAAAGAAATCCAGCAGCGTGTTCAATTAAAAGGAATATCCGTAAAATAAGAGCGTATTTATATTTTGTATTTCATGTACAGAAAGTTGCTGGATGAAATAAGTCATCGGTACCCTCAGTTTCAAGCCTGACAATTAGGACCGTTTTAGATATCAATATCAAGTTCCCTTCAGCCAATATTCATATTGAAACCGGCAGTACCAATGACTTATCTCATCTATCAACTTTTTGTACACAAAAGATTATAATAATAATAATAATAATAATAATAATAATAATAATAATAATAATAATAAATACGTATTATATACGTTAGAAGCCAAAACAACGCATTATTACAAAATAAACATACATTTATTTTGTTTGAACTTTATGTTGAAATTCGTAAATATATTCCGAGGCAAAACCTCATCTTCATTATGTTTTTCTTTTTTTATTGTCATGTTTTGCCGGGGCAGAGAATCAGACAGTAGACGTCCGTTTGTTGTTTTACGTCGCTTCTAATGAACAAACACTCTTAACGTGAATCCCGCGTGACCTCACGCGCCATTTTGAGATTTAAAAAAAAAAACTACGGTAAAATCAAGAAACGGTCTTCTACTTTCTGATTATCTGCCCCAGCAACAACGTGGCAAAAAAAGGAAGAAAAAAGTACTGAAGATGAGGCCTTGCCTCAAAATATATTTATGAATTTCAGCATAAATTTCAAACAAAATAAATGTGTTTATTTTGTAATAGTGCGTTGTTTTGTCTTCTAATGGAAGCAAGTCTGTCAACCTATTCCAAACATCACAACTCCCAATCATGAAAAGTCTCAAAGGAAAAAAACTCGATCAAACCCGGATCTTAAACTTCCACTGTAGAATGATTTTGTAATTACATGATACTCTAAATCCGACCCTCAGGATCGCCATGGGAGTAGAGCATGTGCCAACATTAAATACCAAATTTAATGTGGTAGGGACATCTCTAGAAATGATCCTAACTTACCCTTCATGTGCTTGCTGGTTGCACTTGCTGACACTACTGCGTTTACATCGGCACTCTATCATCCCCACAACAATGGAGTTACTATCTTTAAAAGCATAGCTGAAAAAATTGACCACGCCCTATCTGCGTACACCTCAGTATACGTTCACATCTGGGGAGACTTCAATGTTCATAATGTGGAAGGGTTAACCGAGTTAAACAAGACAGATGATGAGTGGGGGTTTTGTCACGATTTCTTCATTACTTATGATTTTACTCAAATTGGTCATGGACCAACCCGTGTTCCTAACAATGACGGCCAATATGAATCTTTCCTGGGCCTCTTTCGCACACCGTAGATATTTATGCTAAGAACACTACCATCTCTGAGAGCACATCAGAAACGTAAACGACCCATTTCTCTCTGATTCTCTTTCCTTGGATCTTGAGTACGTGGTATAATGAGGAAAAAGTGGCTGGTTACTTTAATGCATCTAAAACCAAGCTTCTGTCTTTACATCAGCAACGCTCTAATGCCCAACTGTCATCAATTGATATGACTGACTCTCGTCTTAGGGAAGCATGATGTTTTTATAAGGTTCTGGTCTGACCTTTATTCCCGTCTGAAATGAAACATGTGTATCAAGTCCATTGCTAAGGTCGCTGGAAAAAATGATGGGGTCATTTTCCCGCTCCGATAGATCTCTTAATCCTGATGCAATTCTCTACCTTTATAAAAGCCAAGTACAGCCAACGATGGAGTATTGTTTCCACATCTAGGCAGGAGCTACTGGAAGCAGTATATTCTGTCTTGACAGACTTCAAAATAGACCTCGTAACTTAGTGGGGGATGCCCTTTTCTCTTCCCTGCAACATCTTTCTCACAGAAGAGACGTTGCGAGTCTTTCTCTACCTTATCGTTATTTTCATGGTAAGTGCTCACCGAAACTTCATTTTCATGGCTCCGTGTCGCCAAACTTTCACCAAAACCATTCGTCCAACCAAAATCACTATCAACACTGTTCCACATTCTTTATCTCTGCCTCAACCTAAATATAGATTTCAGGATAAAGCTTTTTTTCTTATAACTGCTAGCCTGTTGGATTCTCTTCCGTTTTACTGCTTTCGAGGTGACCCCAATTTGATTGTCTTCCAGTCTAACGTAAACAAGTCCTTGATTAACATTCCCCTTAAGTATTCCTATTTACAAAATTCACAATATTTATGTTTACTACGCTATACTCACCCTGGCTAATATGCACCCATTAACTCTTATTCTCGCGTGATTTCCGGGCCTTGATAAGTGATGGTAACTGTGTAAACCTGGAAACCTCGTTTCGTGAATAATTATTTCCTTGTAAATTTTTTATTAAGTATGCATTATTGTATAGTTTTCTATTATTTTTTTTCAAGCGGATTGTTTGTGTTAGTGTTTAAGATTGTGTATCTTCCGCCGTTTATGTTGTCATGTTCGACATGTTTTTAGTAATTCTTTTTAGAATATTTCGTTATTTTGATCGCCTGTTTTCAGAAAAAAAAAAAAAAAACTTATTTAGTGGTATTGGATACCCGTGTTATCCGTTTTTAAGCGGTGTTGTTCGCTCGGTGTAACTGATTGATTGGCTATTTATTAAGACTTATTACTACCTGGTAAACTTTATTTTTCTGTTCTAATTTACATTTTATAAAAAATTAATATATTTCCTTAAAGATGTAGTAACAAATGCAAATTAGAGACAATTGTATTCTCTGAATTATTCGCTAGGTTCTGTAAAATGCTTTTCCATTTTCGCCCAGATGCTGGCCAATATTATAGGTTAAAATACATACACCATTATAAAGTTATTAAAAAATTAAAGTGATAATATTTTTGGATGTTACAACGAAACTACAATAAATACATATGGTAGAAATTTGCTAAATTTTATAAAAATTATTTTTTGAATCAGGAAAACAAACACTTGTTTAAAGTATAAAGTATGTATGAATAATAAGTTTGCTAGTAAAACATCTAATAGCAAACCAAATGAGTGTTATTTATACCATTTCCATATAAAAGTCATGGTCAATTAATAATTACGCTTTTTACATAACGAAATAATGGAAAAAAAGTGTTTTCTAAAATGGTATCTTCCGGTGTTTTGCGAAATTTTAACGGAAATTCAAATCCGAATAATTAGCAAGATATTTAAATTAGAATGGTTCTATTCAAAGCATCAGTAATTACATTTCATTTCTACTGTACTTTTTAATAGGAATTATAATAGTTATCTTATATTTTGAACTAATTATAATATTATCACAAGGGAGCTGACAACAGAATAATCTTATCATTGTTTGGACTATCGAGTATATATCCGACACAATTGCACACAGTTAATCAATTGAGAACCACATCACTCCATATAAAGGCATATAAGATCTCAACGGATATACACCTGGGAGTCCAAAAAGTTATGAGAATATTATGTTTTCCTAGCTGTAGTTATCACTAATATAATATAATTTGTAAATAACTTTTGATCGTCATCAATGCTCAAGGATCTTTTCGATACAATCAAATCGCAACGTTTAAGTAAACTGGCATCATGCGAATTATGAACACCTTTAACATTAATTAATAATCCCAGATATCAATTACAATGTAAATAATTGTTTCAGTGTTTACAAATCGCTAATCACGCAGAAATAATTCCATATCGTTTCCTCGACAAATCAGGTTAGCTAGTTTCAACTAAATCCGGCAATCTAATTTCACGCATATGAGAACATATTTAATTGTTTTTCGATTGCAATATAAATTCCTGTTAAGCTTGTATTCTAATTCTCCTGGATTTTACTAATTTTTCAGCAAATGAAATACCGCCCGCCTTCCGTCAATAAACGTGTTATAACCAACATACATTTTCGATTGTAACAACGTTGTTAGGTTAATAACATCTGTTTTTAAATTACAGATATTTTCGCATATGTTTCTTTACGATTAATCAGAATCTATGTTTACTCTCGGATTGTGGGTTAAGAAACACACACAGACAGAGATTGCTAGAGATCTATCTGAAAATTGAATCAAGTCATATAACGTTCTAGGTATTTCAAAGTGTTCAGTAATTTTTCCCACTTCACACAGAACGGCACTTTGCTTGTCGAGACTCCGAAGAAATATTAATTGCCCCGTTCAACGCATCGAATCTCTGACTAGAGCGTGTAATCAATCTATTAGATAGACAAATATGCGATTTGACCGATATCAACAAAATAAATGTATTAAACGTGTTGCAAATTTGCTCATTTTTATTCAATCCTGGGCTAAGGTGGATTTCTACGCTAATGCCGACTAATAGTTAAAAATTCACAATAAATAACTAAAGACGTAACCTTTATACTGTAGACAGGAATTAAATTATTAAAAACGATAAATTAATATAATTAGTAATATTTGTGTAAAAAATCTGTTTCGTAATTATGAAAAAAATAAGAAATAATTATCCATTCCAGAAAAGTTTTATGGTAAAATGTATATTTATTACTTTCGATTGGAAGCATTAATAAACATTAATAATTAATTAGTAATTAATGGGCAATAATATTTTAGATTCTTTTTATTCAGCTCTTCATATTAAAGTAGCTTGCATTCATCAATTTGCACAAAAAAGCTGCTACGGAAGATTATAATATAACTTAAACAATCTATTATTGATAATATATGTAATCGTGGCACTCAATTGCAATATATTTCTCACGTAAAAACACATTTTTTTAATTTACTTAATTTACATTCTAAGCAGAATTAAATATTGACGTGTCAGATGTAGTAATATAAAGACAATAATTAAAATGAGTTTACTGTTTATTTTTTACGTATATACATATAGACACACACACACATACATATATATGTATATGTATATATATGTGTGTGTGTGTGTGTGTGTGTGTGTGTGTGTGTGTGTGTTCATTTTGAAGGGAGACCACAGGCTTCAATTAACTGTTTTGAAAGACTGAAAGAAGAATTATGTTGACCATAGCAAAGAGTTCAAAATAGGGGCTGGAAATTATCTTTCTAGATATACAATATCTAGACGAATGAAAGACATGAGATGTTCTTCTAAAATGTGTTCTAAGAAGACATTTTTTTCTAAGACGAACATCAATGATAGAAAGAGAGTGTTTTCGTATTATAACAAGACAGATACAAACTTGTCCAGGAATGTTTTCTGATCAGATAAATCAAGATTTCATATTGTTATCGATGCTCCCCAGGCTCCCAAATGGTACAATCAAAGAACTGGAGAATGATTTTCATCAAGTTGCATAAAACCGACAGTTTAACACAGGAATTAGGGGGTAATGATATGGGGAGCATGTACTACAGTAGTTGGCAAACTTATTAGATGTGAGCAGTCAATCCATACAAAGGAATACATTAGAATAGTAGAAACCAAGTATCCAGAAGCTGGGATGATCTCAGAATATTATATTTTCAACATGATAATGACTCTGCACACACTGCTAAAGGCACAAAAATGGTTTTCTGATAATTCAATTAATGTGATATTTTGGCCAGGTCCAACTCTGATTTAAACCCAATCGAGAATAATATGTCCATGATATCTCGTGCATTGGATGAAATACCTTTTTAAAAACAATGCCAAAATGTTTGGAGCTGTGCAAAGCGAATGGAATTTTCACAGTTTTCCACTTTGGTTTAGAGCATGTCTAAAAGGGTTGATCTTTTAAAGAAAGCAAAATGGAATGCAATTCAATCCTAAGCATTTATTAAAGCAAATGTATTGTTCTGTGTTATTACTCTTGTTTAAGTTTCCTTGTTCAATTGTGCTTTGTTCAATATTTAGTGCGATAAAATGTATATAATTTATTTGCCCAGTTTTTGCTTATGAGTGTATATATATATATATATATATATATATATATATATATATATATATATATATATATATATATATTAAATAATAATACGTATATATGTATACTTTTAATACTGAGTTTTCATTCGCTACAATTAAAGCAAATGATACCTTTATAACAACACAAATTAAATAAGAGGTGATTTCAAAGATTAATTTTAATTATAAGAATAAATGTGATAATTATATACTTTAATATATACAACTAAACAAATGATTAGATTACCTAATTACGATGAACCTTCCATTATTTTCCAGACTTTAGTGTAAAGGCATTTAAAATTATTGTGAACGTTTGAAAATTCAGTCTGTTATTGCTATCTGTTGAAATGCCAGAGTTTCTTTTATGATTTCAGTTAAAGTAAACAGCAACAGCCGAAATTGAATACAACATGCTAAAGCCTGATTATCTCAGCTGCTGAATTTCAAAATTCAATGTGGATATAAAGACACTTTAGAGGAACGATAGTCAATAAAATTCTAAATTCTATTTTAAACTAAAAATATCACAGAAACGTGTGGAATAGTTTCCATTGATTTTAGAACTTTCTTGCATTAATCAAACACTAGTTTTAGAGTAGTATAAGAGCTTAACATTAGTAGGGAATCTGTGAGGGATGTGAGATGTTAAAGAATCATAATATGAGTGGTTATTGTTCAAATACACAATTGAATGCATAAGGAATACCGTGTGTCTATAAAAAAACATAAGTGCACCGATTGATGTCAGTGTGAGAAGTGTGAACAATTCCTTACGTGGAACTAAAAGTGGGAAATATTTCTGCGAAGTGAATCCCAAGGCTATTATTTGCCACAGACTGTTTCATCAAAATTGGCGTCAAGACCGTTCTTCATCTTCTCTTCAATCCTGACCTTTGCCCGTATGACTTTTGGTTATTCCGTAACCGCAAGTAAACCCTTAGATACTGTCGGCATGAAACACTTGAGGAGACGCAAGAAGCTCTGACGAAAGGCATTGTCATACTCACAGAAGATAAATTCTATGTAACCACACATAAGTTCTTGGAACAGTATAACAAGTTCATAGTAGCTGTACAATATTACTTGAAAAAAAGAGTGCTATGTGTGTACTATCTATAAATTGTCAATACCAAAATGAGTCGGTAACTTATAAAAATACATGGTAAGTGCGCTTTATAAATAAATTCTATATCTTCTTGGCAGGTCACATAAACTTCCGATATCGTTTATACTGAGGGTTTGATTTCGTGTGGCCTCCTTTTGTTTTGGTCTTTCGAACTAAAGATTATTTCGCGAAATATTAAAAAAATGTCACAATCCAGGTTATATAAAAGAAATGAGGTTATATTCACTGAATTGCAATAGTAGTAGTTTTGGAAAATAAATAAGTATATAGAAGTCTTAAAACATCTTTATCTCTGCTTTGTTTTTGTTAATTTTCCCTTATCAGCATTGTTTCGAGCGCACTACCTTTCTATTAGAGACACACATATACACAGCCATATATGCATACATATATGCATTTATGTATGCATATATATTTGAGTGTGAGTGGTAGTGTGTGTATGTGTATGCACATTTGAAAATTACCAATGAAAAACACAAATTTTGATTCCCTTTCACACAAATATTTACACACACACACATATATATATATGTGTGTGTATATATATGTATGTGTGTATGCTAGTGTGTGAAGATGAGTGTATGCATGTGAATTTTACAATTACCAATAAATAAATAACAAGGGGATACTAAACAAAGGGAATGAAATATAGTATCAACACCTTGGTATTGCAATGTGTTTTTATATTTAGGCTGGACAGAAGAATGCGTATTATATGTTAAACATAATGATGCCAATCCGGTACAGGAATAAAACCTTACTAGAAAGAAAGAGAGAGATAGAGAGAGAGGGTGTGTGTGTGTGGGTGTGTGTGTGTGTGTGTGTGTGTGGGTGTGTGTGTGTTTGCGTTATGTCAATCTTCAGAGATATTGGGCAATCCTTAATCACAATTTCTCTATGTCGATACTGCTTAATTTCAACGAGAAGACGAAGCATAACGACGTGAAATAATGCTTACATGATACATGATTAAATGGAGAGTAGATAATGCAGTGGATGTGTTATCGGCAGCTGCAGTAACTCTCGCTGCTTCTTTATTTTTGTCCCTCAGTCCTCATTTCTAATAGGTGATGTTTCTGACAAAGGGCGAATTAAATGCTGCTTCATAGGTCGGTAGTACTTCGTGAACAGTAGTCTGAGATGTCGGAAATTTTCTGTCTCTATATCTATCCTTGCGGCCATGTTACTAGTAAGGGTGCTGGAGGTAAACGTTTTCATCTGGGCTGACGTTTACCGCCTGATAGTCAGGGAAACGAACCTTGGAATAACCACTAAGGAGACTGTCCTATCATAAGGTGCAAAGTACTGGGGCTGCTGCATGTCCATTTGAAGAATGGATTCTGGACCATGCAGTAGTCTCTGAAGGTGTCTCTCGATGCAATAATAGTGGGTAATTGTTACGGCTTTACCTTATCATGTGCTACTAAAAAAAATATCGTCTTTCCTCTCTTACTTTCCCTTACTGTTCTACTCTAACCAAGTATGCTGGCCTGTTCCACAAATCCCAAAATCCTCAACAGGAAATATCTCAAAAAAGAAAACACGAATAAACGTAGAACGCCATCCTCCTACGTAGACCCCTACTACCGTGTCTCCTCCTCCAACATCAGGGGTCTACGTTCTAACATTCCAGAGGTTGAACCCCAATTACAGGAGACGAAACCTGATATATTCTTTCTAAGCGAAACTTGAATAGCGTCGCCCACCTCCCTAGATGAGTTCATAATTAAAGTATACTCTAACTTAACCTCTGAATCTGCCCCCCAAGATCGCCACGGGCATGGAACATGCATCTACATTAAAGATGACTTCCCGTGTGGCAGGGATATCTCCAGAGAATACCCTAATCTATCTTATATGTGATTCCGTGTTGCACTTGCTTACACCACCGCAGTTATATTTGCCCTCTATCGCCCACACAACAGCGGGGTTACTGTATTTAAGAGAATATCAGAGAAAATTGACCACATCCTGTCTGCTCATCCCTCGGCTAACATTCACATTTGTGGTGACTTCAATGTCCATAATGTGTAATGATGACTCACTCAAATAAGACTGGCTATGAGGGGGAGGTTGTGTCATAATTGTGCCATTGACTAAGACCTCACTCGATTGTTCGCGAGCCCACCCCTGGGCCCGATACTACCGGTCAGTACGCAAGCCTTCTAGGCCTTTTTCTATCCACTTCCCCTGAGCTATGCTCATGTTCCGTTCTATCTCCACTGGTATGCTCCGGCCACTGCGTCGTATCAGTTAAAATAAAAATGAAATATAATAAATCTACAGACGTACCTCTTCACCGCACTGTATACCGATATTCTATGGCGGACTGGGATAGCTTCCGTACATTCATATCTGATCTACCTGTCCATTCCATGTTTAAAAATGAGGGGGCCTCTATAGTATCAGCCCTGATCGAATGGTTACTTGTAGGCATATACAAATAAATAACATCCAAAAAATTCCAACGAAAACCTAACAGCCAGCCATGGTTCTCCACTGAATGTGCTGCTGCCATCGCACCCAAATATCACTTTTTCTAGAGCTAACAACGTAATAAATGCACTGAAACTAACCCTGCTTTCAGGACCGCCAGCAACCACTGTAAACTACTAATAAAATATACAATAGAACTAGATGCCCAATCCGTTAAATCCAAAGTAACTGAGCAGCGGCTTGGTTCCCACCAGTTCTGGCAAATAGCAAATAGGATCCATAACAGAAACGTGCGTTGTATCCCAACCATTATCAATGGGCCAGAGGTCATCTTGACAGCATCCGACAAGGCCAAACTATTTGCCAAAACCTTTGCGGCAAATTCTACCCAGTGCGACGAATGCCAACAACTCCCCGTACTCCATCCTGTAACAGACAACACGCTATGCAACATACAAATATCTGTGCGTGAGGTCGCCAAGCTAATCAATAAGCTTTACTCCAGTAAAGCAACTGGTATTGACGGTATTCCAATTATAGTGTTAAAAAATTACAACAAGCAATTGCCCCCATACTTACCAAACGTTTTAAGCGTTTCCTTAAAGAGAAGTGCTTCCCGACACCCTGGAAAACCTCATCAGTATGTCCTGTATTTAAGAACTCAGGTGATAATCATCTCCCTCTGAGTACAGACCAATAAGTATCCTGTGTGTTATGAGTAAGTTGCTGGAATCCACAATAAATAGAGAAGTATTCAACCACTTCAGTAGAAATACCCTTCTTCGCGACACGAAATATAGTTTCCGTTCTGCTAGATATACAGCAGATGTGCTAACGGTTATATCTCATAGGATTAGCGAATCTCTCGACAAAGGCTTCATTTCTTGGGCAATTGCTCTTGACATATCAAAGGCCTTCGGCAAGGTATGCCATAAAGGCCTACTACACCAGATGTCCAACTACGGTATAATTGGAAATGTTTTCTCGATCATTAGAGCATATCTCTCTGATAGGCTCATAAGAGTAGTGGTTGATGGGCAGAAATCAGAGGCCCACAGTATTAATGCTGGTGTCCCTCAGGGGTCCATCCTGGACCCAACTATCTTCCTGATCTACATCAATTATCTCCCAAAACACATACTAAAATCTTTCGTTGACATCTATGCTGATGACACGACTATCTATGGCAACACATCAAAGGCTGTAAATGATGATGTTCTCTCTGATTCTCTCTCCTCTGATATTGAGCGCGTGGTACAGTGGGGAAAGAGGTGTCTGGTTACCTTTAACGCAGCTAAGACACAGGTCATATGTCTACATCATAAACTCTCTGATCGCCATCTGGCATCAATTGAAATGGATGGTTCTCGTCTAAGGGAGGCCCCATGTTTTGATAAGGTTCTGGGTTTGACCTTTACTCCTGATCTTAAATAGAACACGTACATCAAGTATGTGGCCAAGGTCGCTGAGAAGATGGTAGGATCCTTCTACCGCTCCAGAAGATATCTAACTAATGATGCCATTCTCTATCTATATGAAAGCCAAGTATGTCCAAAGATGGAGTACTTCTGCCACATCTTAGCAGGAGCTGCTAAAAACAGCCTACAACCTATCCTGCCTTGATCGAGTACAATATATACCTCGTGGCTTGGTGGGGGTGCCCTTTTCTCTTACCTGCAACATCTTTCCCACAGAAGAGACGTTGCGAGCCTGTCTTTGTTTTATCGTTATTTCCATGGCAAGTGCTCGTCTTAGCTCCATTCTCTGGTCAACCCTCGCCAATCTTTTTAAAAAAAAATACCCGACTAGCTGAAACCACCGTCAATAATTTTCCCCAATCCTTACCTGTGCCTAAATCAAAACGTAGATTCTATGAACAAAGTTTCTTTCTTAGAAGTGCACGTCTGTGGAACTCTGTTCCACTTGCCTGTTTCCCTCCCGACTTCAACCTGGATATCTTCAACTCCAACACAAGCAAATTCCTGATGAAACGCCCCCTAAGTAATGACACCTTATCAATTCTCCAATACTATTGCTACACTAACTCATTTATTACTGTACACACAATAACCCTTATCCCCGAGTGGTCATTGGGCATTGATAAGTGGTGAACTCAATGAAAAGAAAAACACATGCAACAAAACCATGCAGCACTAAGTATTCTCAAACTGCCACATATTCGGTGCTGACAAGTTTTAAAGTCGTTTAACACTGGTGAGGTAATTAGAATTAGTGTGTTAAGTTTATGTTGCTCCATATACTTGCAGTGTAGTCATAAGAGAACCGACAAAATATTTTATCAATATCTGAAAATTATATGGATCTATATATCAAGACTCTTGCACAAACTGTAATTACATCTTACTAACGATAAGGACATTAAGTTTAATACAAACATTTATAAATAAAACTCCTCTGTAAAAATAATTAGATTTTTGTTAAATATGTTTTACTAGAAGGAATTAAAGTGGCATCTATCTTTAGAGCGTTAAGCTTTGATTAATGATTAGAACACATCGAAGGTACTAGCAATTGTGAAACGCTTACTGCTACTCAATTTAATGTAGTATAAGATTGCATAATAATGGCAAACACTTAAACAATCTACACTTGCGTCCAATCATGATAACAAGATATATAATCCAAAAGATTCATAAATTTGTTTTTAATATATCACATAGTAAATGACCAAAATGATTATAGCAACTAAAAATAAACATGGCTCCGAATTATGTAGAAAATGCAAAATTCAACCTTCGAAGTTATATGTAAAAATAACAAAAATAGAACAAAGATAAAGCTGAAAGTTATAACAAAAACAAAACTTAAATAAAGAAAAATACAAATAGGATCACACCGGTTTTGTTGCTACGAAAATAAAACAAATGAACATTAGAAAAGAAACGCCGACTAACCTGGCAACAGATCGATCTGAAACTGACAAAATGAAGAAGTCGACGTATTTCTCTCTGAGGCAGACAGAAAAAGATACAATTCTATCGCAAAATAAAATTACCAATTATTTATCTAGACAGACCACGATATCTTAATTATTACACTGAATTATTTTGGTACTGTAGGTCGGTTTTGTTTTAGTCTTCAGTTTTATTTTAGATGAACATAACTTATATGAGTCACATTATATAGCACATACCGAGTAGATTGCAAAGACTATTGATAGAATCAAATCTGACAGCTCGGCTCACACGAGAAATGTATTTCGGTATTTCATTTTTTGTAGACCAGAAAAAAATGATGTCAATATGTGATTGGCAGTTAAGTCAGAAGGTCATCATTTATCTAACCACGTTATTCTTGTCATCATGCTATTGAATGTGAGCATTGTTCTGCTATAATTTGTCAGCGCATAGTACGTGTGTCTTAGTCGTTAATATTAAGCAGTATAGTTGCTTGTAATATTAAGATTTTAATATTCCTAGAGTGTTTTTCATATTTAGCTTTAACATAACTTTTACTAAGTTCAAACTTTTGTCATGTTCGATTGTGTAAGGATATAGAGTATATTAAGATTGGTTATATGCCTCAAGCTATCAAATTACTTATATAAAAATAATATTGCTATATTTATCCTTAAAATTTATTTTCTTTTCTTAGTTAATATAAGTAACCCAAATTAGGCAATTTTATCATGCAAATTTATTATCACAAACAAAATGAATTCATTCGTTATATCAGTGTGTACTAATATCAAATTATTACGAAGCAATAGGTCAATCCCCATGATGACAACTCAGTACATTCCACTAATTTTAACTCACCAGCAAAAATGTACCATAAAACGCTTGTTATAATATGAATATGTCTAGTCAAATAATCGTAAGGCGTGGGAAAGTAAACATTTTTTCTAATATAAATGCCTATCCGATAAGATACTTAAAAAGACCCTCTCACGGACATACAAGACTAGAATATATATTCAATATATTTCTCTCCGTTAAACTAAAGCTTGTATCAACCCCTTCTTTTCACACTAAATGGCAATGTCATATGTAATATAATTTCATGTTTAATGTTATGGGAGTTCTTAATATAAAATATAAAGAATGGACACTGTTAATACTGTTCGCATTAATGTACGTTTTTAGCTGTTTGGCATTGCTGAAATATGTCAACATATATTCATCGTTCTACGAAACTAAAATCAGTTCGATGTGAAACGTCCACTACAATGGTAATGTTGATACTTATTGTCTTATCACTAAGTTGCCGAGAATGGATAGATAGAGAAACGTTTTGGTTCACATCACTTGACTCTGATATTGCTACTAAGGGGATTTCACAATGCCCGTCTGCATAAGTTTATTGTTAAGCATCAACTCTATCGACCGACTGTCTAGCACAATGTAATCATAAGGGCAATTACTACAGACCACAAGAAAATTCTTAGTACACAGAAAGAGTAATGAAGGAAAAATTACGACGGATGAGAGAGAGGTTGCAGGAAAGAGAAAAGGGCATCCCCCACTAAGCCACGAGCCCTATTTTGTAATCTGTCAAGGTAGGATAGGCTGTTTTAGCAGCTCCTGCCAACATGTGGCAGCACTACTCCATCCTTGGACATACTTACGCACAACCAAGGCGTGTGTGCCTGATCTCATCCCGGCTTTAATAATAAGGAAATGTGCAGCTGAGCAGCCCTCCATGCTTTCCAAATTCTACGGCAAATACCTTGCTGAAACATGCTTCCCTAATAGCTGACTGATGGCCGCTGTGCTACCAGTGCACAAGAATTTGGATGAAATAACCTACCCTTTCAATTTTTGTCCTATAAATCCCCTCGCTTCATTCGCTCAGACCTTAAAGACGCTAATCAATCAAGCATTGACCACCATCTTGCAGAAGATGTTTTCCCTGGAGAACACTACGGGTTTAGGCAATGTAGTTCTACTGCTGATATTTTATGAGATCATCCCTAAATGCATATAACATGCACAGCATAAGGTGGGTCATTCCTAAATGCATATAACATGCACTGGATAAGGCGATATATATAAGACCTTTGAAAAGGCCGGTCATGAAGGTTTGCTAATGAAAATTAAATCATACGGTATAACTAGATAAATACTAAACATAATCTAATCCATCTTAGATAATAGGACCATCCAAGTTTTCATTGCTGGGCGTTCATCCAAGCAGCATGAAAACCATGCGTCAATGCTTAAGGGGTCGATATTTGTGCACTTATTGTTCCTGATATTCATCAATGACCTCCCCGATAATAGTGTTTCCGAGATGAGTATATTTGCTGATGATACAAAACTCGATTTTTATCGCGGACGTCATGTGGGAAAAACGTATGCACACAAGTCAAAAAACACTGGCTGACTCTTTAGAAAATCACATATACACCGTAGCGCAATTGGGCCGTGAATATGATGTAACATAAAATGCTATTCTTCTTTTATAATTACAATAATAATCTCGAGCACACATATCAATGACTTATAAATCTCTATCTAAGAATTCTGTCTTCAACCCCTAAGGCTTAAAATTAACAGAAAAAATAATGAACTGGAAAAATATTTTGAGGACATTTCGAATACTGTTACAAGAAGGGTGTGATCCCTCTATCCTGATAGAAAACTATTCATATATGAGAGTATACTGTACTTCTTAGAGGCCACCATTTTTCCATGCATGGGGTATTGTTGCCAGATATGGGCTGGTGCATCTATTACATGTCTTTTTTTTTTGAAAGGGTAAAAAGTGTCTCCAATCTACTAGGTTCCACTTTGTTTACTAGGCTCCAACCCTTGTACCATCACCGCAATTTTGCATCCCTGTGAATTTTTACAAGTATTCTAATGGTGTGCTTTGATGAACCCATTGCACGTCCCTCCAGGACGTACATATTCCCGACAAAGTCACTTGGAGGGAAAACACACATCCCATGTATTGTTTTGTTCGCTAAATGTCAGAATGATTTCTATTCAAATAGCTTCTTCCCTAGAATTTCTATACTTTGGAATTCTCATGCTTCTACCTGCTCTCGTACTGATATGCTGAAGTTGAAATGGAACGTAAAACAACATGTTAATCTCTTTAGGCATGTTCCTAATTAGTAGCCGGTAACACCCAATGGCGACATCCTTCATTTGATGTAAGCGTGAGTAAAAAATATATATTTTTTTTTCACCGTTTCAGATGCACGTTGTCAAATTTCACACACCCACATTTGGACGTCCGGTATCGCCTTGGTGTTTGTATGTATATCACTAGCTACTACACACAATTCTTCTGGACGCAACATACATGTCTTATCCTACTACGTTATAAGCTATCTAACCTTCTTTTATTCGTACGTATAAGCATTTTTCACGCACATATTGTTTGCATAGATGTTACATACATATATTTTTGCTGTACCTTTTTACCTATCACACAGACCCATATTCGTAAGTACGTTATAACCTTTCACACACACAATATTTGTGTAGTACATTATCACGTTTAATACACGTGTATTTCTGTCGTGCGTTCAATCCTATAACATACATTGCCATTGTGCTACGTTATCTTAATATTACACACATTAATGTTCGTAAGTTATTCTTTTTTTCAAATTCAGTTACCAGTAATCAGCGTTAGCATATATTTATTAACATACGTAATCCCTTTATACAGTGTTATATTTTTTACTACATTATAACCTTTTACAAAAAAATATATATTAATAACATACAAATTTAGAAATATATTCTGAACGTTCACCTAACAACAACATGAGAAGAGCCCATATCGATGAAGATATCGCGATGTAATATCCTCCAGATAAAGAGAAAAAAAGAAGATACACTGCGGAAAAACTGAATGTGTATTATTTTCCATGCTGTTTATTTATTGGAGATAATACCTCAGACGAACTAGAACCGAAAATGAAATAATAATTGTAAAACATTAAAAACAGATTGCTTGGGAGACGGTTTTTTAGAGTGTGCGTGTAATATGATAAATTATTTTACAAATAACGTAGAAAGGCAGAGAAATAAAAAAAAGGAAATCGGTACCTCAAAAGAGCTTATTTCCACGTGCCATTATCAGAGAAATTCATACTGAACATTCAGCTTACAACAGAATAAACGGAGGATATAGTATCGCAGAAAATGTTGTACACCACTATAAATAAAAACACCTACATAAAATTCAGACATATCAAAACGATGGAAAATATCATGTATTATTTTTTTCTGGGTAATGAATGTCGTATTTATGTAATCAGATGGAGCTCAATGTTCATGAAAACCTAACGGTAAATCAATGAATAAATATAAAATGTACAAAATAACTTATTTAAGGATATGTCGGAGGTTGTTTATTCCAAAAGTCTGAAGAGAAAAAGAATAATTCTAGAAAACTATATATAAGAGTACATAACAAAATTAAAAAAAGAATGAATGGAAAGTGCGCCCACGAATAAACGTGTTTTAAATAAACAAAAGAAGAAGTAGCACGTAACCATTTCGAACCTGGAAAAGTAAACATAAGTATGAAAGTTCAAGTAAATACAGAATCATAGTGAAGCATACAGTGTTACAGGCATTGGTGAGCCAATGGCAAAGAAGTGGGCAACACAAATATCTGTAAAAAAGACTGTAAAATGATTGATATATGTTGGACAGAACGTTCTGAATGATAAGTGAAAGACTCCCTGTTAGATTGTATGGTGTTTGAGTTCTACAATCGTAAAAGCATGACATAAAAGTTAATAATCGGAATTAAGGAAATTGACTAAAGAAATCACAAGGAGAGACAGAATATCAAGCGGAAGGGGCCAATCATTACGATAATAAGTTAGTTGGAAAATGAGGAAGTCTGATGATGAAAATTATATAATTCCGGTCGTCGTAATACAGATAATATTCAGCATAACCTTGCCCGCTGTATCATTTGAATATGCAAAGATGAATTAATTAGAAGGTGAGTATCGAGCTACCACCTATGAGCATTAAGTATTTGAACTATGAATGGTTCCGGAATGAAACGAGAAATTTACTAAATTGTCAAAACGCGAACGCTAATAACCGGAACACATGCAGAATTTAAGAACTGCATATAGCGTATAAGATTTAGATGTGAT
This sequence comes from Euprymna scolopes, assembly GCF_053919585.1. NCBI lineage: Eukaryota > Metazoa > Mollusca > Cephalopoda > Sepiida > Sepiolidae > Euprymna > Euprymna scolopes. The sequence continues at coordinate 106,278,750 of NC_136493.1, read as the reverse complement.
GTCTGGACGAGCTATGCCATAACGTTTTTTGGTTTTGTTTTCTAATCGGGAATAATTATTTACATTCTATTATATGTGGAATATATGCTTTATCTAGATCGCAATTTTGTGTGATGTACTAAGATATTTTTAGTTTTCAGCTTTATGTTTTGGTTGCTTGAAACGCTGAAATTTCTTCAGTTTTGATGCATTGCAGTATCTTTTGTGTAGGATTGTAATACAAGCACTTTTCACTGTGGTGTTTTTGGTAGCTGTTCATAACGGGTTATAACCAGTTTTGTCTAATGATAGCAGCTCTTACAATGCTGTTAACGTTTCGTTTATTGTTATAATCTACGCACTGGCAATTTTCAAAATTTGTTGTTTAAAATATCCCGTATTTCCTTTAACTTTTTGCTTTTTAAGTGGATATAATCACTCTCAATTCGTCCTGTTTTACGATAGGATTTTTTGTTTCAGATTATTACCGACGTTTATGCCAATACTTAAAACGTGATCCTTAAGTGATGTATTTTATCTAGTTTCTATCAGTACAGTACTACATGAGCAGCCTTTTATATATAATCATGCGTTCTTTTCTTTCCTTATCCAGATTTCCGTATCTCTCTGGGTTGGGTCTATAAATTGGGTAGAGTTCCTTACTGCGGAAACCTTTATTCATGAGTCTCTGTTTTATAGGGTTTCTTTTTCTTAAATTGAAGTTCTCTTATTTCTGGAATTCGCTTTTAATTATCTCATTCAGTTTCGGTTTTATGGTATGTTTGCCAAAAAGGAAGTTACTTATAGGTTAACACCCTAGTAGAACTTACTCTACAATTAGATTAATGCGCTATACCGCAACTGTCATTGCGTTTAAAATATCCTCTTCTATATCGCTTTTTGATAATAAATTGTATTCTAAAATCATGGAACCATATAAAATTGTTTTATGGTTGCTTACATTATGTTTCTGGCAGGAGATTCTCCTCATACTGAAACATGAATGCATTTATTTTAATTTAGTATGTTCTTTTCGTATGTAGAATTACATGTTTTCAATTTTATGAAATACAATCAGAATAATAAAAAGATCATTTTATGTACGAAAAGTGCTTACTTGCTTTTCTTAGAATGTATTAGTCTTTACCAGGCAGGTTGTCTTTCTATCTTTTCATAGTTTGTCCAGGAATCGATTAGTGACTCTCCATTAAAATATACGTCTCAGTAAAACCAACCATTTTGCATTTCGTGTTATCTTTACCATGCATTCATCGGTATTTTCCGATATTTCACATCCAGTGCTCATCAGCATACACTGAAATGTGTGGTGCATTTCACCTTACACTTGTTTTCGTCGTGGAGGTTTTACTGCTTTCTCTCCTCGGCTTTACTATTCTCCATATTCCATCTGGACTATTTAGTATTGCACTAATCGATTCTTAAACAAATAAAGTGGTTTTCTTTAAGGTAGAGATACCTTGCTTTATTTATCATTTTTTTTAGCTCATTTATCTTCGTGAAACCATGTGTTACTTGGTCATTTTGAGTTCGATTTCACTTTCTAGATTACCGGTTTGCATTTGTTGCTCATGTCGATAAGTGTCCAAGGTGAAGGGTGTTTGCATTAGATTGAAGCTGTTTTCTGTATTGCCCTCTGCTGTATATTCCCAGTCGATTCCTTGATACTGATCTTTCCCAGCCATTTTTGAAAAGTTATTGTGAACTGCGTGTTCGGCTGTAATTGCAAAATCCATAATTTAGAAGTGTCTGTCATTTTCGTTTAAACATACTACTTCTGGTTTATTGCTTAAATGAGTTTATCTGCTTGTGCTTCCATCTTGTAAAATATAGTGTGGATTTTGTACTCAAGGACTGCACTCGTTTTTTAGTTGTCGTAATAGACATCATGCTTTAGATGCAACTATTTGCAGGGCTTCCAGTTAAAAGCATCTCCTTAACAGCCATGTTTATCTCTATAATATTTATGAAGTAGTTGGCTTGATTAACTGATTATGTACTTTATTTACGTTTAGTACGTTTTTTTTAGCCATAGTGTTTACAGTTACTGTTTTCTAGTGTTTTATCTAGTTTAGTTTTGATATGGATGGTTTTAATCGCATTCTTCTGTGCAACTATCAATAAAGGTTTACTTATTCTCTTGCGTTGTTTTTTTCTTCTTCGTGATCTTCAGATATTTTTACAATTTCTGTCTTTTACCATCACTTGTTTAGCTATTTAGTTGTTTACATTCATTACGATCTTTCATTATTTTCTGTATTTTTCTTCTTACCGATGTTACTAACTACGGTGACAGTTTTTCGCTGTTACTCAATATTAAATTTTCCAAGTTTTTTCTTACTTTTACGAAACCATTTACATACATTAAACTACTTTGTCCTTCATGCCTTTTCAAATAAAGTCGATCAGCTTGATATTTTTAGTATCAAGCATTGTGAATTGTGTTTAGTTTTATTCCTCTTCTGATCAATATGCCTAACTTCTTCTTTGATCCTGTCTATTAATGTTCCAGTAAATCTCATTAACGATATTGCGCAGGTGTTTATTATTTTAACGAGATTTTACTTCATATATATTTTTTTCTGTTTTGGATTTTATGTGCTTTTTTTCCATCTTCTCTTTTATTCATGCAGATTCGAAAATGTCCGCTTTCAAATCTTCTAAATATTTGAAAAGTTTCGTTCACCGTGCACACCTCTTCACAGTATGGCCAAACATGCTCCTTGCTATATCTTTTCTTCCCATATTACTTTTTAGTACACACGTTTTAAATAATAATAATAATAATAATAATAATAATAACAATAATACTAATAATAGTAATAATAGTAATAATATTAATAATAGTAGTAATAATAATAATAATAATAATAATAATAATAATAATAATAATAATAATAATAATAATACCAAAACTTGAACGCAGGAAAAACAAAAACGAACGCCCAAACCCATTTTTCACATTTTAATCCTTGGTTTATCTTCGAAAATCGTTAATGTGACCAAGTTTACCAAAGTGAGAACTAAAGATGATTGTTTATCACCGATCAGAATTGCCACTTTCTAGGATGATGCTGAACAAAGCGATTATTTTTCATCTTTACTTTCGCGTGTCATACTCTGGGCGAATCATCAAATATTTACGATTCTATCATCGGTAATCTCAGCACACAGCAAAACATTCATTGAATATACTCCCCAAGGTCAAGCGGATTCTTATCACCAACATAACTGATAATACGCACTTAGCTTTTTCGGCTTTGCAAACTGATTGCGGATTTTCTCTCCTGAAAAATCGAAACTAGATTTATTATTCATGCGGTTAACTTATTCTTTCACTGATTGTTCCTTTGTTTCCATCCATGCAGGTTTGTTCCTATTGCTAGCTTTTATTTTCTTTAGATTGTTAAGCAAATCCTTACGCTTACACTTTTCTCATTATTTCATATAACGATGACGGTAATCTGGTGTATTTCGCGTTTACACACGTATATATGAATTAATATTTCTATATTCTGCATAAAACAGAAATATAGTCACAATATGTTTGCCTTCTTTTCTAAATTCAATTAATTATAATGTGTTTAAAGTTGTAATTTAGAGGATGATAGCATTGTAGAAAAATGCGTTATAAAGTACAGATTATTTAAAAATCGAACTTGTTTTAGGAAATACTGGCAGCATTTAGTGACTATGAAGAATGCACCCATGGAGAAAAATTGACTCATATTAAAAAAAAAAATGTTAGGAACCGAATTTTTTTCTAAAAATAAATTCGTCTATAAATATACTCCTTATTGGTTGAGAACAATTAAATCAGTAAACTCTCTTAGCCAAGTTATATTCATAAATAAAGTCGCATGTACTTACTTCTTTGTGACTCAAACAAATTACCGGTTGGCAAACCTAAACTGCTTAAGGAAGAAATAAAATCTGTATATCGCCCGGCTTTCTTAGTCGTTCTTTGCGTATTAGCCAGGCGTAGAGGCGCTATCAGAGGGACTGGATTGAATCACCCAATGGTCGATCTTGTTTCCTTACTAGGACAACGAACGCCCTTTTCCCCGCTCTCGCAACATCCCATCCCCCTAAACTGGACACCATGGGGGTGCTTCAGTAGTATATATGCTGGCACAGTTAGACAGGCATTATTTTGTCTGATGGGTTGAGGGTACCTGGTTGACATTTGCGGGCTGCTGTTTCCGACTGATAGTAAAGAATCCCTAACTCCTTGGTAGCGCTTTGAGCGTTTGTTCCATCACTAGTTGTATAATATCGGGATGGTTGTAGTGGCATGTCGCGCATGGAAACAAGGCCCTGCATTAATCCCCGGTAAGCTTTCCTGAGGTGAACATCCTGTAGGTTAAGACAGCTGATTGTCTACTTGTATTGTATGTCTCATATGCTGCATAACCACTTGTTCACCACCCGTCACTCACTCTTACTAACACTTTTAAGTTAAATGGCAGTCCAATCAGAAATTACATATAAACTAGGACCAAACTAAAAAAAAACAAACAAAAATAACCACCAACTCCCAGCCCCCAGAGCTAATGATTCCCCCACTATCAAGCAACTATGACGCTGTTTGCATGGCAATCGAGAATGGATAACCTGCTTTCCATTCGGTTTGCCTCAAACTCCACATTGGACCCTGCACACCACTTCCTCCTTGACTTGCCTTTGCGGGCAGACGCCACACTATATGATTTGAAACTCACCCCTTCTCAAGTGCATGGTATCATAAAAATAAACCTAGACATCTCAATACATGTGGACCTGATTTCAACCTTAATGTGCTATAAAAATTGTTCGGCAGAGCTTGCCCCAGTTCTCTCCAAACTTTTCAACAACTGCCTCAACGAAATTTGCTTTACTGACTGCTGAAAATCCGCTTCTGTGGTACCAGTTTCAAGAATTCTGGCGAATAAACTGACCCATAAAATTTCCGCCACTTTAGCATTATGCCGCTTTTCGACACAATATTTGAATCCTTAATTAATCAAGCTCACAGCTGCAAAACTCTGACCGACAATCAATATAGATTTAGGCAAGCCCGTTCCACATCAGATATCCTAACTGTAATCTCTGGTTGACTGGACAAAAGTAGGGTTGAGCGGTAGCCCTCGATATATCTAAGGTGTTTGACAAAATATGACACGATGGTTTTCTTAGAAAAATTAGATAATCTGATATCACTGGAAGAATACATAATGAAATGAAATCTTTCTTACGTAAGAGAAGAAGCCAGGTTGTCCTGTACTGCTGTACATCTAAACAATATTATATAAATGCGGGAGTACTTCATGCGTCTATCCTTAGACCTATATTATTCTTGATATACATAAATTATCTCCGTGATAAAATTGTTTCTGAGATGAGTATATTTGCTGATGACACGACTATCTCTAGAAGGCACGGGAGGAAAACCAATGAACACATATCTAAGGAAATGGCAGGAACACTAGATGAAGACTTCCAATCCGTAGTGGAATAAGGACAAAGGAGGAACACATTAAACGCTGCCAAGACTAAGATTGTTTCCTTCAATAATTACAAGAGTCCTTCTCTACCACCAATAACAATAGATAAGACCACATTACCTTAAAATACTTTTTTAAACCCCTCGGCCTAACGTTTACAGGGAGCATAAACTGGAATAGATCTTTTGAGCATTGTCAATGATGCTGCGAAGAAGGTTGGTGTTCTCTATTGTGCTAGAAAATTACTTACGCCTGAAAGTAGCATGTACCTCTATATGACCACCATTAACCCATGTATGGAGTACTGTTGTCACATTTGGGTTGGTGCATCTGCTACATGTCTCTCAATTCCTGACAGGGTGTAAAAGAGAGTCGCCAACCTCAAAGGTCCTGAACTGTCATCTAGGTTTTAGCCACTATCCTATCGACGAAATTTTGCATCACTCTACCTGTTCTACAAATACTTCAATGGTGAATTCTCTGACGAACTAATAGACTTGTATCCCCTTGACATCAACACCCCGACAAACCAGACAAGCAGATTAATCCCCTCCTCACAGTAGAGATGTCTAAGTGTAAGCAAGCCTTCTACTCTGATAGTTTATTCCCAGAACTTCTAAGCTTTAAAACTTGCTTGCGGGATCCTGATTTCCCCACTGTACTGTAATGCAGAAGTTCAAGTGTAATATGAACAGATATCTTGCCACTCATATCCTTTCACAATACCCATGCACCTTATGTCCCCGATAGTAGCCACCTACTTCAAAGTAGCATTGTGCCTTGTTGTGGGTGAAAATTAAATAAAACGTTTTGTTTCGTGTTGACCGTGAAATGCTGAGTTCTTAGATGATAGGGTAATTCGGATTGTATGATTGTCTAACTCGGGAGCCTACCGATATCATGAAAGTTTAATGCAGAAATGGATACACCCTGACCATTAATCATATTATAATTAACCTTAAAATAAGCAGCAGATGTCCCGTACTTACGTGTTTGGAAACTTTATCAGCAACAATATAAATGCATGTCTCAAGAGATAAAATCTGGCCCCTATGAAACCCGATAAAAATGGAATATAACAGGTTTCAATGTAAAAGAAATAAACCGGGTCATGTTTCTGTCTGGGAAACAGCTAATAAAGTTTAGTGACGTTGTATAATATATATATATATATATATATATATATATATATATATATATATATATATATATATATATATGTATATATATTTATATATATATTTATATATATATATATATATATATATATATATATGTATATATATATATATTGTAGATTGGAAAGATATTTAGACTGCATATATATATGCATATATATATATATTATGTGTGTTGGTGTGTGTGTGGGGTGTCTGTTTATGGGTGTCTGTGTGTGTCTGTGTGTCTGTGTGTTTCTGTGTAAATGAGCAAATAAAGTGAGACATAATATATACCCACTCACATGATATATTGCAAACTTCACCCCACTTTTAACGCAGACATCGAGATAGTTTGTCCCAATAAGTTATTTCGCTCCGAATGAAAATATATCAAGCCGCTAAGATGTGTAAAGTAAATGGTCTCTGCTTACTTAGATTTTTTTAATAGTTTTGATAATTATCTGCTTCTCGCTGAATTTGTAATGAATAAGGCTTACGAGATACACTTTTTGTGCCCATTCCAACTACTGGCGCGCACGTCATATTTTAACTATTATATAATGATTGCCATATAATAATGACAACGGAATTTACTCTATATTGATTAATAATAAATCTGTATGAATTAAAATATTATATATAATCCCATTTAAAGACAGAGCAACGAAAGGAAAGCTCCTATTAAATTTTAGTAATGATGGTAGAATTTAAACCGCGTAATAATAAACCATATATTATTAGAGATAAGAGAAGTCCATTTTAGAACCACGGTTACGAGTACCGAGGGGAATATGCAAACTAACCTAAAAAGAAAAGGTGCTTAATATTTTTCTCAAAAATTTTACCTTTTTATGAGCAAATGGACTTAAAAATCGAAATAATCGTATATTTTTATTATACACCGGTGTTAAGTGATAGAAGTTATATACGTCAAATTATGACCGGCGTTGAAAAAACCTGAAGCAAATACGTTTAATAATATGAATTACGTTCCAGGCATTTTGAGTAAGTAAGATTAAATTAAAAAAAAAGACGGCTTACACTGAATAATATTAAATTAAATTTACAACGAACTCCACACAATTTTTTAACAAATAAAATTATCGATCTTCACCGGAAAAATCAAAACCTTCACACATTCACACAAGCGTTTACTAGTTTGAATTTCATTTTAATACATATAACTATCAACAAGAAAATATAATTCTTATAAATCATTTTTTTTAAATTATTTCTATAATTATTTGTTTATTTGAAAGATATTTTATAATTGTGAACATATTTTTTTTCATTTGAGAGTTGTTTATTTTGCATGCTTCCTGTCGTTATCATCTTGCCGTTAGCAGTTTGATTTGTAATTCAGTAATATTTATTAGTTTATATTTTCTCATATTAGAATTTTTCTCTCAATTTTTACTTATTTACGTAATTCTACAAATTCTGATATTATAATCTATATCTTTAGATTCTGTTTTCTAAAATGGTTGGAAAACAAACCAAAATTTCTACTCGCAGTGGATATACTAATAAATTTACTAGTACCCATCTCTGTTAAATAAGATAGATTCCACCACAAATAGAAAATTTATACAGCACAGTTATTCTATGGATACTATAAATTCAACCTTACATAAATTTACGAATAAATTTCCAAATTACTAGCCGATGAAATAATTGATATTGGAAAGCAGTTAATAAACATTTACCGTTGTTTACTGAATTGTATACTGGGAATAAATTGCAAAATATCTACTTTAAGAAAGTAAAACAGATCAGTAGAAAATAGTTATCGTTATTAGCAAATACAATTATGATAAAGACACTCGACACATTGTTTGCCATCTCTTCTTGCCATAGTTAACTGCCAGTTGTATCTTGTGAGAACAAAAATGTGAAATCTAAAAAGAAGAATTGTTAGATCAAACACATAGTCTGTAATTGCCTCCTAAATGGCTTTCTATACTTGTATGTAAAGTAAACAATTGACAAATCTCATAATGTTTCTTTTTATGAAGAATTGCATGACAATTCTGTTAGTCACATCACTCATACAATACATGCCAAATTTGAAGTGCAGGTTCCATTGAAAGTTTAAAAACAGAGAAACATATTAGGACGTTAGAGCACTTTTCAATTTCGTCTTATAGATAAAGCTGACATGAAAAATATAAAATAATTGCAGTGGTAGGAGACAGAAGGAACCAAGTTGAATGATCTTCTGTTGGCTCAACATCTTATGACCAGAATGTTTCCCTTCCCAATCAAAGATGAACAAGATGATTTTTTTTAGCTAAACAGACATTGTAAAAGTAAATACAGCCAATTAAAAATTCCCCCGCATGCTATTTAAATAATCCGGGGTGATGGTTCTTCAAAGTTAGGAGAGAGCCTAACAAATGCTTTCCTTTTGGATTGACATGTTATGTGCCGTCTTAACATTAGTATAAACATTAACAACATCATCCTAGATAAATCAAAAATAGACAGATTAAAAGAAAGAAAACACGAAAATGCACAATGAAAAAATTAAAAACCTGGTTTTTATTGGTGTGGATAGTAGACAGGACAAAGACATTTTTTTTATCAGGATATGGTGGAGGCGAATGAAGAAACAAAATTAAGAAAAACTTAAGGGACCAGAACGCAACTTAACATTGACAGCAGAGTTTGCTTGTGATACAAAGGGAGGATATGTCGCCCATTGAATTATCCCTAATACTATTGCATCTGGTGTTGTTTTAGCAGAATTTGCATGTGTTTTAAAAGACTATGAGAGTGTGATTACATTACAGGATGTGCTTTTAGACAACATTAATACAAATACTGGCTGTGGATCTGAGCTTGCCACATTTCTAGAAAAATATTAAACAGGAAGTTACACACTATTGGTTGCCCCTACATACTAATGAGCTTCCATTCAGGGGTATTTAAATGGATTGATTGTAATACACAAAACCAAACATTATTTACTGGGCCAATTGGAAAATTGTGTGGCAATAATTACAATCATTTGCCCCAGGTTGAATTTCCATCAATAATAGTCATTTTGATATCAATTATTCTGTGCTGGTAGATATTGATGATCTGAGTTCCGACCAAACAATATTATATAATATGCAGTAGGGATGTCACGGATAAAGATTAATCCAAAATATGTTGCATGGAAGATTTGGCCTTAAAATCCAGCCAGATGGCTAACTCTAGCAATTCGACTAATGTGTTTATGGACCCAACAGCTTAATCTTCAAACACTGTGTGATAAAATGCAGACATTGGTTAACTTTAATGTTGAAATTCATACAGTTAGTTGGTTTGAAATTAAAAGAGACAATAAATTTCGTAAACAGCAACTATACATTTTCATTATGATTCAGAGAATAAAGCAGCAGTCACAAGAAATCCAAACAGTTGTATTTAAACATATGCCATACAATGCTTTTGCTCTATTGCCAGAAAATAGTTTGTATGCAATGATCAAATCAGATGAAATGGAAGTGAGGAAAAAAGCTATAAAAAGTATAACCATTAGGTAAATAAATAAGTATTTCATTCAAATAATTAAATTGTTTATATTGATTTATATTTTCATGTTTTAATGTTGTTACAATTTCATTATTTAAAAAAAGTTCAAACAAGTAGAATCCATTTGTAAAGCTAATTGTTTTTATTCTTTAAGGAGTGCAAAAGCATCTTATAAAAAGATGAAAAAAAATTCAACAATAAGTTGCAAAGCTCTACATTGGTTTCATTTAATCACCTTTCTCAGAGAAGAGTCATTGAGTCTGCTTTTACAGAAGATGAGGAATTACAGGATTCATAGTTATTATGAGTGGGAGGAAACTAGATTCGAGTGATTTACCTGCACGTTCGCAAACTGTCGAGAAGGCAGTTTAATTAACCACATTCTTTTCAGTTGGTCTATGGATTTGAAAGAAGACACAGGCATATAGTTGCAAAACTTTTATGTTGAGAAATGACGCATTCTTTTGATTCAAATTATCTTATGTGGAACACTTATATGATGCAACAATAATCATGGCTAACCTTTGTGCGTTGTTTAATCTATTTTTCATACATCTGTTTTAAATTAAATGTATAAATTTGAAACTACGATTAGCTATAATGAATCAAGTTTATAGAGTAGTTTCAATTAACAATTGTAGTTTTTAAAAATGGATTCCCTTATAAATTCTAAGCATATTTCGTTCTTAATTGTTATTCCTTGATGGATAATCAGTTTTGTTTATGACCATTTGCATTTTTATTTTTATTGCATTTTTTACTCGCGGGGCTATCCAGCGTTGCTCGGGACCGTATAACATATAAGAAAATTGAAGTTGATTATGAATATAGTTGTTATTCTTTATTCTTCGGATAGAGGAGGTTTTAATGTATCATTAAATTTTTCGAGCAAAATAATATTTACCCACCCTATGACGGGTATTACACTTATCAGATAATTGTATCTTATCAAGGATAAGTAATTAATACCATATATATATAAAATAGTGCTTCCTTTGCGGGGATGGATAATATACAACACATATTTAATAATTTACCTACCCTCGGACGGGTAATTAAAATACATACATGAACCAATTTCTCATACTATCGACAGGTATTGTACATGTTAAATAATTTTTTTACCACCAAGGCTACCATAAGTTTAAGAAAAGTTAAACAATTTTTCGAAAGTAGATAATTATACTTTCCGAATTAGTACATATATGCATAATCTTTGTTAAGAATTAGGCGACCATTGCTTCATTATAAATTTCTGGAACATAACCTAGCAGGTTTTCTTTAATTAATATTATCAAATGAAGATTATATGAAGCGGAGGGGGTAATTAACTTTTTAATATTACTTTTAATATATTTATTTCCTTTTTACTAAAATGATAAATCTAATAAATTTGTTTCGATTGAAATTGTAGACTTTTATAACATTTTCTAAAAAAACAAGGAGTATTTCAGTGCGTCTAATTAGACGATCTTTAAAGTTAAATGCTCATCCAACCATGAAAGACGACAAGCTCTTTTAATATAAGTTCTCATAATACCTACACACAACTTTTTCTGCGTAGATGTTTTGGATTTTCCCAGAAAAGATTACAAATCAACCTCCCCAGTCTAAGGCAAATAAAAATAAATTATTAGATTAAAAACAAACGACATTTTCGTGCGTTTATGCTTTTTTTATAGATTTTAACAGAAGTCAGCAAACATGACTGCGCCCACGCAACAATGACACTTAGAATCAATATGTTCTAAGTCTTGATGGAATCTCTCCTCGTGATCGTTACTCATTCAACCCGTATTTGCAGGTTCATATGTAAAACTAAGTAGTGCATGTTTAAGCTCGTGTCGCACTCAAAATTCAATTAAATAAGTCAAACAATTAGTGATAAGTTTCGCGTAGTATATAGACTTATTGTTGTCAAGAAAATTATTCACTATCCGACTAATGTTTCCATGCTTTCAGTTCCACTTCGTTCACTAAGTTGCCGGATCTGAGCACTGACAATTACTCCAACTTTTAACTTCCCCGTGGTTAATCCTGAAAAAGCCTGTCACAATTAAGTGAAGCAGTCACGATTCTTCTACACCTTTTGTATTGCTAGATAGTAATAGTGACGCAATGGGAAAATATTTATCTTTGTCTATCAGAGGGTGACTGATGAAGTTCCTTCTTTTGCAATGAAACAATTCTCGGCCAAACCAGTTCTTCCTCGTGTAATGCTACGTACCAACTGTTTTAAAGATTTGAGGGTTTATGACTTCTAATTGGTCTTCTGTTGACATAATCACCTTGAACCATAGGGTCTGAATATTTCTTAATATTAATGCAAACATGTCCAAATAAAACATGTAATTTTACCTGCAAACTTCACCGAAAATGCTATAAACTTACGTGTATTTGCACAGAAACGTACATAGAAAATATCTGACAATAGTAAAAAAAAATCATCTCGTTTTGCTAAAGCTATATGTTCTGTTTTGGATTCAACGCATTAGATTTGTTGTAAATCAGCTTAAATTCGTAGACGACATATTTATTGTTGATCAGTGTAATCGATTATATTTGACGCATTTTTTATTGGAAATGTCTATAGCGCTTTAGCATTTTGTCTTGATCTGTGATCAGCAAGTTTTAAATAAAATATTATTTTTCCTGTAACTTAAGAGTAACGGTGCTGACGACCCTTCGTACACACTCTAACGATTAACGCGTGTAACACGTAGATTCGGTCGCATGTGATAATAGTCTAACACATCATTTAAAATGGTTACAGTATTATCGAAACTGCAGAATGTAAAATGAAAAAGATCTGTGTACGTTATCCATCGAAGGTCTTCGTTCAACAGGTCGATGTGCCGTTTTTTAGCGATTAATAGGAAAGGAAAAAAGAAGAACAAACGAAATTTTCGTTTGGCCGCACTTGTAAACAGCGGTGGATATAAAATAGAAATGACACCAATTCAAAACACGAGCATTTGTTCGGATTTTCGAACTTATATTAAAAGAAATGTCAACAATACCACAGACTACAACGGTGATGGAATAATAATGGATAAAAAATAAGTGATTAAAAGTAAAGATAACATATTGAATGCACCAACACCATCACCAAACAAGCCCTGAACAGGCGATATTATTTCCTTCTCATTCGCTTTCTCATTAGCCAAATATAACAATCGTCCCCATTAAAAAACGGAGAGAGGGTGTTCGCTCCTTACGCGTTACCAATAAGTTCAGTATAAACTTAATCGTTTCTTATCCTTTCTTGAGTTTTCTAACAACCGGATTGAACACAAGTCGCCGTATTGTTATTTGACGATGTACTATTTTCAAGATATGGGGAATATATTTCCTGTCTACGAGTTCGTTACGCTCGTTTGCCGTCTTTGAGTAGGTGTCGAAAGTTGTTCTTTTTTCCTGTAGGTTTCAGAAATATTCGAAATTTATTGACAATTCCGTCGTCTGATCATTTTTCAGGAGCAGATCTAACCTACGCTTCAACCTCTTGAGTCTCTTTAACTCAGTCTCTACTCAAACTCAATACTAGACTCAGCTGTCTTTGTTTATTGTCATTTCGGGGGTATGTGGTTGTCTGTACCTTTAAATCAACATGTACTACATCTATTCTCGTCCCAGACTGGTAGCACTTCAGGAATGCTCTTCATTGGCAACAATATCTTACGTTTCGGGTCTTACCGCAGTACCACGGGGTCAATAAAAGTTCATTACACATTTCTATTTTTTTATCGCTCAAAATCCAATCTGATAATAATTATTTCCTTGATTTAGTTTATTATTTCCTATTACTTTAGTCTTTCACGTTAAATATACAATTAAGTGTTAATAGAACCCCCCCCGTTAAAAATATTCTATACTTCCTCAGTAAGATTTGTTTTGATCTGGCAACACATCGCTTTGCTTTCCTTTAGTGTTAAAGAAATTATTCAAATGGATGTATGTTAAATTATTTGTGCATCGTCTGCTTAGTTATTTAAATGGGCGCAACTTTGAAATAGCTGTTCACATTTAATAACCAATAAAGTATTGCAATATGAGATCTGATACAAGATAAACGTAATAAATAACATCAGATAATGTTTAATCTCACAAGTGACATGTCGTTTTTAAAAAGCAATAGCTGCTGCCAGAAAATTAATCTTGTTTTCTAAAGATAAAATCAAAGATAAAACAACATCTAATATGCTTTGGTTTGAAAGTTTTATGATATAACGGGTAGTTCTCTTTAGATTTAATGTCATATATTTTGTTAATTCGAATATTATATGAACAGGATTTATTGCAATACGATTCATTGAAAAGAATATCGTTGAAATCAAACGATGACGAGTATATTTACTTAAAATAATTATATGTATTTTGTTAAAATCCCTAAAATGCATCTACGTGTAAAACAAGGGTAAACATTTCCATTACACAAATTCAATATAATTACTCAACAAGTCATTAAATATAGACCACCATTGTATTTAACAACGAGTGTGTATTGACATGTTTACTTAATGAATAATTCAACAAATATTAACGTTCGTTGTAATCTAATCCATTAATACGATACTATGGATGACAGTGTATTTTATCCCAGGAAACATTTTGGTTTTAAATGGTTTTGCATACTTTTTACTGGCATATAATTTATTGAAAATCTGACATTAAAAGACAAATATATTATAAGCTACAAGATAGGATTTCAATACCTGTTGATTATGTTCATGTAGATATAAGTTTCCCGTCAGATCGTCGATCGTTAGCCTAGATCTCTATTTAAGTACTTACATTTGTATATTTAGAGGAATGTGAAGAGCAAGATTAAATATCTAATTAAATTGGTATTGCTGCGAGTCTATAATATTTGCACATTTGTTCTGTTGCTTGTATGCGATTTCGTTACGCACGTTTTTTTTTCCAGAGAAAGTGCAAAATATCATTAAATTTCTATTTTTGGGAATAAGAAGGAGTATTCTGGAATTGAAACCAATGTAATAAATGCTATTTCTAAAAATAAGATCGAATTTACTTAGCACTATATTAAAACTATGATTTATACGCATACAAAAATATTGTTTTCGTGTATACAATAGACATGTATTAATTAATCTAGTAATATATAACGTGTAATGCACATTTGAGAGTAAATTCTGTCTGTTCATGGCGATGATGTACAGGGTGTATGGCAAAACTCTGCCCATGGTTATTGATATAAACGGTCGAAAACCCTCAATGAAAATATTTATCGTATATTTCATTACATCTTTAACAAATATATACAGAAATAGAGCGAACATAACAGATTTTTTAAAATGCACCTGACTTGTTCGACCATGTGTGGAACGTAGTCGTTAGTATCTAGAGTAAATCGAAAGCTGCTCCACGTGTTAAGAAACTACATTTATTCCTTATTCTCCAACAACGCCTGCCATCTCTCTTTACGGCTGTGAGGCAAGCAACGTAACTAGAGTGATAGTATTCTCTTACGTGATTTTGCTCCTTCGTTTTGGATCACTGTCCACTAGAAACCAATTGTATGTGCGTGCACACGTTCTTTACATATTCCTTTTTTATATTTTTCATTACTGTGACGTAGTGTTCACACGGTTCGCCATTTGCATACGCTCCTCCACACTCTGGCACACCTCTTTAAAATATGATACTCATGTTTAAACACATAACTCACGAACCAGATTCACTGATAAGTTTGCACGAAGCTGTTGTACGGATAAACCGAAGAGAAATTAATCAGATGACAGCGGGAAGATGTTTGTACGCTACGAATTGATGCCACGCTTTTCATCATCATTATAGTGTTACTCAAATTGTATTGTGTCCCGTGACATATGTATCGGCAATCAGTCTTTCTGATACAAGGCATCGTTGTATAAGGGTGTTTGGTACTAGCGCATACAGTGGTGGAGCGGATTAACTAAAATTACAATTACACTTAACTTTTCAAAACCAACAGCCATTTTGGCTTATAAGTAAATATCAAATCCATCGCCGAGACCTGGTTAAAAATAAGCGCATACATATCAGAGCTATTGCTCCATTCAACACCAACCTGACTGCAGTTATATCACACATACCGCAGGCTGCTCATCTGAGAGTTGTAGTCGACAGCTATACCCGGACAAATTAGGAAAGTAATAAATTAAACAGTGTATTAGGCGTTTTAGTTTGTGGATCAGGTTGTACGGGCAATAAGTGGATTGCAACATTTTCTATTAATAACATGTTTTTTTTTATAATTTGTCATGTTTTTTTTTTCCAATGGCAACCCCAAATTTGATCAAATATATTATCATCTACAAAAAATCTGCACGCACACTTATTGATTTACGATATATTTGAAAAATGCCTTAATCTGATACACAGAACAGTGCTTAATAAATCTGTAGCCATTAAAATCTACGTTTGAGAGTACGTGCAAATAAGCTTGTGAAACGGTTCTCATGGTTAAATATAGGCAATATTGTTCGAAAGATGAGGAAGAGTTTAAAGTAGAAAACCCATCCCTGTTTGCAATTTTGTCCGTTTTATGGTATACCGCGACCGCCAATAATGTTGAATATACACTTTTCTACCACACTGGTATGGTAGTAGGGTTTTTCGTGAAAGGGTCACTTAGAAAACGCTTGAACATTCAGCGAAAGTGATATTGGCAAAACAACACACCTTACAGTTTTAAGCCTGTGAATCAATTAATGTGAACGTTATACACATTAGTCTGCTGTTCAAATGATTTGGACTCTGAAATTACACACGTAGGCTCAATTGAATGGTGAAGCCAAAACATTCGAGTATACAAGAGTATAAACAATGCATATCTTGCCTGGAATGTTCTAGTTAATACTACATTTATTTAACGTCTCACGCGATGAAAACAATATTTCAAGAGTTAATAAATTATCTCTTACTGCTGAAAGGATCGATGTTGATCTAACGGTGAATAAGAATGATTGCAACTCATGTGCGATAATAGAAAATAGATATATAACATATTCTACGTTGGTTGCATAACTAGATGGAAGTTGAGATTTCTAAGACCCCGAGGTTACAGCTAAACTAGAAAATGTATCGTATTCGCATATTCTGCATTATTAAATTCTGTATTTACCGTTCCATAGGTTCCTGAAATTCAGTGATAATAGTACAAATAAAACAGCCGTAAAATATATCCCATTAAAGGAGATACTCGCACCTTTAGAAATAAAGCATTTGAAGATAAAATACATTCTAGCAAACATGCGAATTTCCTAATATCTTCATCTGAATGATTTCCGTTCGAGAAGGGCTGTGTAGACTACATTTATAAAGTGTAAAACTTGTTTTCAATCTTGAACACTGTTAATTTCATCACCGATTTACTGTGTTGCGTTTATTTTTAATAAGACCCCCTACAATTGACAACGATTATCTCTGACGCCTCATGCTTTGAGATTATTTATGTGCAAAGAAAGGTTGTCTAATATAGTTATTATCTACGGCGGAATAGTTCTGAGTACAAACATATAGTAACGAATCGGAAATATTGCAAGTAAGGATGGAGTTGGCATAGCTGTTCACTGCATTAATTTCGCAAATACTCTAATAATTAATTGTAAATCACATATTTAAGAGATATAAACGCATAACATTATTGTGTAAATAATGCCAGTGACGTTATACTATTTAAAACCACTGAAGTTCTAGAATACACTTAAATGAACAAACAAGTGTTACTCGTAAATAAATCGTGCATTAATCACAAGCGTTTCTCCAATCGTGATTTTAGTTAAAAGGCAGTTACATTATATATATATATATATATATATATATATATATATATATATATATATACATATATATATATGTATGTATATGTATATATATGTATATATATATATATATATATATATATATATATATATATATATATATATATGATATTTTTTACCGATCGCCAATCGAAACAACGGAGAAAAACTGAAATCAGAAATTGATAATATATGACCAGTCAGAGTGTGGATGAATCCTGGCAGATTAGGAAATATCTTTATATCCAGCTTGGGAAAATGGGGCTCATCGGACATAATGAGGTTTTTGAAAAAGTCTTAATCCCTATTGGCCAGATCTCGGAATTGCAAGGCGTATTCCAACAATATTCCGGGTAGTTTGGTTGAAGCTCTTGCACCAATTGAACCTTTATATGGTCATTTTCTCTATTCATAAAGCATTCTGTTAAGAGATGATTGAGAGACCCCGATTTGACTTGATCCCATTCTTACTGATGTGGATTGATCCCCAGCAGCACTCTTTGCTAATCTCTGATGATTCTCATAAGTTCTTGTCGTACAGGGTCTACCAAATTTAGGGAGGTCACCTACAGACCGTTGCTCATGAAATCGAGCCAGCATATCTTTTATTGCGTTGGGAACAGGGAAATTTCTTGTGTGAAAGTTTTGTCCAGATTCTCCTCATAAACATGCATATTATTTCCTTATGGAAGGCACTCGTATGTGTGCACAAATAATTGGATTTAGGATTTGATTCTTCGCTTGTGCTACAAAAGAAAACAACGTATTCAATAGAACCGATATTCTAAAAAACAACAGAGTTAAAAGGGGCAGGAGAAATTTCGAAAGCAAAGTGCATCCGATGGAAAATAAAGGAATTAGCTGATTACTCTCTCAACTGATCTTGAGTAAAATATTAAGAAACACTCCCCTTTGATATAAAATAACATCTTACAAATCCAGGCACACACACACACACATACACACACACACACACACACACATATATATATATATATATATATATATATATATATATATATATATATATATATATATATATAAGAAGAAGAGAATATAAACTTGCAATACCTTCTGACTTTCTCTCCCGATGTTATGCGTACATTCACAATCGGCCCTACCACATTATTCCTTGCGCGTCTCACGTTGTTCTTGTTGGTAGAGGCTGGCAAAGGGTGATATACGATTCGAAACATTTAGAGGAATCGGATTAAGCATAAATACGGAATAAAATTCACATATAAACTTGAAATAAGAATCAAATAATGTCTTCAATTAAAGGAAAATAGAACATGGCTAAACATAGTTCAATAAAAAACGGACTATTCAAAAACAAGAAATTTTATAGAAACTACATGTTTTGATTCGTTGAACTGTATTAAAAATTACCCTTTTTGAAATAACAATTTTAAAAATTTTCCAAACTTGGTCACAAAATCTCATAATTAAGATTCATATGTTAATACACTATATATAGTAAACTTGAAATCATCGCCGATACTTCTGACGTAATCAAACGCAAACACGTGATTTTTAAGCTATTTAACAAATCCGTTCAATTGGATTCGGGCACTGAATTGCATTTCTTACTCTTGCGTTATATATATATATATATATATATATATATATATATATATATATATATATATATATATATATATATATATATATATGGGCAAAACTGAACAGACCTACTTCCTAGAAAAAATATGGCACTACGTAATATGATATATAGATAAATAATATCCAATAATATATTTGAATATGACTAGAAGTTGATATCATGTGTTCTGAAAAATGCCGAAAAATAATTTGTAAAAATTGGATGAATTGTTTTATATTTTGCAATTGTTCATCAAGCATTTTTCAGGAAATATGTAAACTGAAGAATGTCCAGAAAACAAAACGAACCTGCGAAATCCAATCAAACTCAAGCTATTTATAAGAAACATTAAGATTTTTAAATGAATTGGATACAACGAATCAAGCAAGACATTCAAACAAATAAGTTATGTTATTTAAAAAAAAAAACGCTGAAAAAAATAACTCAGCAAGAATTAAACAGAAAAATAAAAAAAAGTCGTCACTGTGTTGCATAAAAATATATTTGTTTATAACGTAAACGAAAATTGGTTGAAGGGTTTATGAAACGCAGAACCCACTATGCACTCCAGCATGAAATAGGATTTAAGAAATCAAGATTTTACAAATATATATATATATATATATATATATATATATATATATATATATATATATATATATATATGTGTGTGTGTGTGTGTGTGTGTGTGTATATATATATAGAGAGAGAGAGGAAGAGAGGGAGGGGAAAGAGAGAAAGAACCAGCCTGAAAAGCAAACGCCAACATCTTAAAAACAAAACGTGAGAGAAAAAAATTACTTTACTTCCTTCCTATATTCAAAATGTTAATTCCAACCTTGGAAAAATATTAAATTTAGTTAAGCTCCACCTCGCCTCCAAAAGTATATTGCATAAAATATTAAATGAACACACAATAAAATTAAGCTACCGTTGCAGTAATGACTTTGCCACAATAATAACAACATAATAATAACATTCTAAATGCTAAACGGAGGGTAAACGTAGTAAACCTTATTAAAACTTATAGTTGTGTATAGAAATCTGATCGTTCTTCAAACAGAACTGTCTCTCAACCTCTCTCATATAGCTAGCTGCCATGAGAACAATGAAATACCCTACTACTAACAAATTCTACATAGGTAAAAACAAGTCAACACTTTTAAGGAAATATACACTGACCATAACATTTCGTTTCTGTGCCCAAAGTACAGTGGTAAGATGTCATTAGCTGAATATTACAATGAATAATAAAAAAAAATAACACCAAGTGTTATATACGTGCATACCTTCATAAAAATTACTTAGGCTTATTATACGGAAAACCTTTATCCGTTACAGCGCATCTTATAAAGGCCTTCGATAAAATATATCATAAAGGCCTACTTCACAAGACTTCCAGCTACTGTATAGCTGGAAATGTTTTCTCAATTATTAATTCCTTTCTCTCTGATAGTCTCATAAGAGAAGTGATTGATCGGCAGAAATCAGAGGCCCACAGTATTAATGCTGGAGTCGCTCAGGGGTCAATACTGGAGCGAACTCCATTCCTTATCTACATCACTGATCTCAAAAACACATACTTAAATCATTCGTTGACGTCTAAGCTGATGACACGACCATCTATGGCAACGCACCAAAGACCGCTAATGACAACGTTGCCTCTAATTCTCTCTCCTCTGATCACGAGCGCGTGGTACACTGGGGGAAGAGGTGGCTTGATACTTTAAATTCATCTAAAATCAAGCTCTTATATTTACATCAGAAACACTCTGATCTTCATCTGCCATCAATTGAAATGGATGGTTCTCGTCTTGACCAGCTTCTGGGTTTGTCCTTTACTCCTGATCTGAGGTGGAACACGTACATCAAGTCTGTTGCCAAGGTCGATGGAAAATGGTGGAATCCTTCTACCGCTCAAGAAGATATCTCACTACTGATGCAGTTCTCTATCTATATAAAGGCCAAGTACGTCCAAGAATGAAGAACTCCTGCCATATCTGGGCAGGAGCTGCTAAAAACATAGTACAAAATAGACTTCGTGGCTTAGTGGGAATACCCTTTTCTCCTCCCTGCAACCGCTCTCCCACAAAAGAGGCGTTGTGTGCCTGTCCTTGTTTTATCGTTATGTCCATGGCAAGTGCTCGTTTGAGCTCCAACCTCTGGTCCCCCTTGGCAATCTTTTAGGAGAAACACTCGTCTACTTGAAACCACTGTCAATAATTTTCCCCACTCTTCATCTGTGCCTAAATCAAAACGTATATTCCATGAACAAAGTGTCGTTCTTAGAAGTGAACGCCTGTGGACCTCTATTCCGTTTGCCTATTTCTCATCTGAAGAAAGCTTGGAGGTCTTCAAGTCCAACATAAACAAATTCCTGATGAACCGCCCTCTTAAGTAAGAAACGTTATCAAAAACTCCAATAGTAACGATTACTACGATACTATCCCATTAATTACTGTACACGCAATACCCCGTTTTATAAAGCGTTTTTATAAATTAATGACGCCGATTATATCTGAGGCCCTGTTTACCAGAAATATAACAAACTATATTAAAGACGCATTAATTTGGTGACGTTTTGAGTGACTATCGCTCAGGTAACGAATAGTATCCTTTTACTTCCTATCCTTTCCCATATCTCAACAGAGACTCAAATCCCACACCCATATTTGGTCTTATTTGCATACAACTTAATCTTATTTTTTCAACATCTGACGAAACCTCCTAATTTTAACCTCCTCTGACGAACACGATCAAATATTCTCATTACTAACTTTACTTTCGTTAAAGCTGTATCGTCTGAAGAAGTTTCTAATTACTAGACCAAAACATGTTCATAGCTGTGTAGGAGTATGTTACTGTTCATTTAATAACAAATAAAAAGAAGGCTCTGTTCATCTTCGGTATTGGGCACGCTTGTTATAACTTCGTAAAACATAATTGGTTACTAAACCTTTGGAAAAAATAACATCAGATTATGCATGTATGCATATAAATATATATATACATATATATATATATATATATATATATATATATATATATATATATATATATATATTTTTGTGTCAAAAAATGAACCATAGCGAAAAATCAGTCAAAATTTAGTCAACCAAAAATAAGATGGAAAACGGGGTTAAGAAAACAATGGGGGAAGTTACATGTAACAAATTTACAATTCAGTAAAATAAATACAGACATATACCCTTGAAAACTTAGTATGAACGAAAAGCGCTTCGGGTGTATTTTAGCGATCTCGTTTTAAATCGACTTATTTCTTTTACTGCATTGCACATTTGTTACATGTAACTTCCCCCATTTTTCCTCATCCCGTTTTCCATCTTATTTTTGGTTGACTAAATTTCCGCTATGGTTCATTTTTTTTACAATGTTTTAAAAATTTTGGCAATCGAATATATATATATATAGATATATATATATATATATATATATATATATATATATATATATATGCGCGCGCCAATAACTCTGCTGATAGGAAGTGGGTTTGTTTTCATCGGATATCGATATTTAGTCGTAGTTTTTGCAACCTCACTATACACCATTTAAAGTTTTTTTTTTTATATCATTTGGTTATTCATTCTTATTATGGAAAGCTGTCCATTATGCCTAGCTAATTATATTTAATGCGCGTTCTGAGTTTTAGATTTAATTACAGCCTGATATAACTTGTCCATATATAGATGATAGTGTTCTTGCAGTTTGGGAACACTAATTAAATCGATAGTTTCATAAATATCGTTTCCACCTGCTAGTGTGTATCATTATTATTATTATTATTATTATTAGTAGTAGTAGTAGTAGTAGTAGTAGTAGTAGTAGTAGTAGTTGCAGTAGTAGCAGTGGTAGTAGTATCGGCACTAGTTTTAATTAAAACAACTTATGTTTCTGTTCTTTTTATTGAAATTAATATGGCCGTTATTATTTAAAATGATGTGTGTTAATATAAACTAAAATGTTCGTGTTATTTTTATCTATTAATGTACTGACGTGTTTATTTCAGATTCGATATTATGTTTTAAACTCAATTTAGTTGTCCCATAAACTATAAAATATAATCTATTTTCTGTGCGAAAAAATATAAAAAAACAAGATTTTATATTACACGCACAACAGATAATTTTATAATATTGTAATTGTTTTTTTTTTATTTGCTTATATCTCATAATAGTAGAAAAACACCTTGTAATAAGTATGAAGCTATTATGTGTTCATGAATAATGTGTCTTTTTTTACATTCATACGTCAGTTTTTTCCATATTTTTTGTAATATATATACAGTGTGAATCAGTAAATTAGTCATCATTAAAACACGGCCACTAGAGCTTTTTAAAACTTTTATTGAGACAATAAAATAAGGAAACTCTATTATGTAGTAGATCTGGCATGCTATTTAATGTCGATTTCGAGAATATGAGATGGTATCATGTGGCCATTAATACAGCCACACTTGATACAATAAGCGTGACCGGAAACTATATTGGGCTCTTCCTTCAAGCGTTGAACCGTCCGGATTCGAATTTTCAGGGTGCTAGAAATTGTCTTGTTGTCCGACCTTTGATCGGTAGAAGTGAAGAGTTGTACAGGGGCTCATGTCCAATCTCGCTTGTTGAAAATTCTGCCATTTGCAGACATGATGTAAGGTTTCTAAGTCTCTTGGCCAACTAGTAGATGATCTGCAACAAAAAATGGAAATAGAATCATGCAATCTTTTCTAAGACAAGTATTTTATAGTTCTGCCCTATATATACATATATATATATATATGAATATGTATAGATAGTTAGATAAATAGATAGATAGTCATATACATAGATAGATAGATATATGTGCGTTGTGCCAAGTTCGTGATGCTTACGATAAATAGACAGGCAATTCAACATGGGAATTTGCATAAGTGAGTTAAATTATCCGAAAGATGTCTACGTAGCAACAGAAAATAATAGCTGTGTTCACTTCATCAGACGCAGCGTTCATGTGATACGAACAGTAGATCATGAACTTGCGATGAAGACCAGCTCAACTGTCTAGAGACTTTTTTCAATAGCTTGTGCGTAATTCTGACATGTTCTGCTCGATGTTGCCATTTTTAAAGAAATGATCGCAAAACACATTAATGTATTTTTTAAAATTATGATGTATATGTATAGTACATCAGAGTTTCATAATTAATATTATAATAGTGTATTTTGCTGAGAAAACATATTTCTGTATACTTTAGGCAATTGCCCCTTTAAACGACACACCACCGGTTGCTAAGAATGTATAACCTACAATATGCATCAAATAATTTTTGGTCGTTAAACTCTTCTTAAATCCCTTGTAAATACACATGGAAATCAAGAATTATTGCAGTAAAATCACAGCAACATAAATGTAGAGTATGGATTGAAGAATAACAGAGAAACAAATTGAATATATGAGAGTGTATATGCGTTTGTATTGATTCTATTGGAATTTGAAACTCTTAAAAAACACATAAACTAATATTTTACTCTATTACCTGGCGAGCAAATCTGCATTAAAAAGAAGTTAAACATCTATGAAATCAGTGTAGCGTGTTGAACAAAAACATTTTACGTAGCGTTTATGAATTCGTGATATAATCAGCAACGTTCAGCTTTATCCATTGATGGTTAATTTTATGTTGAGAATACAACTCCCGTCAAAGTGTTAAATTATCGATATATTTATTCACTGTAATGTGTACCTGGCAAACACTTTATAAAGGTATGGGTACATGGCGTTATTTCTATGAACACCCTGAACTTTAATGGACATAGATTAAACCTTACGGACACGTTACATATATTTCTTTTGGATGCCGAAATTGGGCATTTTTATTATTATGACGAAAAACATGAGGAAAAATAAACCTTACGACAGCAACAAGCAGTTGCAAAAAAATACTAAAAGTAAAAAAACAGGCCGAGTGCAGAAACCTTTACAAAAAAAAGAAAAAAAAAATATCGCTGAGTAAATTGTTAGCCGTTTTCTTTTCTGCTCTGCTCAACTTCGAAGTTTCTACGATCCTGTCATGCACATTTGACTTGTTTTCTTTGGACCCTGATTTACCGTCGATCTTGTTTTAATGTTAACATCTGACGGGTCGGTTATTCCGATATATGGTGTCATACACATGGTAACGTACGAAATAGCTTTTGTTGTTTCAGAGAGGAAGAGAGAATACACCATTTAACTGGAACATATTTTATAGTTTTTTGTAGACTTTTAAGGTGCAATATCCATTGTTACTTTTATACATTATTAAAGTTCTTAAATTTGCAAAAAATAGCGGCAAGTTTTATACGATTGGCATAGGCGTTTACCATGAAATAATATGGGAAAATATATATAGTTTATTTTAATAGGTAAAGCAAAAATAAGGAAAAGTCGATCCACCAAGAGAAATAATTTGGCTCTAATGGCTTTTATGAGTTCATGAGGTACTATTAATCCGGCCATTGTAAAAACTGTGTATTTAATATGAAAACATTACATTATTTTATACAAAAACTGAAAACGAAAATATATGCTCTTTTTTAATGTGGGATAGGATACTGAACTCATAATAATTGTGTTTTATTTGCGATGTCTTTAGTTGTGTGTGGGGATTAGTTTGTCGGCATTTGGCTCAGAATTCAGATTAATACTGAACATTGAAACATTAAACTGTTAAATCCTTTTTATTTTGTAATAAAAAGAAGCAATAATACGTGGCGTTCTAGTTGGACATTTGCCATGAAGGAAGGTGTATCTTTATTCTGAAACTCGTTATGGCCATAAAACGCAACAGTTTACATGACCACTGCTGTAAATAGATAACTGTCCACTAAGCATGTTTGGTATACACACTCCCCATTTATAGAGAGGGGGATTGTTAATAACGATATTTTTGCAGACGTCCCTAAAGTTGTTGAAAGAATTCGGACAACAAATCAAATGTCCTTGACATCTGACGTAACGTAGCTATCAGGGGTTAGTAATTGGACTTGATGGGCCGGTTTACAGAACAAAAACTGATAGGATATAGGGGTTTAGAGAGTAGTGAGTGAATAACCATTTGTCGCATTAGATTGAACTGTCGATATTTAATGATCAAGTAATATATATATATATATATATATATATATATATATATATATATATATATATATAAACTGACATGATAAGGGGAACTTGCTAAAATTGTTGTATGATAGTGATATCCAATTAAGTCAGGGGCACGCATAATAAATCTGGCTGGTGGATTCAGGTGTCTACCGTAATTGTTTTAAAAAATGTCGCCAAAATGGACTGACAACTAGCGAGAAAAAACGTATGCCGACATAGTCTCGAATTATCTCGCAAAGCATAGGACCGTAGCCATTAAGAAGCAATAAGATTATATAATAAGCATTTCTGTATCTTAAACGTGTAATGACGAAAATCTATGCCCAGCTTTTCCTTAATCATCTCCATCCAGGAAGTCGTATATTTTTTACCAGAGTTGATATTGTTTTGCCTTGAATCTGCTGCAACTTATTAACCATTTCTCAGAAATTATATATAGTATTCACAAATATTACGCCTTTAATGGCCCCCCATCGCAATATTCCATATCTCATTACTTTCAATAGTTTATTGAAGACTGAGATTCAAGCCTTTTTTCCTATACTTTCCTCGTGCGTAATGCTGCATTGAATCTAAGCTTTCAGTAACCAATATAAAACATTATAATTCTCTCTTACACTATTTACGTATACTCTCTTTCGTGTGTTATGATGTAAATTCCGTATTGTTTATCAATGTTTTTAAACATTATGCATAAATACAATTTTCGACTAGGACCTTTATTTTTTAACATACTTTTGAAATTTTCTTCTGCCGATTCAAGCCGCTGTACTAAAATTCCTTGACCCAATACCTGATTAAATAGAGAAAAATTGCTGAGGATTTTTCTTTTTATATATTGTTTTGTTTTTACCGATCGACATGAAGAGCAGTCAACGGAAGTATTCATCTCATTTTGAAAAACTTTGCTGAACAAATGCTCCTAATGTACTATCGACTTTTTCAATCAATAGACCTAGTGTAAACGCACAAAAGTGTGTCTCCTTAAACATGCGTTAAAATTTAACCGCATATATCTCATAGAAATATGCACATGTTGGTGCTACAAAATTATCGATGTATTCAATGCAACCAAATAAACACTTAAAAGTAAACTGATATAATTGCAATTACAGTTAACTTGATCTACATGAGTGTTATTACATAAGTGTTTTTCACTCGTTGTTCCAAATTCTATTAATTATTACGTCTATATCAGCTGTTAAGAATACATATTCTTTAATTTTAAGGATTTGGAGCATTGGTTTTAGCCACATAGATTGAGAATTACTAAATACTTGTAAACCAACCAAACTATTATTAAACTCATCGAGGAATCTTAAATCTGTGACTAGCACGTAAGGTTGTTCGAAGAAGATATCGCGTTGCTAATAATGCGTGAAATTATTTGTATGGTTATCTACACGATATCAATTAATGTACCGATTTATTTTATTATATGAAATTACCCCAACATTGACACCCAACGCCTTAATATACCCCCGTTTCATCAACATTTAATAAGACCATTATTAATTCAAATAATTCCTTATTAAAAAATACATGAGGTATTAAACCAAACGTTATAATCCTTAAATTGTGGCATTCATCAACTGCCACGTAGTGAACAGATAAGATTAGCTTCGTTATACAATTGGTAAAGCCACCATTTTTATTTTTTTTACATAGGGTCACCACTTATCAAATCCCGGAGGCCAGTCGAGGATAATAGTAATGTAGTGTACAATAGTCAATGGGATAATT
>NC_136493.1:106227797-106245297 GCF_053919585.1 Euprymna scolopes | reverse complement strand
TAAATATCGAAATATCTTCTTAAAAATATATTCATTATTGTGGCATTGGAAAGAATCTAATTTCGAAACAAAGCTAACTTATAATAAAACAATTTATATATGCACGGTAGTGGAATAGCGGTCGTTATGCAGCGCTACTGTCAGACTCGGTATGGGCAGCTCTCGTCTACGGGAAGCTCCATGTTTTGATAAGCTTCTGGGTTTGACCTTTACTCCTGACCTGAAATGGAACACGTATATCAAGTTAGTTGCCAAGGTCGCTGGAAATATGGTGGGATACTTTTACCGCTCCAGAAGATATCTCTCCCCTGATGCAATTCTCTATCTCTATAAAAGCCAAGTACGTCCACGGATGGTGTACTGCTGCCACATCTGGGCAGGAGCTGCTAAAAACAGCCTATCCTGCCTTGACAGAGTACAAAATAGGTTTCGCGGCCTAGTGGCTGATGCCCTTTTCTCTTCCCTGGAACTACTCTCCCACAGGAGAGACGTCGCGAGCCTGTCTTTGTTTTATCATTGCTACCATGGCAGGTGCTCGCCTGAGCTCGACGGCTTGTCCTCCCCTCTCGCCAATCTTTCACGATAAATACCCGCCTAGCTGCAACTACTGTCAACAATTTTCCTCACTACTTATCTATGCCTAAATCAAAACGTAGATTCCATGAGAAAAGCTTCTTTCTTAGAAGTGCACGCCTGTAGAACGCTATTCCAGTTGCCTGTTTCCCAATTGACAACACCCTGGATGTCTTGAAGTACAATATAAAAAAAATTCCTGATGAACCGCCCCCTAAAGTAAGACACTTTATTAAATTTCAAATACTAACGTACTGTACACGCAATAACCTTTGTCCCCGAGTGGCTTCCGGGCCTTGATAAGTGATGAGTACCTTGTAGAAAAAAGCAGAAACACTTTTACCGGATTATTTTATTACTGAAATTGGAATAGTAATGGACTCAGGAAAAAGCGATTAGGAAGATTACTTGAGAC
Organism: Euprymna scolopes; assembly: GCF_053919585.1. Lineage (NCBI taxonomy): Eukaryota > Metazoa > Mollusca > Cephalopoda > Sepiida > Sepiolidae > Euprymna > Euprymna scolopes. The sequence continues at coordinate 106,244,309 of NC_136493.1, read as the reverse complement.
CAGTTCAGCAGTTGATAAATTTACAGAAAGAAACCTATAAGCTTCGACCGTCAAGGAAAATGTATCCAACCGAGGCCACACTAAAAAAACCCACAGACCTGTGATCAAGGAGTGTTACACCACAGGGAATGAATGCTATTCATACGCAGAGAATACAAACGAATGTGCAGTTAACTGACCCCATGGAAATACGAAAGGAATTATAAACGGCTTGCTTGAACGAGGGAAACTTACTTCTGTTCGAATTTGTAAGGACTGAAACTTTTATATGGCCAGAGAGGAACAGTTTATACGGCATATATGACTCGTTGCGGTGATAGGTCTACATCAAGAGGTGCATAAACATTGATTCCACAATACGAGATAGTAATAAGGGGAGAGTCCGCAAAGTTATTAGCATAGCTGCGGCCCAAACAAGGTTTCTAATTTTACTGTTCAGTGTCCTAACGAGAACTGTCGAATATCAATAACCTACTCGGAGGGCATTTTGGCTGGTCAATTCGTAGCTTGACTTGCAAATGCATAATACCAGTGCAAGTTTTTGGCCGGAGCCAATAGTTTGATTATAGATGAACAGAAATTCCACAGACTGATTAGACTAAAGAAAACGAATAAGTCGACATCATTTACAAAGCAGCCTAAATGAGCGTCCAGCGTTTGGTTCAACGAGGTCCGAGAAGTAACCACCTATGGAGAGGGAAGAACCCAGAATCCCTTAAAATTAACCTTGTGAACGGTGTTGGACGACATCACAAACAATGGGCTTAAAGGACGGAAGAACCGTCGGGTGGGGGAGCTCAGCCCCTATAATTGCCGAATTACTGGATACGTTATAAAAGTGTATCGGAAATCAAAGAGATTGGCAACGAAGTGAACGAGTGATTCACCACGACAAAAATAGTCAAACATACTTAGCAGTAGAGAAGGAGAAAGAGTAGCGTTTAGTGAAGAAAACCAGAACTTAGAAGCATTAGCGCATCTTGGTAGATTCAAAAGAAGCCCTCCCCCCGAACCTTCACCCTCCATTAATGCCGACGTATATTTTATACTTGAGTTTCATGCCAAATTTGAGCGCGCTTTAGATAAGAATTTGCCAAAAATACACCATACCCAGACCTTAAAGAAACCAAACAAGTCGTTTACGTATCAGAAAACACGTCGGGATTCGATTTATCTGAGTTGGCAGTGAAAGACTTAGAATTAATACTTTGTGACTTTTCACACAGATATTGAAAGCTGACATGTCAACCTCAAGTAATGGGGGTTCATCATGTAAATGCCCCAAAGAGAAACGGTTCCAAACACACCTACGGGACTTCTGTTATTGAAAATAATAGGGAACATTTAGAACAATGATTATGGGAGCACTTTAAATCAAGTTTATTCAATACTTGTTCCCATTAACCGTTACGTGTGATGTCAGAGAGACCACTCGATAAAACGTTCACGCCGGAGCGAAACCAGTAGCTGTACACAACCCATTACTGTCATCCATCATTGTAAGAAAAGGTGACAGAAGATTAAGAAAAGGGTGTTTCGTTGGCCATCATCGAGCCAGTACCAGCAGGTACGCCTATGGTTTGCTGTTCCAGAATAGTGATTGCACCAAAAAAGAACGGATAACTAAGATGGACGGTGGGCTTACAAACATTCAATGCCTCAATGACGAGGGAAACCCATCACAGTCCGTCTCCATTTAATCAAATGGCTGTTGTGCACGAGAGAACCAAGAAAGCAGTGTTCGATGCGTGGAACGGATATCACAGTTTACTTCTTTCCCCCAACAGCAATCACATTTATAACCGAGGGTGGCCGTTATCGGTATCTTACACCACCTCAAGGTTTCCACTGCTCTAGGGAAGGAAACACTCGCTTTTTCGAGGACATTACTGTAGATATGTGATATTGATGATACCCTTCTCTGGAATAATACTATGAGGTCTACTTTGTGGCACACATTGTGTCAAAATTTAAATCCTCAATATTCTCAATTTGCAGATGAGGGGAGTCGAATTTGTCGTTTTTTTTCACTAACGGCTGGCGGCGTGAGGCCAATTAAAAATGGCTAAAGTTATTTTCAGCTCCCTGACGCCGACGACATCACCGGCATCGGGTCATGTTTTGGATTTATTAATCACGTATCATATGCATTTTAATAGGCCACTATCATGTCCTACTTTCGAGAATTGTTGCGAACAAAGGACCGCAACTTTTATTTTACTACTGTTATAAACGTGCTTTTCGAAGAGTATAAAAAATCATTGTTCAGAAAATCTAGGAGGGCTTCAAAACATTTTAAAGGAAAAGGGCGACTTTCCTCTCAACGGACTATAGCAAGATTGGCATCTGGTATTTTCTGTTTCAGAAAAACTGCCAATGCCTAACGGAACTAGAACCTGACTGTGGTAAGGACCACACGAAAATGATTTTGGCCTGATCCCGGTTTCAAAGAATGCAAATTCTCACTAATCCCCCAAAGAGGCTTAAACACTGGCATCGATATACGCGTTGGAGTCTTTGAGGATGTTGTTTTGGGGTACCTAGATTTATTTGTTACAGTGGACCACCAACCACTGGTATATATATTCTCACATCAGACCCGGGGAACGTAAATAAGCCTCGCTTGATTTTTTTTTTTCAAACAACGGTTTAATGTACATTTTTTGGATCAAACACATTTCTGGAAATCTTAACGCCGCGAAAAACTCTATTTCCCGATACCCGCCACCGGAAAGATATAGAAGAATGAAGACCACGATTTCTGATCAGCGGATCGAGGGGATCATGTAAGCACCAAGCACAGCCACGTACTCATGATCCAAAATTGAAAGTTATAATCATGGATAGATTCGTGGCCGCTGCGGCCATTGAGGAGAAATTGCGAATAGAATAGATTATCTTGGCCTGGTCGGGACGCTAGTGCCGACAGTCAAGGGGGCAATGCCAAACATGCTATTCGATTTCCCTGTTCCAAGGGAGAGAACAATTAATGACATCATCAACCCCAGAATTTACGATCCAAAAGATTGTCTCGGACGAATTGGATATGCATGGAAAAGTTACATGGTATATGCACCTCGATACATGGGCTTCATTGAAATTGTCACGTTAACATCCGGGAATGCTGCTGCAGTATCCAATGAATTGAGGGGTTGGCTCTCCACGTATGGTGCATGAGAGGAGATATTTGATGGAGGGCACCATTCGGCTCATTGGAGTATAAATCGATCATAGGAGACTGGGGCGTAAATAAATGTATATCATCCACACATTGTCCTCAAAGTAATGTCCGAGACAAACTGACGGTAAAAGCAGCTAAAAGAGGGTTCATAATCTGCATTGGTGGTCACAGCCAGCTATGTCACGATCCGGCAGCACATAAGCAGATGGCATAGTTACATGCCCAACCAGGACATCGAATTATCACCAGACGAAATGTTATATGTCCGAACAATTAGGGGTCACCTCCCTATACTTCGGAAAAACAAAGAATCCACGATCAGTGGACAGAACCAAAAGAAATAAGAGAACGTGAGTATTCCTTTATATTTATGTTACTTTAAATGAAACACTGTGTGTTTCTGAACATTAAGGTAATGCTCCTCTATAAAATGGTATTTGATAGCATCTATTTATAAAACTTTACAACAACGTAAACACACACATTAAATAAGGTAATCTTTATTGCCAAGGTATAGGCATATATACCCGTCTTAAATATTGGTTCGAATAGCGTTAAATTACACTACGGTTGATAATACATATAATGGCGAAATTCCTGACTGGATATATATATATATATATATATATATATATATATATATATATATATATATATATATATATATATATATATATATACACTATATATATACACTATATATATATATATATGTGTGTGTATGTATATATGTATATATATATATATATATATATATACATATATATAGTAGTAAGTTATACATGTATATGGAAATTAAGCTACACAGAATATTCAGCGTTTCATCCAGCTAGGATGAGGCAGGATTATGCGAAGAGTTGTGGTCCTCATGCGTTTTTATACAGGACAGTCTATTGAGTTTTTAGTTAGCTAATCAGGTTCCTAGTTTCCGCGCCATTCTTAATCAGCCAATTGGCAGACACCCACATGACAAAGGCGCAGTTTACCTAAGGTTCATCCCTTCCCTTTGGTGTGCCTTTTCAGCGGAGTCCGCCAAATAACGGGTGTTGCTAATTTGTATATTTTTTACATATATAATATACACAGACACATACACAGGCACCCACAAAAATGAACACATTGTGATAGTTATTCGTTTGCGTAACAATTTAGCGAGTTTCGCAGTGTCCTGTAGACAGACAGACAGACACACACACACACACACACACATATATATATATATATATATATTTATACGAGGTTCCGTAAATAATTTTACAAACCTTTCTGTATAGACACTTAAAATTGTCGCATACCCATGGAAATTCAGTACGTTTAAGCGTTTCTTATTCAATAAGACATAATTGTTTAATGATTTCAGGTTACAATAACTGGCTACGACAAGAATTGGAATACACCCTTGTAAAGCCTAATTGTACTCGCCAATAAATTTAAAAAATAGAAGAACGTATGAACTGCTCCAAACTGATTTTGGGTCATGTTTTATGAATCGAACATCTGTTTCCGAGTGGCATAATAGATTGAAAAATATCAGGAAGTTTTGGAAAGATAATGAACATGTTTGATAGAGCAAGGAAGTCAGAATTATAAAGCCACTATATCATGATATATGACGATAATCAAATAGAATCAAGGTCCATATCTTTTGCGTTTTACATGCATGTAAAAAATTACATGATATATGCAAACCGACACGATTTCATTTCGATTTTCATAAAGCATTCATGCAAAGGATAATAATTGTTCTTATTTTACAAGGAAAGAATTAAAACAGCGGCTACAATTGGAGGCAAAACGATATGATTTGCCCTGAGAATGAGGTGGACTTTTTACTCAAATCAACTGCAATAGTAAGGATAGGATTAACATTGTGTTATTGTTGGACGCCCGTGCTAGGGGTCACCAATGAAAGAACCTACAAGTAATGTAAAGTGTACAAAATATAATATGTATTAATCATGAAGAAACGGGAGCCATTCAAGTGGTATGAGAGGAACTTGTTCGTAGCACGCGGTTAAACATGTTATGAATGTCTCTATTTAGTCTTTGAAAGGGCTGGGTGATCCCACTTATTTCTCAGAGTGAGATGGTTTGTACACCACAATAGTGATTAATTTATATATTTTACCATCTAATACTGTATTCCGTAAAGGTAATTAACATCAAGTAATAGCAAGAGTGATAATGCGATATTTTTTTTTACCACGACAACTGGCACAACAGCTTCAGCGGGGAGAGTAGTAACAAGTTAAAAAAACATGCACAATTGATTATTCAATGTGTATTGAATTAGACTTCAGACAAGATCCTCGTGACAAACACGTGGTGGAATAGTCATTTACGTATTTTCATTTATACAATTTCTAAGATATATATTTATTTATACTAGAACTAAAAAAATAATGACATAATAAATATTTCTTTAATATTTGATAGGGATAGAAAATCCATCACATAGATCTATATTCGACTTTGGCATGAGCAATGTCGATATGCATATTATTCCACACATTTTTAAATGCTGAACTACATTAATTGGAAATATTTGTTAAATACTAGATTATGTATTGGAATCTAATTTAGTATGTTTTCCTGACAATGAAAATATATACACTTGGCAAGTTCCATGTTAGATGTGTTGTTTTATAAATACAAACACTTCTTAATGCTAAGACGCATTATTGCATTTTACTTGGTTAACTCTTTTTATTTATTGAGATTGTCGAACTGACTTCCTCATCTTGGTTGTTATAGTTACAACGTTTCGGCCGTTTTGCCCTTCGGTGTTTTGTATCGAACTGGGGAACCGTTTATTAGGAGTCTCGAATTCAACCCTTTATTATTAATACGGGGGGGGTACGTGTTCGGACTCCAGCTAGGCTTTGGGACATAGTTGCTGATTCTCCGTTTTGAATGTTACTTTTCACTGCCTTCGTTCAGGATTGAACTCAGCACGTTTGTGTAACTGTAAACTTTGATACAACGTCTAGGACCTCTCGGTCATATGTCACTAGTGATGGTTAACTCTTGTTTAAATATAATTATGTTTGAAGATAAACAAGTAATAGTGCATTAATATTCTCGAAATATTTGACTGAAAATATGACCAATTACACAAGTTTGAATATGGTTAAATTCAAATCAGAATCAAGCTAAAACACTCTGGGAACTCTTACTGACTAAATAAGTATGCGTTCCCTGACATTTAAACACGGAAATGATGATATATCTGCAGTATCTTGTTTTGCATACAAATAAGTATAAGTCTGACAATGATAAACGTGTGACATTTTAGAATACATTTATTTGACCCCAATTACCATTTTAACAAACACGAATATCGAAATGGAAATTGGTCCTACTTCTTATCGGTTTCCTTAGTTTCCGCCTTTTTGTTGAAGCGTAACTCATTAAACTCTCGGTCACAACCCCATATAGATTTATTAGCAATCCGATTCCGAATGGAATTATGCATATCTAGTTAATCACGGGCGTCAAAAAGTTTATACGCGAAGGAAGCAATATTTATAGCCTCGTAACGATGACGTGTTTTCACACATTTGACAGGTTATTGATCTCATTATGGAATTTGATATTATATTTGTGTAATATATGCGTATTTTATAGCTTGGAATTTGCTACATAAAATATGAATTGGAAAATGTGAGACTACACAAATAAATGCACAGACAGAAATCAATGTTGGTGTGCCTCAAGTTTCTATACTACTTCTGTCCTTGTTTCTTCCTTATATCAACGATATGCTATAAAAGATTAACATCTATATTTATCGGACCACTTTATACTGACGGAGCTTCTAGCCCACCTTTCACTGATTAGTTTAAATACGAACATCATTAAAGAGTTGACTTAGATTTATTTGTTAATTAAGATAATAAAAGGGTTTGTTTCGTTTAATGTTGTATAGTCTCAAGGTGTGAGAGAGATGTGTCTGAGGTACTTTTTTTTTATTACATTTTCACCCCAAACAAGGCACATTGCCACTTTAATGTAGGGGGCTACTATCAGGGGAAACATCTACTGGGGTACTATGTAGGGATTAGGGCAGCGAGATGTTGGTTCACGTTGCACTTGAACTTATGCATGTCAGTACAGTTGGGGAAGCAGTGACCTGGAATGGAATTCCAAAGTCTAGCAGTTCTGGGGAAGAAACTACTGGAGTAGAAAGATCTTTTACATCTAGGGATCTCTACAGTGTGGGGGTGGGATTTTGTAGCTTGTCGGGTCTGTCGAGGGTGTTCACGTCGTGGGGGCACAAGTGCTTGCAGTTCTTCAGAGCATTCACCATTATAATACTTGTAGAACAGGCAGAGAGATGCAACGTTTCGACGATGGGACCGAGGCTGAAGTTTTGATGCCAGTTTAGGGCCTATCAGATTTGCGACTCTCTTTTGAACCCTGTCAAGGAGCGAGAGACTAGAAGCCGATGCACCGGCCCAAATGTGACAGCAATACTCCATACATGGAGGTACAGGATACTTTCGGTTGTTAAAAGTTTTCTAGCACGGTAGAGAGAGCCCACCTTCCTCGCAGCGGCCCTGGCAATGCCCTCGATGTAATTGTTCCAGCTTATGTTTCCTGTGAACGTTAGGCCAAGGAGCTTGAAAGACGTACTCTCAGCTAAAGAGTTGTTGGCCATTGCTATAGGTGGTAGAGAAGGTTTCTTGTAATTATTGAATGAAACCAGTTTTGTCTTGGTGGCATTGAACGTTACCATCCATTTTTGTCCCCATTCCACTACTGATTTGAGGTCATCGAAAAACGAATTTTGATCTTTATTTTTTGCTTTTTATCCATGTGGAATATTATAAATTATATCTATGTCTTTTTTTCTGTTTTTCAACATACTTCCTTAACATTTATCTCGGCAGAGATTATTTATTATATCTACAAAGCTACTATCAAGGCATACATACAGTGTATCACAAAAGTGAATACCCCCTCACATTTCCTAAATTGTTTAAGTATATCTATTCATGGGACAACATTTAAAATATGATTTGTGATAAAATGAAAAGTAGTCTGTCAGCAGCGTTTACTGTGTCAATAATTGTGTGCAGATTAGTAAAATATCAATATGTCACTAAATATACTTCACAACGAAGTGAAAATTATGCCGTCAAACGACCTTTTTAATGATAGATTTTTTTTTCCAAAAACTAAGTCAAATGCATGCGATATTCACTAAGTTACAGCATGTTATACTGTATCAAAGAATTCCCCTTTCCAAAAACGATGGTTGTTTTAAAAATGCAAATTTAAATTTGGTTCTGTTTTCGTCTTTTTCTTTTTAATTGCACATGGCGTCGAAAAATCGAAAGTTATTATTAAAATAATAAAAATTAAGTTAAAAAATGTATAGCATATAATGTATTATCTCGCGAATATTACTTTTTATTATATTTTTCTGTCAATGAAAAATAAACAAAAATATAACCTACGTACGGGGCTCATATGAAATTAATTATTTATCGATATATCATCTATTTTTTAAATAACTTGAAACAAAATTGTGTGCCTCGCGGAAGTCAATTGTAAGATCTTAAAATAGCTTATGGCTCTACCAACATAAACTACGTTCTTCCACAAAGCATCCCTTGAAATAAAATGATCTCCTCTCTCATAAGCTCCTTTTTTTAATACTGGCCAGCGATATTCAATTGAGTTAAGGTCTGGAGAACACAGTGGCCAGGTCATGAGAGTTTCCACAACGCATTTCATGGATTCAAGAATAAATGCAGTCATCCAAAGCAGAATAGCATGGTACATTACCATGCATAAAAATCATCTGAAAGCGACCTGAAAATGCGAGACCATCTAGACATGTAAACAAATGAATATACAAAAAGGCCGGGTACGCATTGCTGGTAAGTTTTACCCCCTCTAAACCTGAGAATGGTCCAACCAACTCATCCCCAATGAGTCCAAGCGAAAACATGACGCCTCCACCTACTTGTTTGCGACGAACTTTGTAACGGGTCGGAGTTCGATTCGAGTTCCAAAATTTTGGCCATCTATCCGGACGGTAAAGAGTAACATGGACGTCATCTCAAAATAGAACCTGTTGGATATCTATTTTCATGTTATTATGTCTCCAAGCCGTTCGTTTTCCCCTACGCTGTTTGCTCAATGGCAGCATTAGAATAAGTTTGATGTTCCTTGCAATCTCTTTCAACACTTTGTATCTGGCATGCCTGGATCTTGAAGCGATTTCAGCTTTTGCAAAAAGTAAAGCACTTGTGTTGTTTGTATTTACCAACGAATTTTCACAATATCACGATCTAAAAGGTTTCTCCTGAAGCCCATATTTTTTTGTGATTTGGTGTTTGGGTTGTTCAAGAATGCTGCCAAGATTTTTGGATCCTATTCTAGTTGCGTGGCTAAATTTTTGATGAGCAATCCTGCGAGCCCAGCATTTATCCTTTCCTTTTTTATAACCTTCATTCACCTGATAGTTTGGCACTGTAACATATCTGCAATAAACCGACGGACAATAAAATGTATTTGATGATAAATAACATGAGATTATTTCGTTAAAATTGCATGAATTTGAATAACATTTTCGGAAATAACTAAACTAAAAACAACCCTTCGTGGTACAATTTTTTTATTTTTTGTGACGTATATTTAGGGAAATATTGATATTTTTCTAATCTGTAATAAAGCGATTTACACAGGTTATATAACAGAGCAAATTTATTCTCGCCTAAAAATAACCCAAAATACATCCATTAAAACATAATCCCCGACAACAAAAGTGAGGACAACCCGTACAATACGTTTTCAATATTAAATAAATGTCATATATCCGCCAGCTCCGTTAGGTCGTAATTGGAGAGTGGAAGAGCATTCCAATGGCTACATGTGAAGCTCTAGTAAACTCCATGCCCGGGATTTAGTATTAATTGCTATATTTGGAGATATTTTCAGGTGAATATACACTAACTCTGTTGTTGGGAGCTTTATGCAGCAAGTTAGACGAGGTGGAGTAGGTGACCCCAGTACGATAAAAAAACTGGTCTACACCTGGGCTGCTACACAGTGGCACTGAGGAGGTGGTGCTTCCGTTCAATAGCACAAGCATGGCGGTAGTCGTAGAGGGTCGTCGTGCAAAGTAACACAAAGTAAACCACATGTTAAAGCGTTGTCCGAACAGGACAACTTGGAACCAACCAAAGCAAAAGGTATTCGTACTACCAAGAGTGCTACAGTTCCAGAGACCAAGCAATCTGCTATCACTACCACAATCTCCGCATCAACCCCAGCTCCCAGCATATACAATATTTGCTTGTGAAGAGACAAATAAGAAGGAAAAGAGTACTGTGCTGGGCAGGAAACGGAATCAGACTATCACTTCCGCAACAGCCCCGCTAACAACTCTGTAATCGTGACAGCAACAGCAACATCAACCTCCGAAACAACAGCCCACAACAACAACACAGCAGTGCCCACAGCAGCAGACGCGGCAATAGCAGCAGTTGCAGAAATATCGTCAGTGGACGCTACAACAGCAACAGCAGTAGACACATCCACAGCAGAAGCAGATGCAGCTTCAGACACAGAATCACCAACCACACAACGTACTGCACTTAACAGACCGAGAGCAATGTGAAGAACACGGACTTCCCTGATGAGGAGGGAATTGCTCAGGACAAGAACTTAATCAAAAGCCATTCTCCTTGCGGATCAACCCAAAAGACAAAATATAACACACAACTAGAGCGGTTAATGCCCACTGAGATCATGCAGGCTCCCGAATAAATGGAACATACACAACAAACCCCCCACTAAAAACAACGCATCCACAACTTCACACAGACCAAACTCTAAAACAAGTCACTTCAACACACCAACAACAGACACTAGCATAAACATACCTATCACTACGGCCTACCTTTGTTGAACCTGGAACGAGGATGTCCAATCTGCCTCACATTCTCGAAAAGGAAAAGAAACCAAAGTCCTTCCCTTGAAACTTAGGAGGGTTTCTTCAATATCGACCCTCATCTGTCGGTAAGCACTTCGTATTCCGACAGTGGACCAGTCATAATGATCTATCCTATCAGATGAGGGGGGTAAAGACGTTGAAGTCCCCACAAAATTTCAAGGCGCTTCTCTTTTGACGACCTGCATCAGATCGTCAGCGAAAGAAGCATATCACACATTCCTCTTAATTAGATACACTTATCCTTCCCTCTACGAACTTTTGCCCAGATGCAAGGGAAGAGTCCAAGTATTAGTGCATTCCTCAATGTACAAGGCCTTAAAACTACAATTCCCCGCGGGATGTCGGCGGTATTATCCGCAGCCAAACAATACACCGAAGAACCGATAATTCTGATCATGGCGTACAACGTCGGGGTCCTCTCACCGAAGAGCTTACGAATCAGGATCGACAGATGTGAATCGGTCATCGACTCATAAGGTGACGCATCCTAATTCGAGGAGCAGATGGTCCTCCAAATATGTGGCTCGTCTGCGGCGAGACCTCTTGCAGCTAGGATTGGATATACCTGCACCAAATGAGACGCACCTTGTTTCGCCCAGGATTTACATGTGCTGGCTAGAGATTAAGATGTTTTCTCAGCATATGGAAATCTCTAGGCAAAAGGTGACTTCTTGCTGGTAAAACGCACCCTGTCTTCTATGGTTAGTGTGGTGCATACGGACGAAGATTGGCAAGCCGATTGTGGTCGACGTTGCCGCTAAAAGTACTTATTACGGGTCATCGCGTATCATCCACACATCACCGTCTGACGAATGTCGAAGCAGGTAGTTCTAGTGGGGCATAGGGGCGTTATCCTTAACCCCAAGATAGATAAGGTATGAGGGGAAGCTAGAGGGACGGAGATGTACGAGACAAGTCATACCGATTGTTTAGATAGTAGACCGGTTTCGAATCCAAAATCCTAAGAGGGGTATGGGAACATCGACCAATAGCACATCTTCCTACTCAAGATCTACCTGATTAAGATGCTAATCAGAAGAGGCGACAGATTTCATAGCATGCCCAGCATGTGCATAGTATGCCCAGCATGTGCATAGCATGCGCATAGTTATACTGGCAAATTTTTCGGACGAAAAATTACTATGGCCAATCATAAATAAACCATTAAGGCCTAAGCCAGCAGGGTACTGAAAATTATAACTTGAGATACAAGATTTCATGGGACAACTAGTGATATTAATAAATATATCTTCAGTAGAGGCGATTACAGGGAGGGCATAGTGGGGTTTTCTTAAGTATTGGATTAAGGACTTCTCCGTCAGATACGCTCAGCACCTTGCTCTAGTACATGACAAGACGAATAAGCACCTAGAAAAAATCTAACAAGAGCAACGGGTAGGAGATATTCTGACAATCTAGAACTATCTATGCAGAAAACGTGCAGGTATACAAGGCTAAGCTTATTAAGTTAACCAATGAAGCCAGTGAAAGCAGTTGGGACAAGTACATTGCAAGCGCCAAACACCTGGATGGACTTACCCTGACAACGAGTCGGGATATATGTCAGGGGAATATTCCGAGGAGTTTTTGCCTACCCCAGCTTTACATGCCAGTACAAAAAAATGCTAGAGCGGTTTGTTTTGAAACCAGGGTGACACAAGAATCGGTACTGGTTGCGATGAAGCAGATCAGCTACAACAGATGGCCGGGACTCGGAAGTCTGACAGATGAACTGTTTATAACGATTATGACGAATCTGCTAAACCATTAGATTGATAAGGTATCCATCACGGGTAAAGTCATCAAAGGAGTGATCTCATTGCTTATAAAGAATTAGTTGTACTACAAGCTCATAACTCTGCTGAAGAGAGTTAAAGTATCCTAGCCAATAGTTTGTTTTAGGTTATTTGGTCAAACCTTGAAAGAACAACGCTGTGAAGGGGAGATCGATCAAAAACATTATGAACCTGAACCGCACCATCCTAGAGTGAAGGATAAAGACGACGCAGAAGCCGCAATGATCAATATAGATTAGTCGAAAGATTTCGATGTGGTCGACAATCGCTTCCTGGCCTATGTTTTAGAGAAATTCCATTTGAAACCGAACTTCGGCAAATTGATATCCATTCTGTACCGCGAGCGCCGACATCCGTGGTGTAAGTGAACAGAAAGCACTCGATATGTAAATCCCTCGTAAGTTAAAGTATTCCTAAATGTTTAGGTTATTTATGCTTCGGAAGCAAAATACTGACAATTTATCCGCATGCTGTATTATCGAGCTCACCCTAGCTGGTATGATATTTTCAATTTAAAGGTTCTATTTTGTGCCGGCACAGTTTCAACTTTGTATGTTGACTTAATAAATTAAAAAAAAAAGAAAATTAAAAAAGTTTTACGGACAAATAAGTGCATGCACGAACTTTTCAACTGTGTATGTTGACTTAATAAATTAAAAAAAAAAAATTAAAAGAGTTCTACGTACAAATAAGTGCATGCACGACCTCGATAATACAACATGTAGGCAAACATTTGACTTTTGCTTTCAATTAAATATAAGCCAACAGCAACTAAATAGCTTTTTCTCTAACGAGAATTATTTAAATCTGAAATTAATTAGAGAAGGAAAACTAAATTTATGCAAAATTGCATCCAAACGGGTGTTCTAAAACAGTGTGTCTGTTTATTCTACATTTTTTATTTCAAGATGATTTTACTTGCTGGCACATTTTCAACAATATATATATATATATATATATATATATATATATATATATATATATATATATATATATATATATATATATATACAGTATGAATTTCCAAGCATATAACAATCTCATTCTAAATTAACTTATTATAAGATAGCAACTGAAGAGGATCTCTATAGGATTAACTTGTTAGCACTAAAAAGTTGTGAGAAAATGAATATTCAGGATGAAGTAGAATTTTATAATCCACTTAACCGCGGATATATTGAAGGGCCACAAACCAGATTTCAATAGCAAACCCATTATTAGACTAATTGCAGCATGTGCATCTGACATAGGTAATATCAGTAACAAGATTCTAGAGAGACCTTAAACTCCAAAATAAAACATACCCACTGGATTTCCTCGGGTGCAGTAATTTATTGGTTTAATAGTTTACCGAAAAATCAAAAAAAGTAAATATATTATGTGTGATATAGATTCGTATTACTCTTCAATTTCCCTTATACAATTCGGGAAAGCACTTAAATTAGCTGAAGAGGAAACGGACGTGACCAAGTTGGAAATTGAAATTATAAAATTAGCTAGAAAAACCTTAATCAGATTCAACGGGGAGTTGTGGAGATGAAAAGATAGAGATGATCATTTTGACATAACAATGGGCGCCCCGGATTTGCATATGTTAAGGATTTTGTAGGCTTGTATTTACGAAGGAAGATAAACAGGAAAATATCAGGTTTAAGTGTGGGGGGCTCTATAGGGACGACGCACTCTTTATAGTTAATTTCAGCGATCGTATTACGGAAAAATCGAGGAAAATATCAGAAGATTTTTTTAATGAAATGGAATTAGAAATAACAATAGACAGCAATTACAAAAAAGTAAACTTTTGAGACATTACTCTTAATCTAAGTGATAACACATATGAACCGTATCACAAATCTTACAAAAAACATTCTGTATTGATTAACAATCGAATCCGCATGAGTGTATGAAGAAGGCGTTTATCCCCAACATTTCTAAAAGAGTATCTGAGCTATCTAAGAATTAGAGTTACTTGATAAGAACAAAACATATCAAAATTAAGCTCTTCTTGGATCGGGATACCATGATAAAATAGAATACAAGGGTAACAAACCTAACTGCCCAATATAGTACAACATGGCAATGAGAACAAGAAAGAAACCGACGATTAATAAAGGTTACATTAATAAGGATCAAAAGAATGAACACACTGAGAGTAATATTAACAGTGAAACAGTTAATGATGAGGTGGGTACTATGAATAACAGAAAGAAACACAATAAACAGGTTTGGTTTAATCCACCGTTTCGCGTACATATCCAAAAATATATACCTAGTGAATTTTACAGAATAATTGATAAAAACTTTCCACCTGAGAATAGATTAAGCAAAATAATTAACAGGAACTCGGTACAACTATATTTCTCCACCTCAGCCAACTTCGCTAACATTATAATAGGTTCTAATAAAAGGAAAAAAAGCAAAATAAGGAATAATAATAATAAGTCAGCATCAGGTGAATGTGTCTCAGAAAGAAATGTAACTGCAGAATACCTGGCAACTGTCAGTTGGATGGCAAATGCTTAACCTCAGTAATAGTGTACAAATGTGAGATTATGACCTATAATATTCAGAAGGTATACCTTGGGGTAAAGTAGTGCGCGTTTAAGGAACGATACAGAAACCACGTTGTATCCTTCAAAAATTAACCGGAGATTGAAACTAATAGCGAAGGCGCTAATTATAGACGGGGGATGGTACAAGAATCAAAATTAGAAGTAAAAAAGGAATATAACTGTATTAGATGATTGGGTCAGAGAACTTCATAGAAACAAAAACAGATTTTTAATTGAAATGCGCAATAATATATATGGATTCTAAGTATAGACCTGGGAAATAAAAAAGGGGAAATCTGTGTTCATGGAATCCTTCTACATAGTGAATTCTAAAGAAGAAATATTAAATAAATGGTTGGATTCTATACAGAGATGCCTTCACAGGAGTAGGTTTTTGATATCACGTCTTAAATGTAGCTGAGGTAAAAAAAAAATCTGGGAAATAAAAAGGTTCCTAGGCGCAAGGCCAAAGTTAATATAGAGGTAAGAATGATGTAAACTAGTTGTGATGAAGGATTAAAATCTAGCAAGCAAATCTAGATTCTATTTTTCTCCACTAGTAACACATTTTTAGAAATAAAAACATGGCTTACTAGATAAGAAATTTAGATATATAACGAGGATTAACAAAGATTAGCAATATTGTCTCAAAACTGGGAACACATTTTAGTCATATTGATGGCGAAATAGTTGCTACCGTTTCCTAATAAATAACAAAGCTTAACAGATACTAAGCAATACGAAAGAAAATTAGTAATTAAAGAATGGAAATTTATTGATACTGTTTTTAGACCAGTAAAAGTTGGCAAATCATATCTTGTTATATATGTCTCTAGTTATAGCCGAGTAAATAAATAAAAAAACACAAGGTTAACCCCCTTTTTCATTGCAGTAAAACATATAAATGGGACATATTCAATTATTGGATAGATATTTTAGAACTTTATGTGTGAAGTGTTATTTTGTATTGAAAACATGTATGACCCCAGCAAATTATGGTTGGATGACAAACGC
>NC_136493.1:106202797-106222797 GCF_053919585.1 Euprymna scolopes | reverse complement strand
CAGTAGTCAAACATTTATATATATATATATATATATATATATATATATATATATATATATATATATATATATATATATATATATATATATATATATATATATATATATATATAAAGCTGAATGTGTGTGTGTCTAGTCACGGAGAGGCTCCTATATGTTTGACTATTTTAAAAAACAGATTACATATAATGATAGAAGATGTATCAGACAAAGGGATGGGTATACCTGATGTGGCAGAACGGTTGTTCATTAAAATTGTGGGGTCTGCGTTTGCAAAGTATGGCAACAAAACATTAAAAAAAAACATTTACAAGTCTTTTTGATATAGATGTACATAAGAATACGTTGAGAAGTATGTTTTAACTTAAACAGGGATGGTATAATAAAATTGTGGGGTGTTCGTTCGTAACTACCTCTATAGAATGGAAATATGTCTCAAAGTTTAGCAATTATTTTTAATATAAATCCACAGACTATTGTGATAAGTGTTTCAGTGTGAACAGGTATGGTATAATAATTTATGGGGTTTATCTATTTTATTTTTACTTTCATTATATTTTGCTTTGGATTTGATACCACCAAATTCGAAGCTATTTCTTTACAACCCTTCCTTTTCATAACCTATCATACTTTCCTAAATCAGAGTCCATTTTCTGTTGCCTGTTTTTGAACCCAGTCAACCACAGGTACTTTTGCTAAGTTACAGAAATCAGGCGTAGAGTTCTTACGAAGTTCGAAAACGAACTGAACTGTGCACTGTAAAAATTAACTGAGCATTGTCAAAAATGAAAATTAGAAATAGAAAGTAATGCGAGAAATATTGACTCGGGCATCGCAAATTTAGTTAAATATTAGCAGGAAAAACCGCTGGCAAGACAATACACACAAAATTACTCCCAAAAAGCTGACAAATCAAAAGCACCGAGCCCTTGCTTCAGATGTCGTGGTGATCACTGGGTCAATTATTGCCCATACCTAACAAGGAAATGTCTTATATGTAATAAAATAGGACATAGAAACTCTCATAACAGGGATAATCAGAATACAAGCCGAGTACGGCAAATCATAAACCCAGACGATTTAAAGGAACCTCTATGTAAAAACGTAACGGTCAAATTTCTTGCCATGGATAGTAAATTCCAGTTAGACAACGGATCGGTCTTTACAATACTAAATTTCAATAGTGAAGGAAATTAGGAAAACCGACTATGCTAGAACCCATAGAACGGCAAAAGCCGCCAATGGCAGTAAAATAATTGTTGTGGGTAAATTAATCACCAACGCAATATTGCCGGGAAAAACAAAACAGCTCAAATATATGTATGAAAAAATAATGAAAACCTGTTAGGCTCCGATTAGCTATATGAGTTTAACCTTAACCTGTAGGACCTACCTATCTCCACATTTTGAAAAATAAAAGAAGTTTTCGCAATGGAAACAAAGCAACTAATAAACTTGCTTTCAGAAAGAATTCCCAGATGAATTAACTCCTGGTTTTGGGTGGTGTACAAAATGGCCGCGGATTCTAAGTTGAAAACGGCACACAAGTTAAAGAAAATGCAACGTCTGTTTTGCATCCCTGAACAATAGAAATCAGAAAATGGACAAACTGAAAAATAGCGGTATTCTTTCTAAAATATAATGCAGTGAGTTGGTCGACCAGAAATATACGTGTTTGCGCCGACTTTACCGAGTCGTTATCTATTAACTATCCCAGGTAAAGTGTTCACAAAATGAAATTAAGCCTCCAGATGAAGGATAAAATAATATGTCCTACAAGAATTTAGAAAACTGTGAATTTACAGCAGGCACCGGATCTCTCAATTATCAGTTTTCATTACTGGCGTAAACTTAACAAAAATCATTAAAAAAAACTCTCAATTTGCACGTAAAATGGCTGGAAAGTAGATTGATTTTATTAAGGGAATATTTTTGACATTCAATGTATATTGGATTATAAAAAAGTTAAGGTCGTACGTTAAAAAAAAATCTCCAAACCTATTTAGTGTGAATTTGATAAACTGCTTGCAAAACTCGCAATGAAACACAGAACCTCTACTATGACAAGATGACGTTTTAACCTAGGTGATAAAGTCGATTTTAAGAATTTCAAGAACGTTTCCTTTAGGAAACAGGATAGAATCTAACAAAAAATCGGCGACATCACCTATATCATTCAGTGCCTAAAATTCGAACATAAAATGAACCTGAACCAAATAAGGAAACGCATCAACCGAGGATCAAGCGGAAGACCATAGTAAGTTGAAAAGCCAATCGAGGCAGTATATAACGTATTTGATATAGAACGTTCATAAGTCAAGCCAGAAGCAAGACGCTCCATTAGAAAAAAAATACATTGCACATCCTCCTTGATGGTCTGCCCCCAAAAGTAAAAATATTGATTTTACACCCGGAGAAATCACCACTGGGGTGGGGTGTTGTGAGGAACCACTCTCTGAATGGACTCAGCCATCGTCCATATATATCGGAACTGTTAACAATGCCAAGGTGGGCTTTAGGTTCGAAGTAAATCTCGGTTTTTCGGTAGAACGTACACTCTCTTTCCATACTGGAACTTTTTTTGTTTTTTATTAATACACGTCTTGACTTACACTGCTGTTATGTTTTTATTGTGGCTTATACCAAACCATAACATTTTGTAATCTAGTAATATATTTAGTTCTAGACTTGGAAACTATCCATAATACACTCAAATTCAACTTATTTACATGTCTAATTATTAGCTTCATTTACCTCAATGTGGACCGAAATAACATAATTTTCTATTATACAATCATCTTTTAAATCGAGATCAGATCTGGTAAAATAAAAGCAATGTGCGAATAAAATAGATCAATTTAATTAACAAATGCGATACATTATCAGTGGATGCTCGTAATCTATTTTGATTGTACTATTTACACAACGAGGCTGTAATATTAATGTCTTCCCAACCTACTTTATGAGTCGATTTGCTTGTGGAAAGTGCTCTTTATTGAAGTTATTTTATTAAGTACCACTTTAATTTTAATACAAGGTTACACAATAATGTAGTATTCATTACTAGTACATTTTAGATGTGTATCACTAAATAAGCAGAACAAAAAACATGCTGTATTAAATCAATAGTATTATATTTTATGTGGCAAGGTGTGTTTGAAATGAATAATTCTGTTTAAAGATATATTAGAAGTTGCTCCTTTACTTTTGGAAATAAACCGTTCACAGAGCGCGTATGGGTGCGTGTGAGACAATCAGAATCATCCCAGGAATAGGTGGCGACCGCAAAGGTTAGACACATAACCATAAATGCACGTATGCAAATAGGCATATGTATGCGAACTTACGTCACATAAAGGACAGAAAAAATCATACAAATGAGAAGAGAAGCAAGTTTCGGACATTAAAGATGGACGCGAAAATATAAAGTGTAAACTAGGAAGTGATTAGACAGATTGTAAAAAAAGATATTTGTTGGCGTTTATTTATGGCGTTGCAATATTAAGGGGAAATAATAGTGCTGTGTACTGCGAGCGGTTATACCACACCTGTGCTCTCAGCTCAAGGGAGGCAATGTCTGGCTTACATAGTGTCAGACAAATCCATACTATCAGAGATATGGGATGGTAATTACCCCATGAACCCCCTTGTCTAAGAATGATTCCCTCGAAATATTTTTTTTCTTTCTCGAGTTGTCCTCTATGTGGTTCGCCACATTTCTGGTTTTCTACCGGGACGACGTATTTTGGTATTAGTTTTAGAGGGTGTTGAGTCAAAAGCGTCATACAATATGTCCAACGTGTCTTCTCGCGGAGATTCACTTAACTCGTTGAAGTGCAATCGCGTATCTGTTTCAAGTGTTTCTCATGGGTGGAGTCTCGTCTTTCAACCATTTAGACAATACGGCCGATCCTGTTCTTGATTGTTCCCTGCTTCCAGAAAATATTATATTTGTGCAACTGGACGAATATTTTCCTGCCGAAATATAATTTTCTGGAGAACAGTTGTCCTTAAGAATTTTACCTGTTTCAGAATTAGTTTGTCAAATATTGGTCGTATTTTTCGAGTGAACGTCACTTCCAGCGGAGACATCTGGGATGGAATATTTTCGTTAGGCGTTATGCGGTTCACATCAAGAAATAATTTCAGCGCTTATTCGGATGGGGTATCATTTTCTTTCTCCAAAGCACTTTTCAAGATGTTCACAAATCTTTAGACCTGTCCGTTTGGCCTAGGCTAATAAGTTAGTATTGTAATTTGGTCTAATTGGAAGTCCTCCATAAACTCCTTAATGTCACCGTATGTAAACTGGGTGCAGTTAACTGACGCTAAACTGTCGACCACTCTGAAACGTACGAATATCCCATGAAGATTATTTGTAGTGAAGTCCGTAGTTGGGAGTTTACACCTGAAGATTAAATACACTTATAGAAGCTCTCCACCGCACTGAGGTAGTATTCTCCATCAAGATTTTCCTCGCAGTCCAGGTGTTCCTGTGACCATGGATAGTTAGCTTTAGGCCATAGACTAAATTGAATTATTGCCATTTTAGCAAGTAGGGCACAGTCTCTGCATGCTTTCAATTTTTCTTCAATATCCTTGTCCATGTTTTTTTTTCAATACACGTATAAACGCAAGAAACTTTTTTTTTTAATTCTGGTGGCACCAGTGGGTCCTGTCTTAAAATCCTTTAAGATTTTCTTCTGGAGGGCGCTGGAAGAACTACGCCCTCCCGGTATAATATTCCTGTTCGCATGTCCAGAAATCCTCAGTTACTTGTTCATCAGTCTGCAGTTGTTTCCTTGGTTTCTCTTATAAAATCGTCGCTTTCGGCTTGTTTAATTATATCATCCAGTGTAACGGAAAGGTATTTCATAATGTTGCATAGGATGAAATTGTAATAACTCTCTTATCGTAGTAAGGAGATCACCAAATCAAATGGTTATACATTATTGGTATTTACCAGGACAGCCCGTCTAACTCCTTTGACGGAAGATACTCCATATCAAAGTCGTAATTTAGTAGCATCGTTTTCAATATATGGAGAGTGTTTGCCTTGTGTGGAGGCAATCCTTCCTTCGAGTCAAATATAGAAATTAGCGAATGGTGGTTCGGTTTAAGTTTGACATGCTGTACGGAGAAATCTGTGAAATTTTGTTATCGCTAAGATGATGCTTACGAATGATTACTCTATCTGGGAATAATTTATCTACGCAAGAAGTAGGGTTCTCGTCGCGTGTGCTATCCGTTTCGTAGAAGCGTCGCGCATTTTATACTGGATACACGTTCCCATTCTATATGCGCTCGCGTCACATTAGGCGATAATGTCTAAATCTGGGTAGTCATGGGCCAGGACTAGTTCCGACGTGTGCCCGTCGTTTAGCTTTTCGAATGCCATCTTGCAGTCGGTGGTCCAGTTCCAGTTGTGTGCATATAAAGACTGAAGACTTTATAATAATTAGTTCAGCCTAAAAACTTTGCAGTGTTGTTATATCGTGTGGATCAGGAAAATGTTCATTGCTATGGACCTTTTAGATCGGGACGTCTACAATTCCCATCTTATATCTCCCCTAGTTATTTCATTTGATCGAAAAAAATTCGCATGTTGTGTTTTTAACTTTAAAGCCGTAATCGTTTATTATTTTGCACACCTGAAAAACGTGTTTTCTATGTTGCTGCATAGATTTGATTTTCATTAGAATATCGTTTATGTATCCGATGAAAAAAATCAGGACCTCTAAACATCGTGTCATTTATCTGTGAAAGATGGCTGGTGCGATTTTGATCCCGAAAGCTGACCTATTGTACTTAAATAGTCTTTTTTAAGTGGTAATGCCCAAAAGTTCGGAGCTTCCATTCTCCACGGGAAATCTGTAGGTGCGCTGGGACGAGGTCTGTTTGTTGCTGAGTAGCGGGTAATTATGAACAAGAAGTTCTGAATACTCTCCCGTCCAGCAGTTTGTGCAGACTTTGATATTCTTCAATTATTTTCTTTTATATACACGGTGGGGTAACACACTCACTATAATCGACTCGGGTCAAAATTACTGCCGATACCAGTGGCCACCTTTCTATGTCATTCTTTTATATACAAGCTAAAGTTACGCTGCGTTTCTTTTGGAAGACTTGGTTGGCAATGTCTTCTGACTTTTTTCTAAACATTGTCCGAAAAAGCATTCGGGAACGACTCATTTAGGTTTTTTTTTTTTTTTAGTTTTTCAGCTTTGACCGTAAGATTGTATTTTTTGGCAAAAACTGCTAACGGCTCAAAATTATTTTTTATTTTATTTTTTTTTTATTACATTTTCACCCCAAACAAGGCACATTGCCACTTTGGTGTAGGGGGCTACTATCAGGGGAAACATCTACTGGGGTACTATGTAGGGATTAGGGCAGCGAGATGTTGGTTCACGTTGCACTTGAACTTATGCATGTCAGTACAGTTGGCGAAGCAGTGACCCGGAATAGAATTCCAAAGTCTAGCAGTTCTGGGGAAGAAACTACTGGAGTAGAAGGATCTTTTACATCTAGGGATCTCTACAGTGTGGGGGTGGGATTTTGCAGCTTGTCGGGTCTGTCGAGGGTGTTCACGTCGTAGGGGCACAAGTGCTTGGAGTTCTGCAGAGCATTCACCATTATAATACTTGTAGAACAGGCAGAGGGATGCAACGTTTCGACGATGGGACAGAGGCTGAAGTTTTTATGCCAGTTTAGGGCCTATCAGATTTGCGACCCTCTTTTGAACCCTGTCAAGGAGCGAGAGACTAGTAGCCGATGCACCGGCCCAAATATGACAGCAATACTCCATATATGGGCGAATAGTGTCCTTATAGAGGTACAGGATACTTTCGGTTGTTAAAAGTGTTCTAGCACGGTAGAGAGAGCCCACCTTCCTTGCAGCGGCCCTGGCAATGCCCTCGATGTAACTGTTCCAACTCATGTTTCCAGTGAACGTTAGGCCAAGGAGCTTGAAAGACGTACTCTCAGATAAAGAGTCGTTGGTCATTGCTATAGGTGGTAGAGAAGGTTTCTTGTAATTATTGAATGAAACCAGTTTTGTCTTGGTGGCATTGAACGTGACCATCCATTTTTGTCCCCATTCCACTACTGATTGGAGGTCATCCTCTAGTCGTTCTGCCATTACTTTAGATATATGTTCGTTTGTTTTCCTGTCGTGCCTGCTATAGAGTGTGGTGTCATCAGCATATATCCCCATCTCAGAGGTAATCTTGTCGGGGAGGTCATTTATGAATATCAGGAACAGCAGAGGTCCCAGGATAGATCCTTGGGGCACTCCCGCATTTATATCATATTGTTTAGATGTACGACCGTCGAGGGCAACCTGGATTTTTCTCTTATCTAAGAAGGATTTAATTATGTTAAGTATTCTACCAGTGATACCGTAAGATCTAATCTTCCTGAGGAGACCCTCATGCCATACCCTGTCAAAAGCCTTAGATATATCTAGAGCTACCTCTCTTCCCTCTCCCGCTTTGTCCAGTGAATGGTATATGCGTTCAGAGATTACAGTGAGGATGTCTGCCGTGGAACGGGCTTGTCTAAATCCATATTGACGGTCGGTCAGAAGTTTAGCATCTGTAAGGTGCTGGACTAGAGCATGGTTAATTAAGGTCTCAAATATTTTGGCAAAAAGTGGGAGGAGGCTAATAGGGCGATAATTTAATGGGTCAGTTCTTTCGCTAGAATTCTTGAATACTGGTACTACAGAAGCAGTTTTCCAACAGCTCGGAAAGCAAGATTCATTAAGGCATTTGTTGCAGAGTTTGGAGAGAACTGGAGTTACTTCGGCCGAGCACTTTTTTAATAGCACAGCTGGGATGAGGTCGGGTCCACATGCTTTGGAAGTGTCAAGGTTTTTTATGATAGCATGCACCTGAGCAGGGGTGATTTTCAGGTCGTCTAGTGTGGCGTCTGTCCGCATAGGAAATTGAGGTAGGGGGTGGTTTAGAGGGTCCAGTGTGGAGTTTGAGACAAACCGACTGGCAAGCATGTTAGCCTTCTCGGTTGCTGAGCAAAGAACCTCGTGATTGTTGGTTAGTGGGGGAATTGTTGATTGCCCATTATTTACTACACTGTTGTAGATTTTCCAGAAGTCACGAGTTCCTAGTTTTTGTGCTTCGATGCGTTTTTTCGTGGTTTCCGTAAATTCCCTCTTAGCTGTCGCTATTTCTTTCTTAACGTTACTTCTAGCTTCTATGCACTTCTGTCTGTTTGAACTGGGCTTATGTCGATTAAACCTGAGGAATGCATGCTGCCTTTGAGCAATGGCAGTTGCGCAAGTCGAAGTAAACCATTGGGGAGAGTGGGGCTTGCTATAGAATTTCCGCATGGGAACATGCGCTTCGATTGCAGTTTTGAACCATTCAGTGGTCTCGGTTGCACACTGTTCAGCAGGAAGAGAAAAAATATTTCTCCCATGGGGCGTCTCTAATAAGATCTCTGATAGCTTCCCAGTCAGCCTTTTTATAGTATCTCGTTGTTTTGAGCACTGGCTCTTCAGTTAAACCAATCTTTCCCTAAAAGTTTATGAGTATATGTCGTAATACAAACATCCTGCGATTCAGGGATTTCTTTCAACGTTACGTAAGTGGAAACCTCACCTTCAACTCTTCTCGTTTCTCATCATATTCTATTTTGCGATTTTGCACCAAGTATGGTGGTTTATGATATACAAGTCCGAACCTGTGGGTCCTTTTGCTCTGCAATGTGAGGTTTTAATTCCGTTGAGTCTGCACTGATTACATATTTGGGAACGGTATGGACAATTCTTCTGACAGTGGAGTTCTCCACATCCGTGCCATGACGATCAGTGTAAGTCAGTCTTCTTTTGGAATTTTCCAGATGGTTATGTTTGGCGTCGCCTGACTGTTTAGAAAATCAGATATTTTGTTACGCCGTGTCTTCTTAATGTGTGCTACACCTGCCTCTTGAATATTTTTTGTGCCTTGCTTCTTGGAGGTGATTATTTGGCATTCGATTAGACAATTTTTAATGTTTATGATTATGGGTTTTCAATCATTTTAGTGCGCATCGTCTTCGTTCAACGTCATTGGACGCCACTAAGCCTTGAATGAAAAGTTGTCAGTCGTCAATGAGGATAGAGCAAAGTCGTTTATTTACGACTGGAGAAAATGTGATGTAATCTTGGCCTTCTTTGTGTGCCATGCTGACGTGTTTCCATCTTTTATGGAATTAGTTGATTTTTTAAAACAATAATTCCATCTAAGATTACGCTGTCTTGTCCAAAGTCAAATCGCTCGTCTGTTTAGGGATACTGTAATCCACGGAGTTATGTTCTTAGCTTCCAATTGTTGTAATAAAAGACGAATCTTCATCTGCTCTCTCCATGACTTACAATCAATCCTCAATATATCACCAAATCTGCGAAAATAATACTTTGAATGTCCACTCGTTTTCAGGACGATAGTGATTTTTTTCTAATGCTGACCACATATCTGTTTCGAAAAAAAATTCTGGTCTTACTTGTTGCTGTTTTTTTGTTAACTAATATTTTAGTTAGTAATTCGAATATTTTCTGTGTATGTGTTTGTATTTTCAGTATGTTTTCGCTGAATTGACTTTTTTCGTCTTCTCTTTCTCTATTTCCCGCTTCTCTTTCTTTTCTTTTTTCTTCTCTATCATCTTCTCTTTCTATGTATTCTGTTTTATCGTAATCACATACACATAAGTTTAACAGAAAAAGAAACAATGTACAATTTTCTACAGAGAACAAAAACATATTCAGAATTTATATTACCTCTCTCGAGAAAAAAATACGAATATTTTGTGTCCAGAAGAATTTGGAACAATAAAACGAATTGAAAATGCCTTTCGTATCCATAATCCAGTCGAGTATTAACGTTGCTGTCCTGAATTTTTTTAATGGAAGGAATGCGGTTTCAATGCTTCCGAAAATATATATATTTCTACTTTTTTTTCTGTCTTCGTTGTTTATCCGGGAAAACTTCCATGATGCAGACTATCGAAATAATTTTTAGGTCAGAAAACCTTTTTTTTACAGATATATACGGAAAATAGAAAATAGTTTTTTGCAAATAGGAAATACTAAGACCTTGGCACGGGCGAAATCACTCATCCCACAAGAAAAAGCTAGTTTCTTTTTTTCTTTTTTATTTCTTTTTGTTTTTGGGTTTGAAATCCAAACATGTTAACTTCCAATGATCAGTCCCAAAATAAAAGCTTTTGGATTAAACAAATTTATAGAGAATAAAAATGTCTCATTTAAAATTTGAAGACGTTGAATGAGTTCAAAAAACAAAAGTTAGAAATTTATTATGTCAAATCTTTAGCATTAAAAATAGCGTTGTAGATCGTTTGATACTCCCGGCTTTTTGAAAAAGCAAACATTTTCCAGGTAAGGTTGTTTTTAGCCATTGAAAACCTTTGTCCACTTAGCCTTTACTGATTTATTTTACTTAGTTAATTCTTTGTACTCTTAATTCATTTTAGTTGCCTTATTATATTGTTTATGAATAGAAAGGTTATACAAATGACAAATCAGGGGTTAATTTACAATAAACTAAACATATACAAATGTTATTTAAACCTTTGCAGTACATCTGAACCCGATTAAGAACCATTGGAGTTGATTACTATACTCTCGTTAAAAGTAAGTGAGCATATAGAGATAAATAAGCCTTGAGGACAAAGTTATGATAACGAAATTAGTCAATGATTTTAGTCCAAGAATTTACAGTCAACTAAGACAAATCATCAATCGGATGTGTTATGTTGTGAGTTCCACAGAATGTCTATTACAGAATTCAATTCTGTCAAATATATAACCGATAAAAATGAAAAATTATTTGTAATAAGTTACCATATAGTAAAACACTTACCTAAGAATCAAGGGATCGGCTTTTTCAGTAAATTGATTCGATGTTAATTTACAGGGTCTGAATTACGCAGGAGCTGTTGACGAAGAAATGTTTTAAACAAGCCTATATTTTCTTGCAGATATTTCAAACGACACCAATGAATCAAATCATGAAAAATAGCAACATGTTGCAAACTTACAACTAAAGATATATGTTAACTTTATTAAATATTGTTACGTAGTTTACTAGTCTGTTAGATTAAAATCATTCTATATTTGTAGAACAGCCAATTTTCCGAATATTTTTTTCAAAAAGTGAGGCCGGAATGTGTAATGTCTTTTCTTGGTAATATTTGTTCATTTCCACATTTTTATCCAATTGGTAGATCCCGCGTGTATTAAAGTATCATATACTATCCACTCTTTTTGAGTAAAATACCATATACTATCCACTCTTTTTGATTAAAATGCCATATACTATCCACTCTTTTTAATTAAAACAGCATATACTATCCATAATTTTTTATTAAAATACCATATACTATCCACTCTTTTTGAGTAAAATACCATATACTATACACGCTTTTTAATTAAAACAGCATATACTATCCACTCTTTTTAATTAAAATACCATATACTATCCACTCTTTTTGAGTAAAATACCATATACTAGCAATTTTTTTAATTAAAATGCCATATACTATCCACTCTTTTTGAGTAAAATACCATATACTATCCACTCTTTTTAATTAAAATACCATATACTATCCATTCTTTTTGATTAAAATACCATATACTATCCACTCTGTTTGATTAAAATACCATATACTATCCACTCTTTTTGATTAAAATACCATATACTATCCATACTTTTTGATTAAAATACCATATACTATCCATACTTTTTTATTAAATACCCTATACTATCCAGTCTTTTTGATTAAAATACCATATACTATCCACTCTTTTTGATTAAAATACCATATACTATCCATACTTTTTTAATTAAATACCATATACTATACACTCTTTTTGATTAAATACCATATACTATCCACTCTTTTTGATTAAAATATCATATATTATCCGCCCTTTGGGATTAAAATACCATATACTATCCAATCTCTTTGATTTAAATACCATATACTATCCACTTTTTTTAAAATATATGCACGTTTTATAACTATATCTATAATTCCATTTAAGGAAACGTACGCTGCATCATTCTTTTTTTTAATGCTATGAACCATTACTTTATCTATGAGTGAACATATCTCTGATATATTTAAAACTCACTAATTCGACTTGCATAGAAAATAAATGCAAGCTCGACGGTTTCCTAGTATGTCTTCATTACGACATTACATAAGTTGACACAGGTTTATCTATGTACATAGGAATATTAACTTCTTGTTTGATGTTCACATTATGTTTTCAGCAATAAGAGTTCACGGAATAAGTAGTGGGGGACTTGATATATTGACTTTGACACATTGACTGTATACATGGGCGGGCTGAAATATGTGTGGAAATTTCAACATAAAGCGTTTATGTTCCAAATTCATATACTCAAATTGGTTTGCCTAAAACCTTTTGGTAATTTCTTCTAAAATTGTTCGTCTGAACGCAACAAAAATAATTTGACGAATCTATATACATATTTAAAATCTAATAGAAACATCCCTTAGTCTTAGATTTCTGAATTGATCCATTTACGCGTAAAGCAGTTAAGAGAGTCGGTTGTATTGCTCTCCGCTATAGTGATGTCAATCAAATTTGAATGCTAACTACACGCAATGCTTATATTTCATTAATAGGAGAGGTAGCGTAAATGATTGTCACTTAATACTTTGCGTCCTCCTAAGATACCTCTAGTTGAAGTGTAACGTTGTCCGGTGACCAATCGCTTGTACTTTGATTTGCTAAGTGACGAAGAATAGGAAAGAACTTAAACTCGCCTTTTTATAACAAATACATTAATTTTTTCCTTACTCTGACACGCTAATCTTCTTGTCATAGTTGTGAATCTTTCACTTGGTCGCCTCCTCAACCGGGCTCTAAAACATCTACTATATTGTTAACATAATTCTCTTGTCAAACGCGTTCTTTCATTGTTTTCGTTGTATTTTCCATACCGCGACATAATTTTGTTAAAAGCTCGATATTTGCATATGGCTGTCCGCGTTATTTTACAGAATTGCAAAACAGACTAAATGCGCACGTTCATTTTAATAGAGAGTCATTGCCTTACCAAGTACGTTTGAATATAATAAACCGATCTGCTAGATCTGCTAATAATAAGAAAGAAATATTCATGAACTTAATCATAATATTTAACCGCATTTTACGACTAAAAAAGGTTGGACACCTTGCTAGTACATATATATATATATATATATATATATATATATATATATATATATATATAAATATATATACACATATATACATATATATACATATATATACACACATATACACACATATATATACATATGTATGCCTATATATACATATATACATATATATACACATATATATACATATATATACATATATACATATATATACATATATATATATACATACATATATATACATACATATATATATATATATATATGTATATATATATATATATATATATATATATATATATATATATAGTGGTCTCACGAAAAGCGGGAAATTTGTCAAACAACGATTTATTTTTACAAAGAATAATTTTAACAATTTTTTCAAAAACAAATGTTATATTATACGCATATATACTGAAAATGTTATCTGCTCACGTCATTGCAGCGTCAAACAACAATTTATATTTAGAACGCTCACAGGGCAACAATCAGAAAATGACAATCAAGACTTGTATTCATGACCAAAGCTGACCTTAAAATTTCCCGCCGTTCTAGCAACCACCAGTATATATATATATATATATATATATATATATATATATATATATATATATATATATATATATATATATAGAGAGAGAGAGAGAGAGAGAGAGAGTGAGATGCATATATATATGGAAACATGTACGTATATATGTATGTACATATATATATATACGTATATATACACATATATATACACGTAGATAAATATATATATATATATACATATATATAGATATATGCATATATATGGAAACATGTATAAATATATATATATGCATATATATACGTATATATATATACATATATATACACGTAGACATATATATACATATATATACATAAATATATATATATGTGTGTGTGTGTGTATGTGTGTGTGTGTCGGGGTGTATTTTAAAAAGGTGTATAGGTCTATTTATCAGAGATTAAAAAAATAAAACCATTATAAAGTTGTATATACATCCTCGGTTCATTGTAGAATATATACAGAGTAAATACAAACGTAATTTAAGATAACAGTGTCTCCTTCACATCGCTGAGAATTCCAGAATATTATAAACGCTTTTGTTATTATCACAATATGTATCTCAACCGCGCAAAACACATAAGGTCAGACACTACGTATATATATATATATGTATATATATATATATATATATATATATATATATATATATATATATATATATATATATATATATATATATATATCTATATATAGCCTTGAGCCCGTACCTGGAGGGGCATAGGCCATCCACATCTGTCGAGGTGATTGTGGAGCGAGTTTTATTTGTTTTATCGAGGTGAGTGTGCTGGGCCAACGTACAATCTTCTAAGAAGGCTCATAAAGCGTTTAGCTTTCCCAAATAGTCCCACTTCTGGGACTGGCCAGGCCAACGTTGCTTTACTTTGGTTATATGCTGAGAACCTGTGTGTAAATTGATTGTACCGTCAGTATATATATATATATATATATATATATATATATATATATATATATATATATATGTGTGTGTGTGTGTGTGTGTGTGTGTGTGTGTGTATATACATGCGCTTAAATATGATATATCGATTGATGCAGATTGCGAATTTATTATTATATTGTATTGAACCCAATCTATAGTACTGATTAAAATAGTTCTAAAAAAACATGACTCGCGCACCACCACCGAGAATCGACACCAAGGTGTTTACCCCACGATTTTCATTTTCTGTTTAAGTTTATGTTTGAGTTATATAGAGGTGTTTGCTGCAAGCGAAAAATGATAACATAAACCAATACCTATTACGTTACATATGCATATTCATAATGCTGTGGTTCGACTTTCATTTTAAAAATCACATTTCCTTCACACCGATTTTCCGCGGCTTAAACACAATTATAAATGTCGCCTGGGTTCGAATACCATATATATGCAGTTTAATGTCTGCATACTGAAAATTTAACAAAGGTGTGTTGAAGGTAATTCAATATATATATATATATATATATATATATATATATATATATATATATATATATGTGCACTAGTATGGTTCCCGGCGTTGGCCGGGTGTGTGGAGGTGTATGCTGAGCGAAATATACAAACGGATCAGTTTTTTATATGGATGTATATCGAACTTTTTCTGTGTTTATTATAGCCTGTTTACGCAAATACTACGCAAGTATAAATCATGTACAATATCTGCATGTATATAATGACGCATAATATTTAATTAAAAATGATTATTCAATGAGAAAAGCGAATGGAACTTAAAGGGAATTTTTAAAAGAGTATGGAAATTAGCTAGGTCTTTAGATGAGTAATGCCATGCAACGATCCATAGATAACCAAGTTGTATTTTCAATTTATATAAATAGAAAAAGGGTTCTTAATATTTATATCAATGCATAAAAATCATCAAATTTATACGAGTATATAATGTATATATACATACAAATATATATATATATATATATATAATTGATGCATATCTACATATATATATATATATATATATATAGATAGATAGATAGATAGATATATGTGTGTGTATGTTGGTTTTGGTGTGCACTTTTTGTAAGCAAACAGTTGTTTTTTTCTAGGATATCATAGCCTCTCATAATAAATATAGCTTTTAAAATTTTGCATAAATCTATGGGAACACAATTTAGAATGGATCTGAAGATTTACGATACCTTTTTTCTGATTATTCGATTCATGGAATATGCTCCTCAGATCAAAAGACATGCCCTTTAACATTTTCAGGATTAGATAACCTGCATTGTACGTCGTATTATATCATACCAATACACACACACTTTTTTTTTAAATGGAATAATAAAGCTATGTTCCCAGATCAATGATAGAAATACGCTCGTTTTCATGCATTTTCATGTTTTTCTTTTGCTAGATTGTTAACGCTGGAACACCGTTTCTATCTTTCAATTCATAAACTTGTATTCTCTTACGATTAGAGACACATTGTCAGCCTCGAATAACGGTGAGTAATAATACGTTACTTAATAGTTTTTCCTTCGGAATCATCTTGCCAAATATAAGCAACATGGTTTTAAACAAATAAATTGAATGTGCTGATGAGGCTCACACAAAAAAGGTTGGCTTTCTCTACAGTTCAAGAGTACTTGTTTCATCTGACATTAGTCTATATGCCTACGAAGTCGACATTAGGCATGCATGCGTTTTTCTTGCCATATCTTGGCTAGCGTATTCATAATAAATGCCCTCATTTTTATATTATTGAAAAAAGTTTATTAAACATAATCGGTGTCACATTGTGAATCAAGCTCTTACCCGTATCACATTACTTTAATCATTCCTCTGTTGTACATGTATTCAAAGGAATATGCTCGACCCAAATCGTAGCACATGTTCCCTCTCAATGCTAATAGACCCGAATAACCCAGTAAGCAGTGCAATCACGCACTTTACTATAAATGTTCCTAGATGCAAAATAGCCTTCCCTTCTATTAGTTGCTTCCCTTAGATTTCTACATTTTTCGGTACTTCCTGTTCGTCGATTTACCTCACTGTAATGTGTAATTACATCTATTATTTCAAATGCTATGCAAACTAATATTACACTGCTATATCATTTCCATAATGTGTGTAGACATCGTCTAAAAAAGCAGTCTCTTAGGTGTGTGTGAATAAAAGTAAATGCATAATATACATTTCAAATGTGTGTGTGTGTGTGTCTGTGTGGGTATGTGTGATTGCATGTTGATAAAAAAAACGTTTGAAAACGCGTCATAACTTAACAGAACGGGTATTGTTTCAAACCTCGGACGACAAATACCAAAAAAACCGCCGAACACATTAATTCCTTCACCCTCAACTAGACACCTTTCTACAAGAATGGATCGCTTTTTTCGCAGATATTTTCACAAGTCATCCACTCTTTTCGATTGACGAGCCTTCATTTTGATGTTGGCCATTTCCAATTTGCGATGAACGCAACGGTGAAGAGGTAGGTTTCATTCATGTTATTTTCGTCCTTCCTGTCTACTACCACTATTTTTTTCTCAACACATACCTCCATACACGCGGGCAACGCCGGGCATTAGGCTAGTTCAATATGAAATAAAATGAACAATAAAAAATCTACCTTTTATTCAGCGTCGTTAATGACGTGTCGCTTTACTTACTGAATAATCGTATTCCTTTTGCATAATCTTTATATACACATTTTACAGGAAAGCTGTCGTTTAGGATTAGACTTAATTATCTACAACGTATCATCGGGTGCGATTCATCTTTTTAGACCATGGGATAAATTTACTTAACTTTTTTTAAGGTATGAGTGAAAAATACACTTATATAATAAAAAACAAAACAATGAAATGTATAATATAAACAGAAACATTTATGGAAAAAAGTAAACAGACATGTGTTTTTTTTTACTCATTTGACGTCTTTGGCTTGTTGTTTTACTTGATTGATATTGATATGCGACACAGAGCAAGTTTTGGTTGCTGTTAATGCCAACATGCCAACGTTGACTATTTTACTTTTGGTTTCCTATTAACACAAAGCGCTGAATGTAATAACAGGCGTAAGATGCTGCGTATAAGGCGTAATATGAATCATAACGGCTCCAATGTTTAGAAAATCTTCAAACACCGAATAATAATAATAATAATAATAATAATAATAATAATAATAATAATAATAATAGTAATACTAATAATGACGTTGCTGTAGCAGAATGTGATCACAACTTACACAAAGACATTTAAGATATTAGTTAGCCCCAATCGTTAGCAGATGTACACAATAAGAACAGTTGGTTTATTTACTATAATAATAATAATAATAATAATAATAATAATAATAATAATAATAATAATAATAATAATAATAATAATAATTATTATTATTATTAGTATTATTATTATTATTATTAATATGATTATTATTATTATTAGGCATATGCTGTGAGACATGCCCCTGCTGATATCATGCCTTATGTTTTTGCAAAAAAATTAAGAAGGTTAATATCACCGAAGCGGAGAGCACTAGCCAGTACTCAACTGAAAAGCTGCGAAAACTTTTGATCAGCGTCTTTTTTTTTTATTTATCAGGTGTTGCAGGGTAGAATTCTTGGAAAATATGATGTGAGAAATAAACATAAATAACGTAACTGTTCTAAATAAATAATATGGTCTCACTCGTACTGCATCGGTATGTTTATTAGTTGTGATAAATTACTAACAAATATTTGGTTTTAAACACCAAGGAAGTAGTAGGGGCATAACCATGATTTATTATAATTATGCATTACCGGAATATATTATTACGTTGTTGAAATAGAAAATAAGCAAGGAATCTTAGTATGTTTTTCATATTAAAATAAGTTCAAAAGCAAACACATTTTCTTAGTCTTTACAATATGAAAATAATGTGCAGAAAATATACTGTTTGGTATATCCAATGCTTATATTTTTTCCGTGTTTCGGACAACTGCCTTTATATATTTGATTATGTCAAGTAATATCTAACGATAATTGTCTCGAGTTTTAAATCGATTATTAATTTTAGCAATACTATTGAAGAAGAGGCATGTTGATTGCTAAACATTCGAGTCCTTCGTTGCGAAATGCTGAAAGAACCAAAACAGGCGTGTCATATGTAAATTTGGGGGGAGGAGGGCTATTACTTTCTTTTAAAAAAAATAATATACTCCGTGACGGAGCACCGACATTTGAGGCAAATGAATACTATGCTGGTTCGGTAGGATTAATACAGAAGTCTAATCTTTTAAAGATAGAAACAACCAATGTTTCGAAATGTGTAGATAATAACATACAATTATTTTCTCGTGAACTGTTTTAATAATAGTTAATGTGTGATTAGTTTCCGAATGCAGTATACTATCATTTTTGCAATATTAAGGAAAGCAAGAAAAGTATCACGTCAGTGTTGTATTTTTTAATGCGGCCATTTGAACAAGGAAATACACGTACGCAGAGAAACGCTCAGAATTAAACGGTCACCCACATATTTTCATTATATATATATATATACATATATATCACTACATATGTATATGTATGTATGCTGTATGTATATATATATACATATATATACATATATATATAATATATACATACCCACATATATATATATAGATAGATATACAGATAGATAGATAGAGGTATAACTATGCATATATGTAAGTTTTATGTAACAAGTTTAGAGTAGCCAACTTATACATATACTTTGTAGGCAGAGGCAGTTTTACAATTAACATAAAAGAAAAACGTAGTTAACGGTAAAAGTGCACGTTTCCAATCTATGTAAAGAAAATTCTATTATGTAGGATTAGTACGGTGTACATTGAAACACTGCACATATGTAAATTTGTCTTACACATTAGTATTATTATAATTGTTCTTCATATAGTAAAAATCGCTCGTTGAAGCCAAAAGAGTCATCATTACGGATTAATCTTTGAGAACAACTAGTGCTGTTCCCTAGAGTCTGAGTAGCACAGACATCCACGACTCACCACTTTTTTCGATAACCTTGCAAAAAAATGTGCGTTTCCATTGATGTCACGTTGGCGGAAACCATTAGCTTTCACTGGTATTTGGGTGGCAATAAGCCTCCACAAGGTCTTATCCATCTTTTCACTCAGCCATTATTATTATTATTATTATTATTATTATTATTATTATTATTATTATTATTATTATTATTATTATTATTATTATTATTTATTTTCAATAGGTTTTA
>NC_136493.1:106182797-106197797 GCF_053919585.1 Euprymna scolopes | reverse complement strand
TATATATATATATTTGTATATACGTATATATAAATATATATACTATTATATATATATACAATCGTGTATATATATGAATATATATACATATATATATATATATACATGTATATGTATATATATATATATATATATATATATATATTCTCAAGTAACCTCCGTGTACTCAGGCACAAACATAGACACATACACGCATATATATATATATATATATATATATATATATATATATATATATATATATATATATATATATATATATGCGTGTGTGTGCGTGCGTGTGTGTGTGTATGCTCAATATGTAGCAGGCGTGTGCTTTCAACTTAATGCATATATACAATTAATAATAGTAAAAAACTGGTGTAAATTTTTATATATATATATTATTTTATATTTTTTAACAATAAGTTTGTATTTCCTGTGTCCATATCTTTAGATATAATGCGGCAGAGTTTCAAATGGATTAATTCGTCAATGTTTGTATTTTTCAAATTATTTTCATCCTCTCTTGACCCTCTTCCTAAAGATATCACGCGTAAAATACGGCGATTTGAGTTGATTAATTACTTTCTTTGTGTTTTTTGGATTTGTATTAACAAATTACAATAAAAACAAAAAAAATTAGTAATTTCCAATTTCAAACACATACATATATACATACGTATATTTATATAACTATATGTGTTAGTGATTTTGTTAGAGAATATATATTGATATAGATGGATATGTATATGTATTTGGAAACTGAAAAAATAAATATGCGGGTAGTTAAAAATAAATAAAACAATGAAATATATCAGCTGATTGGTATGATGTGTGTAATATTTTATAGTTATTTTCTCATTTTCTGTCGTTTTTTTTCATGTTTATAAGATAATTTAGTAAGTATGTTTTTAATTATTTTTTGTATATATTTTAATTTTCTGAAAATCTGCCGTTTGTTTTCTGGTTCGCTGCTACTGCATTGCCTTCTTTTAGAGTCCATGAAACGTACAGCAGTAAATTCTTAATAGAAAAGGCCAAACATTGCCCCATCGTTAATGATGGCGCAGTTTTAGTAAGATTACAAAAGCATGAAATCATCCATCAAGTACAACTAATATCGTTCGCATTGGCATCCTTCTCGCCCTGATATAATTCTCAGCATCATTTTCCATCTTTTTGTTTGAAGCAGTTCTATGAGATTATTGTGGTTCATATCATTATTTTTTGGCAGGATTATCCCTCAAGAGGTCTAAGGTCAGTTTTTTTCTCTGCAAAATATAAAATAAAAAAAATAATGATTTAATAAGACAGCAATACTCAATATAACATAAAATCTACGCATATATACAATGAAAACAAATACTATATATATATATATATACACACATATATAGATGCATACATATATATATACATATATGTATAGATACATGCATATATATATGCATATATATACATACACACACACACACATATATATATATATATATATATATATATATATATATTGGGTAATTGCGCAAAATACGGGGGGAAATACGCTTACTAGAGAAAGGAGCTCTTTACATAAGTGGTTGGTAAAAGAACACTTTTAGCTAGTCGACACAATTACTTTAAATTCCGGTATACATACATACACACACATCCATCCATCCATCCATCCATACATACATAAACACACACATACATATATATATATATATATATATATATATATATATATATGGGTGTGTGTGTGTTTGTGTAGATGTATATATTTATAATTGCAGGCATGTATATCTTCCATACATATATATAGAGGGATATATATATATATATATATATATATATATATATATATATATATATATATATATATATATATACATATACACACAAAGATGAACGCAATATTGGCAGAGGTTAGGGAGATAGATTAGAGAATACGTAATACTTATTAGTCTTTTAATATTTGTATTAGGATTAATGCACTTTAATCGTCTTTGAATTCATTAGGGTTTATTGTAGCTGTTCTAAGTGCTGATTTGTCAAGAGTATTCTAGTCCAAATCCATCGTATTTTAAATGAAAGGAATGCTATTTTACATGCTGAGATTTAGCAAAATCTGTATCTTAAGGCAATATATTAGAATCGTTCTGAAATCTGCTTTGGCATGCGCTATTTGTAAAATTTACTTGACGTAGAAGCCTTTTTTTTCTACTGTGTCTACTTACCTGTTAGTATATTTTTCTGAAACTATTTCCAAAACAATATACCATTGTTAGGTTTACAAAAATCTATATGTGTATTTAATCGCTAATAATGAACTGTTTAAACGTATTGGGTGTTTGTGTGTTGCAGAGTTACTCAATGGTGAAGTACGTGGGTAATTTAGTTATAAAACTTATAAACTGCTGCATGAGAAATCGGTTTCCAGACAGAATATGCACATTTCTAAGATTATGTACAAGACGTTAAGATGTGCTAATGTATTCCTGATTGTATAACGTTTTTTGAGTGTGATCACTTTCCGTTTTACTTCAATCGATCAAACATGTAAAATATTTTTCTGTTCGAGCAGTTCTTTCAATCATATTAATGTGATAGATATCTTTTTACTAATAAGTACTAACATGAGTTTATTTATATGCCCGTTTGAAGGGTTTTAAGCTGTGCAAATGTATCTTATATATTGTGTTTTTGGTTATAATATTTACTACATACCCACTATTATTAAATTATTTTTCATATAATTAATATTAGCATGAATGATACAAAAAGTGAATTAATTTCCGCACATAAACTAAATGAAAACTTTCGGATTTCAGTTGTTAAATTACTAGTAGTGGGTTACCTAGTACTTTGATAATGTCAATATATTAAAATCTTTAATAAGTATGGCGAGCCACGTACATGGGTGTATCTATAATGAAAATCAATGAACATATTTTCTAGAACAATTTACCTGAATGCCAGCAAGCCTACATCAACTATTATATATTCTCTATAAAAAGACACAGTGTATTTGTTATGTGGAAACTAACACGTCTTAAAATAAGAAATTTGGTCACCCATCCATAGCCTTGAGACCTCGGAGCAGCATAGGCCATCTACAACTTTGTAGATGCTTTTGTAGCTAGGACTTCTTTTTCAGGCTGATGGTGCTAGTCTCACGCCCATCTTTCCCAGGAAGGCATATACAGAACCGACCCCACCCAAAGTAGTTACCCATCTAAGACTGGCTAGGCTCAATATTGCTTAACTTCAGTATTCTATCGAGAACTGGTGCGTACACGTGATTGTGCCGTATTTAAGTGAAGTATGCTTCTCTCTCTCTCTCTGCATCTCTCTCTCTCTCTATTTTCAATTTCAAACGATAAAATCAGTTTTATAATATAATGTGTATACCTTTCGACCGTTATGGCAAATCCAGTCTGGAGAGATTAATTAAACTCAGGAGGATCCGACAGTGAATTTTATGCACAGTTTGCTCATAATATACATATAGTTATTTAACTTACACTGTTTTTTTTTATTAAGTAGGATTCGTAACTGAAGTGCATACCATTTATTAAACTCATATTATCTTGTAAATAAATAATTGTGCCAATTTGTGTTTAAAATAATCGTTTTTTTTTCAAAATTGTTTATGTGTTACATAATAAGGGCTGTCCCCTTCTACTGTAAGTAGGAAAATAGAGAGATTTAGTTAAAATGAAAATGAAATAGAATAGATGAAATTCGAACCTCGTAATTTAGGTTTAGGAATAGATTACGAGAGAGAATTAGCAAATGGAATGTAAAAAACAAACCATTGTTTAGCTTAGAGATAAAATAGTTTTAAGAAAAGAATGTGCATTGTCAATTCTGTTCTGAAAAACAATTAAGAAATGCAACAATAAGATAATTTAATAAACATGTTTTTAACATATTGGAAATATAGGTTACTGGGAATATATGTAAAAATTCCTTTTGTAAACAAATAAAAAAGTTTTGGGCAAGCATTTCCAGAACCCGTGAAAGAAGACACATGGTTTAACATGTGTATTACGTCATGGAAAATGGGAAGTTCTCGATATAGTTAGAAACTTTAGAGTTAAGCGGAGAGAGTCTGGGAGAGAGTCAAAGGTAGTCTGAGGACGACAGACGATAGTCTGGATTTGGGAGTCAAACGTCTAGAAGCGAGACGGTCACCTTTAAAAAATAGAATGTGAAACTTTGAATTCCTGAAAGCAAAGCCACCGGCCGGTCCATGGAAATAAACCCAGCATGTGGTTTTATAAACGTCGTCATTGTGTTGTAATTCTACGAAAAAAGTAAAGTGGAAATTGTCATTATATGTCTTCTATATCATGTGTTTTAAAATGTCTTTACATACACAATGTGAACACTAAGACTGTCTCAACACTACCTCCCCACTAACACTTCTAAGTATGACCATTTCATATATATATGAATCTCTTCATAACACGAACACAGAACGCAACAACATCTCTCTCAACAGCAACATCTCTTAATAAAACTCTCTCTCAATAAGAGTATCTAAGACTCTAAGACGCTAAGACTGCACATTTAATAATACTCCTACAAATATAACATATGTTCATACTCAAAACCTTTA
This sequence comes from Euprymna scolopes, assembly GCF_053919585.1. Taxonomy (NCBI): domain Eukaryota; kingdom Metazoa; phylum Mollusca; class Cephalopoda; order Sepiida; family Sepiolidae; genus Euprymna; species Euprymna scolopes. The sequence goes on along the minus strand of NC_136493.1, from coordinate 106,193,212 downwards.
TTTGGTTGATTATATATTATGAGATTAGGAGAACTTCAACAAGTTAGTTTAATGAATATTGTTACCCTACGTGTAATGTATTTTTTTTATTATATGAAAATCAATTACTACATACAGAAATTACATTTTCCAGAAAAAGGGGTGTACTACATAAATACCTCATAGAATATGATTTAAATAATATAAAATATTTCATTTGAAAAATATATAGTACATGATGCGTTCATATTTTGTAAGAGGCTAGAAACTCGGGCGTGTGTACATTTTCTGAAGAATATTTTGCGTACCCCCCAATAACAAAATGAAAGGAAATATATTGCTGTCTTTTTAGATATTATCTTTCATTATAAATCATTTTTGACAAACAGCATGCGCATGCCGTATCGATTATAGCAACTTGCTATTTGAATATTTGACATCGTAATGCTTAGGCAGTGTTTATAGACGTTCGCCTAAGAAAAAACTTGCATTTAAAAAACAAACATGATTACCGAATATACAAAAAAATCATTTGATTACAAATGATAAATTTTACAAGAACCTCTGTCAAAAAGAAACATGCTTGTAATTGTGATAAAAAATCAAAAGTTTGCAAAACCATTATCGGCAAAATATTGCGCAGGTGTAATCGAAGTTATGTTAGACTAGTGAAACACAAAGACCGAATTAACGACATCCCGGCGTAGTTTCAGTGACAATACCATCATTAGAATTGCCTTTCTGGTGGTCACAAATACGCGCAGTTCTTAACAAGTTTGATATATCGTACTTGTAAAGAAATGAGCGGACAGAAACCAACCTTTCGAATTACAATGTGTGCATCCCCATCTTAATACGAATTATCCTTTACCGTAATCGATAATAAAGACGTAATGTTATAGTTTTATATATCAGCCCGTTGACGTTCTGCCTACACACCAGAAATACATAACCTTAACGCTTGAAAGTGGTAAAATAATTGGCTATGTTAGTTTGCTTAAATCATTGTTTCATTATATATATGTGTATATATATATTAAAATTATTATATTAATATATGTGTGATCGTTTATGTATATTCATGTTATTTAATTTATTTATTTGTTTTTGTTCTGTTGCTTTAAAAGTTTTTAAACTAACAAAAACAATAGAAAATAAATAAATAAATAAATTAAATACACATGGATATACATAAACAATCTCACATGCATTTGTAATTATATATATATGTATATATATATGTGCATATATATATATATATATATATATATATATATATATATATATATATATATATATATATATAAACTAGCAAAAAAGAACATGAATGTTGCTTTAAAACAGATCCTTTGTCCGGTAAAATACATGCCTATTGGCTGATAGGAAGGGGCGCGGTGGATACTAGAAAGCTGATTGGCTAGCTAAATTCTCAATAGAAGAGGACCATATAAAAACGATAAACAACCACAGAATTCGCGCACAAGCCTGAGGAATCCTAGAGTGGATTAAATGCCGAATATTCAGTGTAGCTTAATCGATCGCCATATATATTTTATAAATTACTATATATATATATATATATATATATATATATATATATATATATATATATATATATATATATAGACATGCATATATATATAGACATGTATATATATATATAGACATGTATATATATATGCATGTATATATATATATATATATATATATATATATATATATATATATATATGCTTGAACTTATTTTAATTTTAATTATTCTATCTCCGTTCGTTCTCAACTTTTTATTATTTATTTTTAAGTTTGTCATTATTTTATGTTATGTTACGTAATTTAATTTAATTTTATTTTTCCCTCGCAGTTTACTTTCATATAATGTTTTTATCTAAACCTTTTAGATTTATTGGTTTTTATATAGTTTATTGCATTTAGTCCCTATACATTTTACTGCATATTATTTTATTTCACTTTATTTCACACTATTATGGCCATAGCTTTTATCACATATTTTATATTTTTCACCGTCTTTATTCATTTACGTCTTTTTTTTTCTCTTAACATTAACTTCGTAATACGACATTCTCCTTTTTTGTTTCCTTTCACGTAATCACCCACTTTTATATATTATCCTACTATTTCACATTTTAGGCAATTTCTCTTATTCGGTCATATGCGCATCATCTTATCTCCACTTACATAAGACTCGATTTGTGCATGCTTAACAGTGTAATATATTATTATTATTATTATTATTATTTTTATTATCTGACTTAACATTTGCCTTAATCTATACCATTTAGCTTATTTTGGATAATCCTCCAATGTATTTCTTGTTACATAGGCATCACCACTTATCAAGGCACAGAACCCCCTCGAGGGTAAGTGTTAAATAGTGTACAGTAGTGAAGTAGCCGATATAATAATCGAATGTAATGGAAATTCGGTAACTTTCTTATCTTAAAGGGAACACCTCATCAAGAGCTTGTTTACGTTGGAGTTGAAGACAAGCAGGTTGTAGTCAACTTGAAAGCAGGAACATTGACGAAAGATTTACAGGCGAGCACTTCTAAGAAAAAAAAGCTTTGTTCATTAAATCTATGTTTACGTTTACGCACAGAGAAAGAGTGGGGGGAATTATTGATAGTGTTTTCAACTAGACGAGTGTTTCTAGTGAAAGTTACCCGAGGTAGAATATGGATTGAGGCCCACTCGAGCACTTGCCATGAAAATAACGATAAAGCAGGGAAAATCTCGCAACATCCATTCTGTGAGATAGAGGTTGCAAGGAAGAGAAAAGGACATCTACCCGGCTACGAAGTCTATTTTGAACTTTATCCAAGCAGGACAAGTCCTTTCGCTCAGCTCCTGCCCAGATGCGGCAACAGTACTCCATCCATGGACGTACCTAGCTCGTATATATAGAGAGAATTGCATTAGCAGTGAGCTATCTACTGGATCGATAGAACTATCCCACCATTAATCCTCGGTCCTTGGCAACAGATTTGATGTACGTGCTCCATTCCAGATCAGAAGTAAAGATCAAGCTCAGAAGCTTTCAAAAGATGAGGACTCCTCAAGGCGAGAGTTATTCAATACAATTGATGCCATATAAAGATCACAGCGTTGACTATGTAAAGATAGAAGCTGGGTTTTACATGCACAAAAATAACCAGCCACTTCTTTCCTCATTGCTTTACGTACTCAACATAAGGGGAGAGAGAACTGGAGATAAATTGGTCGTTTAGGGTCATAGATGAGCTACAATAGATGGTAGTGGCATCAGCATAAATGTCTACGAATGAAGTAAGGATGTGATTAATGTAGATCATGAAGTGAGCTGGGCACAGGATTGACCCCTGAGGAACTCCAACATTGATACTGTGAGCTTCTGATTTTGCCGAACAACTGCTACTCTTATGAACCTACCAGAGGGAAATGATTCAATAATTGAGAAGTCATTTCCAGTTATACCATAGCTGGAGATCTTGTGAAGTAAACCTTTATGCAATACCCTATCAAATACATTTGTTATGCCAAGAGCAATTGCCCTTGAAAGGTAGCCTTCGACGAGATATTCGCTAATCCTATGAGATATAACTGTAAGCACATATGCTGTAGATCTAGCAAAACGGAAATCAGAATGTGTGTCAATAAGAAGGTTCCTTTTGCTGGGATGGTCGATTACTTCTCTATTTAACACATATTCCAGCAGAATACTCATGACGCACAGTAGAGGGATATGAGCGATCACCTGAATTCTTACATATAGGGTATACTGATGAGATTATCGAGGGTGATGGGGAGCAATTCTCATTAAGACAACGTTTAAACGGTTTCTTTAAGTATGGGTGCTAGTTCTGGTTGAAGATTTTTGAGTACTATAATTGGAATACCATCAGGGACGGTTTCTTTACTGGAATTAAGATTGTTGATTAGCTTGCCAACATCACGTACATATATCTGTATATAACTTAGACTGATAAAGGAGCAAATATTTGTGGTTGCAAGCTTCGATGGCAAAGGGTAGGATTAGCTGCAGAGTTCTTGGCAAATACTTTCGCTTTTCTGATGCTGACGAGATTACCTTAAGTCCATTGATTATAGTTGGGATAGAGCACACGCATATGTACAGGACTCTGTTTTGCTATTTGCCAACACTGGTTGGATCCAAGTCGCTACTCAGCTACTTTGGTCTCGAGGGACTGAGCATAAACCTATCTTGCGTTCTTTATTACGTTCTTACAATGGTCGCGGCAGTCCTGAAAGCGGCTTTAGTCTCCATACATCTATTACGTTGGAAGAAATCGAAAAAGTTGTTTCTGTGCGCAATGACAGCAGAACATTCTGGAGAGAACCATGGCTGGCTGTTAGGTTTTGTTGGAACTATTTCCGGGGTATGAAGCAGTCTATACCTACAATTAACAATTCTGTTTGGTATACTACTATATAGGACACACACTTTTTAAACATGGAACACAGAGGTAGATCTGATATAAATGTACGGAAGCTATCCCAGTCAGCCGTAGAGTATGCATATACTGAACGATGAAGAGTTAATTCTGAGGACTTATACATTTAATTTTTAACTTAGTTGATAGAAAAGAGTGGTCGAAAGATCAAAGTGGAGACAGAAAAAAACTGAAAATAGTTCAGGGCAAGTTGGGGTCGTGAACAATCTGAGTGAGCAAATAAGCAATGGAGAAATCGTGACAGCACCTCACCTCATAATCGGCCTTTTGTGAGTGTGTTAACTATTCCACATTGTGAACATTAAAGCCTCCACATAAGTGAATATTAGCTGAAGGATAAGCAGATAGAACGTGGTCAATTTTCTCAGATATGCTTTTAAAGATAGTAACTCCGTTAATGTGGGGGCGATAGAGAGCAAATATAAACCCAGTAGTGTGAGCAAGTGCAACCCGGAAGGACATATAGGTTAGGTTAAGATCTCCTCTATACATGCCCCTTCAACATGGAAAGCCATTTTAATATATAGGCACATATTCCATGACCATGGCGATCTCGAGAGTCAGATTTGGAAGTTAAGTTAGAGTATCCTTTAATTACGAACTCCTCTAGGGAAATAGTCTGTCCAATTGCAGTTTCGCTTAGAAATAATAGGTAGGTTTAGTCTCCTGTATTTGTTGGAAAAGGATTCAAATGTTACTAACTAATTATGTTTATTATTATTATTATTTTATTATTATTTGTATGTTTATTAAAATGTTAATAATAATTTTTATTAGTCATACTCTCACATCCCCATTAGAGTTTACATTCACCTACACATATATATTATAAATCGGCAATGATCAATCACATACACTCTTCCATGATGCCTCTATATAAAATATTTTTTAAATTCCCATCTGATTTTCAATTTTGCATCGCATGTAACATAAATACCTCCCCCATCTTATTTGAGAAGCATTAAGCTCTGAAATACATACGGATAAAGAGCATTTAAAACACGTCCACGGAATCCATGCGACTGGCGACTGGCGACTGCCTGGGAATTTTATATTCCCATGGAACTTCCTCCTTATGAGAAAGCCTATTAAAGCAGCAGAGCATTTGTTACGTGGCCATTCTATTTTATATAAACAATATATACACATCCAGCCAAATCCCAATTACGATATAATATTTTTGTCATATTAGAGTTTCAAGAAACACAGCCATGTTCGTTAGTGTTTCATTGACTCTATATACCTGCCATATCTACATTGATAACAAATGATAGAAACGATCAGAAGTTGTGATTCTTATGCTCCTAAAATAGAATCCTGACGACATGAAATACAGATTCATGGCTGAAAATTTCCTCATTTCACTTTTCAATACAATTGTGAAAGTTTAGGCGAGTGATATTTTTATGCGCGTGTTTTCCATCATTCGATAGAATTGTTGTTTTGCCCTCATGTAACACGTCACTCTTCCTGTTGTTCAGATGTGGTATTATAACATATTATTGATATTAAATCAGATAGGCTGAATTCAGATTTCTTGCAACATAGTAAAATATTTTAAGACTGATCAATATGTACAGTAATCTTGGGCAATTCTTGTAACTATTATTGCTAGACTGATATTTAATAATACATTTTTAAATTAGCCCAACAATAAAGAAACATACTAAGATTATTTATAATTATATGAGGTTTAAACGGTTTTTTAAACCTTATATATATATATATATATATATATATATATATATATGCATGTGTAAGCAGTATATGAACACTTGTACAGACGCGCATACATAAGCACATACATATATGTGCATACGAACTTTTATATATGCACTAAAAATATCAATTATGCTAGTGTTTAACTAATTAAATTGCTAAGGAAAAATAAGTACACATTCGGAAATAATAAAACTACCACAAGAGTTAGGTCATTTTGTAAAGAGCGTGACCCAAATAAAACGGGCCCCAACTATAATTAGGTCCCGTGTGTTAGTGTTTTGTTCGAATGAAATGAAACTTGGATAATAACTAGTTTATTATACTCAAAACCTCACATCAAAACACTAGGCTCTTTGGCCTTTTTTTCTCTGTTTACTGTAAAATGTTCAGAAAAACAATTGAATGCCCTCTGTTTTTTTTTGGGGGGGCGGGAGCCACCCTGTATTAAAAATTAAGCTTTTTAACACTGCATTTAATCTGTAAACTCACCAATAAAATGTGAAATGTATGCATATTTATATTTTTCTAAATGTCTCCCTTACTCATTAGCGGAATTAATTTTTCATTCTACATGCTATATAAAATAGACGGTCGATGATCATTAAAATATGCAATATGGAATTATGTGTATCGTTTTATAAATCTGATTGGAATATGATGCACCAGTTGTTAAAAAGTTCCGAATCGAAAAAAGATATAAACACATATTAATTCCATCTAATGTAATAAAATATTTAAATCATAGAATAGAAATTGTAGAAAATATTAAATCAGAATTGAAAAAAAAAAAACATGGCTTACCAGTAAAACTAATCACAAAACGAAACCTCGAAACAGTATTATATATATAGGTCTGCTTTTTTATCATTAAAATAACAATGATTAACCAAAAATTGTTTATTGACGTATATTTTACATTTCCTTTTCATTTTTGATACAGGGTTACCCAAAATAGTCTTACACATTGAAGGTCAGAAAAATGAATAAATAAATAACAGTTAAATAAAGTAAATATTTTGTTTTTATTTTGTTAAATATACGTAGAATGTAAGTAAAATCTAGTAGGTCAACATTTATTCATATTTGTGTTTATGCAGATTTACGAATATTTAACGTTAGGGCTAGTACTTCTTCGAAGATTGAACAGTGAGAGTTTCTTATGCGCAAAGGTGTGGCCTTCTAAACAATTATCTGAGAGCCATCGTGAGGAAGGAATGGTTTTAATCGGACGGTTCAACCTCGAATACTTCAAGATGCGCAATGCGGTATCTAAAAGAAATAGTGATATTAGTCGGCCAGCTATATCAACTGATCAAAACACCAGAGACGAATATTGGCTGAAGAGAGCTTCATAAGGGTACCTAAAACGGTCCTTATTATCGGGCTTAAAACCGACGGTACCAATGATTTGTCTCATCTAACAACTTTCTGTACACAATATATATATATATATATATATATATATATATATATATATATATATATATATTAAAATTGGGCTTACGTCCAGGTTCCATATTTCTAACATTAAAGTGTTTAGACCCAGGTTTTTGGAGGAGTCTGCAAAGGTGAACTCTTTCAACTTTCATCTTTTGGCAACCAAAGTTTTGCTTAAACACTTATTAAGAACTTTCTGCATGTCTAAATACTCTTTATGAAAAATTAAAAAAGATGTATACCGAGAAGAGGCCGAATAATTTGCTAGAGACAGCAAAGGTAAGATCTTTGACTCCTTGACACACAAGTTATATACAAAAACCGATTCAAAAGCTTGCCCTATGTCTGAATACTTATTATGCAACATTTCAATTGTTTAGACCAAAAATTGTCGGAGAAGTCAACTTTTTCCAAACTTTGACCCCAATTAATAAATCGTAACATTTATTGTTTTAGGCCATTTATTGAATGAAAAGGTTTGATACATATCAAAATAATCTACAGTAAAAATTTAAAATATCTAGACTCAGAATTGGTGGAGGACTTTAATAGAGTTGTCAAAGCTTAACACGATTGATAATATTAGTTGCGCTGCTATTTTTTTTAGTTTTTGTTAAACATTTATGTCGTCAAAATACACTGTCTAAGGCTAGATAAAAGAGTTTGATTTAAAAGATTGTCGTTCTGTATAAATTATGAGTGGATACACGTTTGAATTTCGTCAGCGCGTTTAATATTATAATTTTTACAAACATATGGCAGTCACAATTAAAGTGGAAATAGTTGTCTTAATATAATATCTTTAAGCTTTCCATATCCCTAACTTAATTACATGCTTGTGAAGAATATTTAAAAATGACATTAAGTAGTTTTACACTGGACATGAGGGTAAACTAAATGTTACCGAAATGTTTTAAGTTGAGTTTTAAAGAAACGAAACAAAAAATTGGAATATAATTGTTGTTGAAAATTGAACACGCATAAGAGTAGAGGTTGCGACAACGATAGAGGTTTGAACATGTAAACTAGGCACCGCCAAAAATGGCCGCAAAATCAAGTTGTTGTTGTTTTTTAAAACTAAATTACATTTATTAAAATCCATTATTTCTGAGTAACTTTTTTTTTTCCAGAAAGATAAAACCCTGAATTTTATCATATAGAAAACAGAATAATGTAAAACTTTTTTTACTATTTTTAATTCAATTTTAAATGTTAAATTTTCCCAAAAAGTTAACAATTGTTATTTTTTGTCTTGCACAAAAAACGTACTTAAATATTTAAAAAAAAGGGTTTTTGAAATAATTTATTTATTCATTTATTGTCTAACTAAGATTTAGGATGATTTTCTAAGAGAATATGCAAAAATATTATAATATAAGTACCTGAATTTCAAATAATTCCACTTATTCATATATGTAACCAGATATTTCGCGTCGCCGAAGAGTTCAGATCGACTCTGTTTACGTTTTCTTTCGATGAGACGAAAACTATGGAAGACTAAACCGGCCAAAAAAACTTATTTTTCAGTGACGAAAATTTCAATGTATTATTAAGCTGAGGCTGGCCAGTACCAGATGGGTGACCATTTGTATGAGTTTGGTTTTTAATGTGTATGTGTGTGGGGGCCAGGCTCCCCAAAATGGGGGGAGGGGGCAATTTAAAGCAGAATAAAAAAAAATTATTTCAGCGAGTTTGGTCCACCGTAGTCGAAAGGCGACAAACGTTTTCAAACGAGATCGAAAAAAAATGATGCTATTTTTAACACAAAGGGCACAATATTTATCGATTTTTTTTTTTGTATCGATTATTCAAAGCATGCTCTGTTTAATAATGGTCATGCATTATTCGGCTCGCTAAAAAGAAATTGTTAATTTATTTATCAAAAATTTTAAAATGGCTTTTTTCGTATAAATATAAAAATTTTTTTTTTTTGTTTTGCTTAACTTAAATTAATTATTTTACTTAACATATTCACCGAATTTCACACTTCAAAACTCAAAAGCGGGATAATTAAACACAATCGAAGTTCTGATATTCAGACGTCAAAATAAGGTATGCAAACACTTTTTTTTTTTTTTTTAAATCTATAATTCTGTCCCTTACAACAACACAATATGTTTTGTTCAGTTTCAGATGATTATTTTAAGCATATTTGTTCCCACTTCAAAACAAGGGGGGTTTGTAAGCAAAAAATATATATATATAAATATCGTTTATGAAAAATAAGTACACTGTTATAAAGTTCATTCTTCTCCTAATAATCGCTGAAAATTTCGTATTGATCGGATAATTACCTGATTTTTGGTAGATTTTTAAAAAGACGGTCCGTCAAAAAGTACTGACCTGTCCCCCCAGTTTTGGCGGTGCCTAATGTAAACAAATCAGAAAAGTCATTTTTCATAATGATCTCGGACGTCAGTCCTCTGTTTCGTTTTTTCAAAAAAAAATATTTTTTAATGATCTAATTTTATTCCTCCCTATATCATGCATATACGGTGTAAACTTAAGAAAATGCATTAAGCTTAATTCGCATATAAATAAGACCGATATGGTAGATAGCAATGGACAATATTTATCCCGTTTAGTAGTATTAATTAATATTTAGTGTATGGATACTTTCAATATATATTATTTTAATAAACCTTATATTATATAATAAAAACACGTTCTGAATTTTAATCTTAGTGTGACGTTTTTATATATATTAGAAAAGAGGCATGAGTAAATCGTTGTAAGATTTGTAGTGCTTGATAAATTAGCTGGTATATAAATATATAACTATAATAACTTCTATTATTCATTTTTACT
>NC_136493.1:106175297-106177797 GCF_053919585.1 Euprymna scolopes | reverse complement strand
TAAATATTAATATTTATTAAATATTTTACTTTAAAATAAATTTCAAACCAATGTTTTATTGTTGTTGAATTAGTTTAACTGTTTATATTACTTGTCCCAGTCGGATTATGGTGCGTATCTTGAGTGTTTTAGTGCAACGTTTAGTTTGAATGTCTTTCGACCGTCTCAGGCATGTTGGTGCTTGTTTGGTAAGAAAATAGTCAGTGACGTCGTATATATGTTTTTATTCTGTGAATCAGTACTATTTTATAGATTCATTTTCGAATTTTCGAAAAAAATGGTTGACAAAGGAACAGCAACTATAATAAAAGTATATAAGAGATAATCCTTCTGTCACTGTCAAAATTTTAAGGGGGTATACATTTGTTTTTTCTATAATTAGAAACTCCCAAATGCCATTAAAATGTAGGCCTTACGTAGTTATTCTTTTTGTAACATATGTACTCCCCCTTTGAGTCTCCTGACTCACCGCCCTGCTGATATTGATCTAGTTGCACAAGAGAATTGTGTTCCTTTATTTTGTCGGTATGTGATCAGCTTGGTCCTACATTTCGAAATCGCCACGTGTCACGTCTTTATGGTGTTCGTATATGCAGCAATGAAAACCAAGGAAACAAGATGCACAAAAACGTCTCATGTATAATAATACGGTAATTGATTTATTGTATTCATTTATGAACAATATATTTTTTCATTTAATAAGGATAAGGCTAATTGTTATACCATCCATATGACGTCATCATGTGATGTATAATGTAGCTTATCGTGCAGTAATACCCAAAATAGAGATAAGATTTCTCAGATCCCCTTTAGCTTTTTATAAAAAATGAATACGTTTCAAAATCATCGGGTGTAAATTATTTTAAGAATAGGGACTCTGGATTTACAATGCATGTTAATGAAGACTTAATTTGTCGTATAACAAGCAAATTACTTGTAATTCTATGTCTTCAATCGCGGATCATTGTATTAGTCAAATTTAGAATTCATCAAATATATATAATTAACATAAGTTTAATAAGTCGCCGGATAAAAAGATCTGTTTTTTTTTTTTCGAATTAAAAAAAGAAATAATTCGAACCATGGTAGTCGATCGCGCAAAAAATATTCTATAAATCCCATTACATCCTTTCGAGATTTCATGTTCCAAATGTCTTTTTATGGACGTTTATTTATGGATCATTTTGCTTTTGAGTGGAAAAGATAATAAATCCACTTTCAAATTTCTTTCCGAGAAGACTTGGATAAAACTTGGCTTTTAGGATTATAAAACGGTCAAGGCATTTTTAAACCATCGTACAACACGTACAAGTGTTTTATATCTTACCACATGTCATACTTTATGTCCATAAAAATATCTCCTTATAGAATCGTATTATTATTGTTTTTTATTTCTATTTTCAGCCTCATGTTTTCAAATGTATCTTCAAATAATGCAGTTACTTTCTGTTCGGATTATTTTAGTATTAATCCGGTATGATGACATTAAACGTGTTACGCCCCAAAAAACCTTACTTGTTTTATTTATCGAATCTTAATTGATAAAAAACAATTTTTGTATATCGAAAAGAGGCTAAAGTATAATTATTTCTGCATACGACGACATATTATTTAATATGTAGAACATATGGAAATATAAAAGGAAAAATAAAATGTATATAATATGTATATATATATATATATATATATATATATATATATACATATACATATACATATATAATATGTGATTATTGAACTATATAACTTATACAATGCATTTTGTTTTGTTTATTTTTAGCGCATACAAGTTATATATTTTTCTGTCCATTTCTTCTTACCTCCTATTTTATCTAGGGCTATGCTCAGAAGAACTATAAGATATTTACATATAGGTAAACATCTCTACGCATAATCATCACTACGAACATTTTTTTCTTTAACGAGGCTTATTATAAATGGATCATGAATTAATTTTCGGCTATATAAATTGTGGTTCAAGACCGCAAATATTAAAAACTGTAATTCACTTAAGTGAATACAAGCCCACATTTATGATCCTGTTTATGCACAACACGTTTCACCGTATTACTAATGATGCTTTAGTCGGTTTAAGATCGTTAATTTACTGAAAGCTACATCTGCAGCACTTATATATATATATATATATATACACACACACATATATATATATATATGTATAAATTGAGCAGAGCTTACAATTATGCAACCTTATACAATCTCTTTATCTGTGCCTAAATCAAAACGTGGATTTAATGAAAAAAGCTTCTTTCTTAGAACTGCACGCCTGTGGAACTCTGTTCCGTCTGCCTGCTTCCCGCCTAACTACAAGTTGAATGTCTTCAAGTCCAACGTTAACAAATTCCTAATGAACCGCCTCCTTACGTAAACACTTCATCAACTCTCTACACTAACGTAATGTACTTGCAATAACCCTTATCCCTGAATTGCTTCCGGGCCTTGATAAGTGGGGACCACTGTGTAATAAATATATATATAT
>NC_136493.1:106160297-106172797 GCF_053919585.1 Euprymna scolopes | reverse complement strand
AACTTTATCCGCCAATATCAAATTAAAAGCTCGAAAATATGTATGAAGAAATCACATCAGCACTTTATCTTTTGAATCATACTAAGTACATTTGTCGCCGGTATCCTCTCCCTCGGTAATAAACAAACAGCACTATCAAGATCGGTTAGATTGTAAATCGGTTAGATTATAAATCGGTTAGATTATAAATTTATATTACGCATTTATCATAAAATATTTAATGATTATATTTACATATTATATATTGGGTGCTAAATTCGATGGCATAAGTACTAGAGTATGTTCAATAATTGAATATAACCCCCAAATCTATGCAACTCCCAGATTTGGGCCACTCTATGAAATCCTTATCAAGATTGATTTGAAAATATACACGTAAAAGGAATATGAAAGTATGTTCTTTATTTATAAGGACATGATAGAGATAAACTACACCAACATTTGAGGTAAAGTTTCATAATTATAAATAAGTTTTCGTTTATCTCCACATAACCCCATTGATATATACCAAGCAGTTACAAACAATGAATAAAATATTTGTTTATTATTATGTCATTATACATCTCTTGCGTGTAAGTCGAAACTGTGAGGGTCACAGTCCATAGAGCCCAATTTAATGGTTAACAATGTAAAACTGAGTGTGACCATGTGCATATTTGACATTCTAATTTTCGGTAAGTATATGATCCGTAATACAAGCACATTAATATAATGGACCAAACTAAATATTATACGAACGAGGAAATATGTCAACATGAAGATTGATGTAGGATTGCTATTACTAAAACAAACAAATATATGTAGAACATTAAACTATATTATGCCATCGATTTTCTGAACACCCTGAATGTGTGTGCATTTTAGGAGGTGTGAGAGAATTATATGTGTGCGTATTGTGACTGGGGATATGGTGTGAAATCGCAAATATGAAAATATACAAAAAATACGTAAGTCGCGTGCAACATTCGAAATATCATAAAACCATAAACACGATAAAAACCACCAACACATTAGTACCATTCTTTTTAGGATATCTAGCATTCTTACCAATATCATAGTATGATTTTCCTCGCATATAAGGTAAATACCTTTATGAAATCAGCTGCATGTTCCCGCGATTTGCAGAAGGAGTGAAAAATTCCCTCTTGCTTTTTATTACAAAAACCTGTGTGCTTTCTCATTCAGGAAAATACGAGGTACTGTTTATTCCTTTTTTTTTTTTGGAATTAATAAACGTTTTGGTATGCTGTTAAAAGTCTTCCATTGTAGAATTTGTTTTGATGTGTTTTTGTGTGTTGTGATTCCTGATATTGAAGATATATTCCTGTTGAATCCATTTGGCATCTTTTTCGTAAAAAATATGTATCCGTTTTAGTTGACATTCGAAATGAAAACACTTCCATTCCACGTCTTCTGTCTTCAGTCCCTCCTTTGTAGAGCTTTATATAACAATATTTATTAACGTAATTAGGACATTTTCATTACGTCTTCGTCCATTTGCTTTTCTCTCTCGCTCTCGCCCTCCTTTCTCTCTTTCTCGGAATTGAACGATCTACAGCCAAACCTTTCAAAACAAAGAAATGTCAGGTATTACACCCTCAGTAAATAAAGAAGACAATTAAATTATTACGATTAGGAATAATGAAAGACGAACGTATACAGCGCATTTACCCGCCGGTCTTCAATGAATATTTTTTGTTTTACTTTTTCGGAGTAAAATTAGTTAACGATGTAATTCACGCATGATGAAAAGTAATTTCTGGAAACAATGTAATGTTTAGTAAGATATTTAATTTAGTTTAAATATCTTTTAAGAGACATTACTAATAAATTTACATTTTAAATCTTAATACAGCATACGGAATCGAAAGTAACGTCCCGTATACATTGGCCTTTGATTTTAAAATACTACCAAGGAATGATATGTATTGCCCACCAAATCTTATAAATTACAAACAATATTCACTTTAAAATACTATTTCCGAATATTTAGAAACGTGCCCACTTGTCTACGTCAGTTTGCAACAAACCCATTTATCTGTTTCAGATCTGTACAAGCATAATTTTCCAGGGGAGGGGAATTTGGCTGTGACATTCAGTCAATATTACGTATCAAACAGAAAACCGTTGCTAAATGTCGAGCAATACTTTCATAGTATAAATAAGACGCTTAATCGAAAGCAGGATGTGGAAACAATTTCATAAACATGATTTAAGGGGAAATATGAGCCGTATACATCCGTCTCAGAATAATCAAGGAAATACGTTTAATTAAATTATTAAATTATTAAGCAATTTGGAGGAAAATACACACAGCAAAGTGTAAACCGTTTAAGTGTTAACATCCAGAGAATACATAAAGCCCTATTATCATTAATAATTATATTTATTGAAAATAAAACAAACCAATAAATGTACGAATTACAGGTTTGTCTATTAAAAGTATCAGAAAATCTGAGCAGGATTTAAATAATTTAAGATAAGCAGAGTATTAATAATTTAAGATAAGCAGAGTATATAATTAACGTATTAAGCTCCTTATTTAGCAATAACCATTTTTTCGTTGGTTTATTTTTACACACACACAGACACAGACAGACACACACACATATATTATATATATAGATATATGCATATGACTATATATATATATATATATATATATATATATATATAGAGAGAGAGAGAGAGAGAGAGAGAGAGTTGGAGAGATTTTAAATACCTATTAGTAAATATATATATATATAGATATACATATATATAAATATATATATACATATATGCGTACATATATACATACATATATACAAACACACATATATATACATATATACACGCATATGCATTTACCTATATATATACACATATATATACATATATGTACACATATATACATATATATATATATATAGATATAGATATATATATATACATATGTATATACATATATATATTTACACATATATAAACATATATACACATATATACATATATATATACATATATACATTTGCATATATATATACACACATATACATATATACATGCATATATACACACATATATATATACATGCATATATATATATATATATATATATATATATATATTACACAGTGATCACCACTTATCAAGGCACGGAAGCCACTCAGGGATAAGGGTTATTGCAAGTACATTACGTTAGTGTGGAGATTTGATGAAGTGTTTACTTAAGGGGGCGGTTCATTAGGAATTTGTTAACGTTGGACTTGCAAATATCCAAGTTGTAGTCCGGTGGGAAGCAGGCAGACTGAACAGAGTTCCACAGGCGTGCAGTTCTAAGAAAGAAGTTTTGTTCATGGAATCCGCGTTTTGATTAAGGCACAGATAAAGAGTGGGGGGAACTTTGGACAGTGGATGCAGCTAGACGGGTGTGTTTCGTGAAAGATTAGCGAGGGGGGATTAGAGATTGGAGTTCAGACGAGCACCTGCCATGGAAATAACGATAAAACAAGAATAGGCTCGCAACGTCCCTTCAGTGTGAGAGAGGTTGCAGGGTAGAGAAAAGGGCATCCCCTACTAAGCCATGAAGTCTATTTTGTACTCTGTCAAGGCAGGATAGGCTGTTTTTAGAAGCTCCTGTCCAGATATGGCAACAGTATTCTATCCTTGGACGTACTTGGCTTTTATATAGATAGATAATTGCATCAGTAGTGAGATATCTTCTGGATCGGTAGAAGGATCCCACCATCTTTCCAGCGACCTTGGCAACTGACTTGATGTACGTGTTCCATTTCAGATCAGGAGTAAAGGTGAAACCCAGAAGCTTGTCAAAACATGGGGCCTCACCCAGACGAGAGCCATCCATCACAATTGATGCCAGATGGGGATCAGACCGTTGATGATGTAAGGATAGGAGTTTGGTTTTGGATGCATTAAAGGAAACCAGCCAAATCTTCCCCCACTGAACCACGCGCTCGAGATCAGAGGAGAGAGAATCAGAGAGAACTTTGTCATTTACAGCCTTTGATGTTTTGCCGTAGATGGTCGTGTCATCAGCATAGATGTCAACGAATGATTTAAGTATGTGTGTAAGGAGGTCATTGATGTAGACCAGGAAGAGAGTTTGGGCCCAGTATTGACCCCTGAGAGACTCCAGCATTTATATTGCAGGCCTCCGGTTTTGTCCATCTACCACTACTCTTATGAGCCTATCGGAGAGAAATGATTTAATGATTGAGAAAACATTTCCAGTTATACCGTAGCTGGAAATCTTGTGAAGTAGACCCTTATGCCATACCTTACATGCATATATATATATATATATATATATATATATATATATATATATATATATATATATACACACACATACATATATATATAAATATATACATAAATATATATACATATATATATATTTACAGACATATGTATATATATACATATATATATATATATATATATATATATATATATATATATATATATATATATATATATATATATATATATATATATATATAGAGTCTGCTTAGTATACACACAATATTTGTTACACATTTTAGTGCATGTTTCTGTGATGTCTAAATCCAGGGGTAACATCCAATCAGTCCAAAAACAGAATCGAAATTAAAACAGATGTCAGGATAATTTTGATGTCATTAGGATAATTGAATGCTATCTACATTTCTAGAGAAGTTGGCATGTATAATTTGTGAAGGTAAATAGTAGTGTTTCTTGTGTGAGTGGTAGGGAAGGGGTAATGTTTACCGTGTATATGTTCTCCTTAGTATGGAGGTGTTAAGTGATTCCTTTAGCTTTGTGGATACTTATAACCCTTCGTATTAAATTTCCCATATCTGAGTTTATTGGTGGCGATTTACATTTCCTTTTACAAGTCATTTTATTTATTTATTTATTTGATTTATAAAATTAATTTATTTTTATTTTCTATTTTTTTTATTTGGTAATTGGGGTTTAGCCTTCTAACTTTAAGAGTAGAGGTGAAAGACTAGAAGGTCTTAAGCAGCTAAGCTGTTCATAGTTGGAAGTGTTAGAAGTTTATTAACTGGAGGCCACTTTTCTTGCTTTGATCTAAAGTACATTAAAACAAATGTAACCCTGGCGCCCGTTTCAATTTCGATTGTTTAGGTCGGGGAAAGTGCTTCCCTGATAGTGGGCTACATTGAAACATGTATACACATATCTAACCAATAATGTTTGTGTAATTAACAGACTATATATATATATATATATATATATATATATATATATATATATATATATATATATATATATATGAACTGTCCGGCATTGAGCACTTTTTAATAATCACATCTAGGAATGCAATCGCTATATATATATGTATATATATATATATATATATATATATATATATATATATATATATATATATATATATATATATATTGTCCAGTCCAATTACCATGCATTTAAACAATACTAGCACCTTATACCAAACGTTTACTATAGATACCTAGCTTCCCCCTCCAATTTTAGAAATATCCCAGTCGATGACACAGAAAATTTAAAACACTAAAATGAGTTTTAATAGTTAAAAATACTTCACGTATCCTATATAAGAATTACACACCCTATTATAAATAGTATTGTCTGAAACGGCCATATATATATACATACACATATATATATATATTTGTGTGTGTGTGTGTGTGTGTGTGTGTGTGTGGCTATATATATATATATATATATATATATATATATATATAAATATATATATATATATATGTAAGTGAACGTGTCTGTGTGTGTATCTGTGTGTCTGTGTACATTTCCCTACGAAATAACTCTGTCAATTTTTAGTTTACAGACTCGAATTTTGATATACAAGGAGTGAGATTTGGGAACATCGATCTGATCGGTTTTTGGCCAGAAATTTTGCGATAAAGGGGTCAGAGTTCAATAATTTGACCACTAAGAACTCTTCCAAACTCCTCCGACAATTTTGGGTTTACGCACTTGAAATTTTAGATATAGCCTCCTTCGACATGGATCTAACTTAATAACTTGATTTGACCATAAATTTTAAGGGGTGATAATAAGGATCAATTTTTTTTTTTTTAAATGAACTCTGTGGTATCTTCACAATGACTCAGAATATAGCTGGTCTAAATATTTGAAGTTTTACATAAAGGGTATTCAGAGATAGGGCAATTTTTTCATCAGTTTGGGTCGAAAATTTTAGTTATTGATATAGAAATGTATGTATGTATGTCTGTTTGCATGTCTGTCTTAAACTTCAATAGAGGCGACGGATTTTACCAAGATCAGAATCGTTTTAAATTTCGACCGTTCATACGATCGTTCATGCGACACATATCTAAAAATTGGCTAAAAATATTAATATCTTCTCCTTAAACTGGCACTTTCCTACAGGGGGGGTACTGTTTTCGCCGATATTTTTTAAAGTTATCCTCTACATTAGAGTATCTAGCCTTAATTTAAAAAATGTCGTTGCTGGTTTGGCTGTTGTCGTAACAGCATAAGCGTTAGGTTTTACACCGTTCGTTTCCTCCTTTTCCGTACGGGTTCGAGTCTGCCTTCCTTCTACCACATTTTTTTTTGCTCAACGTACACATCTGAACACCCGGTCAACGCCAGGCTGAAATGCTAGTATATATATATATATATATATATATATATATATATATATATATATATGTATATATATGTATATATATATATATATATAAACACAAGTAGTTAATAAAATATGTCAAAACCACTTTGAAAAAGATTTAAAAACATATTTCATTTTAAAAAGGAAACGCATTATATATATTATAAATAAATAGATACTCCTTAATCCGCGGAGTTTCGAATAAATACTTTCCTTCTAATCAGAGGGTAGGATTTAGCAAACTGCGGGATCGGATTTAATCGCCCAATTTCTGGCCAAAAACCAATCACATCGATGTTCCCAAATCTCAGTACCCTGCATATCAAATTTCGAGTTTGTAGACTTGAAATTGACAAAGTGATTGCGTAGGGAAATATACACACACACACACACAGACATACGGACGCCTTCACTTTTGTAGATATGTAGATATATATTAATATCTGTGTGTGTGACAATATGTATGTACATCCATAATATGCATATATATCTATAATATAAAGCTGAACGTCTGTGTGTGTGGGGGGTGGTGCCTGGGTACGAATAGGCTCCTATACGGTTGACTATTTAAAAAAAAAACTGATTACATATTATGATAACAGATGTATCGAGGGTCAGGAACGGGTATAATTGATCTTGCAGAACGGCTGTTCATAACAATTGTGGGGGTCTGCGATCGCGCCTGGCCCCCTCATTATTGAAATAAAATATGAAAAAAAAAAGGTTTACAAGGAGTTTTGATATAGTTACAAAAGAATACTTTGATAAGTATATTTTAACTTAAATAGCGATGGAATTATAAAAATGTTGGGGTGCGCGTTCACGCCTGTACTGCATGGAAACAGGCACACACGTTAACAAAGAAATTACATATCTATTTCCGTAAGTATATTTTGGTAATTATGTTTCAGTTTGAAGAAATATGGTATAATAAAATTATTGGGCGTTCGTTCGCGCCTGACCTCCATAGAATGTAAATATATCACAAAGTTGCAGTAGAGGGTCTACAATAACACAGTAACTTTATTTACCTTAGCGTTTATTAATTTTTTTGAGTTGACTAATATTGTATCGAATAAATTAACCTCATAAATTCACGTTCTTACTAAAGTGAAAGCCAGAAAAAAAAGTTGGAACTTCAGACAATTTTGCATAACTCTGTTTTTTCCTTCTCCACTTGGATTTGGCACTCTTTCGAAAATAGATAAATAGATAAATAATGAAAAATAAGAACGTTATTTATTTCATGTCAAAAGAATGAAAAAAACCTTGCTCACGTGATTATATGTCTTTTAAAAACATTTACATAACTTTTTTATTTTTATTTATATATCTGTTTAAGCTTTTTTTGTAAGTGTACTACAAGGAATTCAGTTGATTTCAACCCTTTCTGCGTGTTTTTTTTTTACATTACTATAGTACAACCCTGAATCCGACGGTGTAATACTACACCGCTCAATAATGTTCTGCTGTAAAAGGGCACCATTTACTTCTTATTCACATTTATATCGATTTATTGCTTAAAAAACTAACATAATTACGTGTTAACTTTTTAATATCCCAGTTTGCTGTTTCGGGTTATTTTACTAAAGTATTAAAGATTAATTATTTTTTAAAACTGTTTTTGTTTCTTTGTTTTTCGATATTTCGTCGATATTATTTTAGTAAGTGTGTTTAGCAGAAAAGCCAACAAACGACTACCCGAAAAATTTATATACAAGTACTAAATGTTACCATAGTCAACAAAATTCAGTTCATGTTTTTTGTTTGTTTTGAAATAGTTTTTTAATTCTCTTTACTTGGAATAATTTCAGCGACCCGAAATTAAAACGAAATTTGAGGCGAGAACTACTTAAATTTATTTTTATATAAACTACGCATGCCATAATCGAATATTCCTCAAGCACAAAATAACGGAAATCATTAAAAATGTTTATAAATATTCCTTACGTGTACGGAAATCTCTTAAATTGTTTACACAGAATGCTCAGGTGCCTTTCCTTCAAATTGAAAACGGGGCTCTCCATTTCAAAGTCGCTGCCATTTTGATTTTTTTACACCGATTCGTGAATTAAAAACATTATTTTACAAACTACTTAAAAATACAAACCAATGAAATTTTCTAACATAAAAGTTACTTTTATTGACTGTGGTAAATGTTATTTTTGTATATTTATATTATTATATATATAACATTTTCTCTTTTTAAGGAAACATCATTTTGTTAGTCATCCTTTGGCTACGAATGGAGACAAAGTTCATATAAAAAATATATATTTTCGCGAAAATAATCTTTACTGTCATCATACTTTGCATAGGGTAAAATTTTTGAGTATCAAAACCTATCTCTTTACGACCCCCTCCTTTTCATAACCTATCATATGTTCATCAATCACAGTCCATTGTCTGTAGGCTGTTTTTGAACCAAGTCAACAACGGGTACTTCTGCTAGTATATATATATATATATATATATATATATATATATATATATATATATATATATATGTGTGTGTGTGTGGGTGTTTTGAAAAGAGAACAACGAATGAATTTATGAAATAATCAACGTTTCGTCCCTATTGCAGAGGATATCTTCAGGATATTAAAAGGAAAACGGCATAAAAAGAAAATGACCATAGACCATACGAAAATGAAAAGAAAATAGTTTTAGAATCTTACCAATATCGGGGAAAAATATATGTGCGTGTATAGGATTGGTGAGTTGTTCCAATTTCTATATATACACTTTTAAAAATGCGTTAAATAAACATATACACTTTTTTCCTTTCTAAACTCATTCATTTTGTTGAAATATTTAAGGATTAAGGAAAAACGGTTAACCAGGATCTGTTTTGTTATTTTGTTATTTGATTATTATTTTCTCTATACTAGTGGCTAAATGGTAGAAGCCCTTTCTTTGCGTAATAGTATTAGTGTTTATCAATAGCGCTTATTCTAAAAGTCTTCTTTTAGCTCTGTCTATCACGTATTTTATAATTTTCGCATGATCTATATTAAATGAATGATCGTGTTCTGCACAATGCAAAAGAGTGCATTTAGGGCGTTACCACTCCTTATATCTCTTCTGTGTTCTTAGTTTCAATTTACGCTGTGTCTCACCTATGTACGCTTGTTGACAGTTGTTACATGGGACGGAATATGTACCGGCGTCGGATGTGAGGGTTTTGGGAGAGTGCTGTGTAGCTTTTAATATCTGTTTTATTGTTACGGAAGTTGTTTGTATCAAGTGAAAAACAAGTATATTAAGAGTGTTTTATTTTTCTGTCTGTTTATGGTGTATTTTCGTAGCTTTTTTCTCTGCGTAAGAAATTAAATAGGATGGGTACTGTAGTTTTTTTTTTAACATTCGTAATAAATTCGCAAAGAATGACAAGAACGGGGTAAAACGTAACGTTTATGCTGGTACGACCACCGCCAAACCGGAGGCGAAATTCTTTTTTTTAAAATTAAGGCTAGACAATCTAAAGGAGAGGATAACTTTTAAAAATATCATTATTAAGTTAGATCCATGTCCAAGGAGCCTATATCTAAAATTTCAAGTGCGTAGACCCAAAATCATCGGAGGAGTTTGGTAAAGTTCTCAAAGGTCTAATCGTTGAACTTTGACCCCTTTATCGCAAAATTTCTAGCCAAAAACAGAGCACGTCGATTTCACCAAATCTGAGTACCCTGCATATCGAATTTCGAGTTTGTAAACTAAAAATTGACAGAGTTATTGCGTAGGGAAATGTACACAGACACACAGATACACAGACATACAGATACACACACTGACACGTTCATTTATATATATGTATATAATTATACTTACATATATATATATATATATATATATATATATATATATATATATATATAATTAATCTTCGTTCATGTGTACATTAGATTTTGTTCGTGTTGAAAATAAATCAATCGGGATAATTTATTTGAAGAAAAAGTACGTGGACACTATTTTAACGTATATTTCTTTTGCTCGTAATGGGAAATAGATATTTCAAAATTATTTTTCGAAGAGAAAAATTAACTCTTTACATTCAAACATTATATAGAGTTTAGAGCATAAAATGAATTACTTTTCTACCGATATACAAGCAGTATAATCTATGATATAAATCTCAACTTCCTGTTTAAATGTATGTATATATCTCTGTATATCCGCCTAAAACGTTCGACAATAGCGACGGATTTTCACAAGATTACCATCGTTTTTAAACTGGATTCGTCAAACGCCACATATCGAATAATAGGCTAAAATAATTAATTCCTTCACCCGACACAGGACACTTTTCTACAAGGAGGGTTCGCTTTTTTTCGTTCATATTTTCGAAGGTCATCCCCTCTTTCCGATTGTCTAGCTGTAATTTCAACCTTCACTACTCATGGTTTTGCGATGGACGCAACGGAAAAGATGCCCCATTTTTATTCGCATTCTCTTCTTCCTTCGCGGTATGGGTTCGAGCCTGCTTTCGCACTTTTTTATTGCTAAAAATACACTTTAAAAGTCCCGGGAAACATCTGGGACTCAGACTAGTTTAAAAGATATGATAATGTTTCTTTTTTTGTTTCGAATAAACATGGATGTTTCAACAGTTGTGTATAAAACTAATTCAGTATTCCTATGCTTTTAATTTGTATATAGAAATATATTTCAATTTATTATCGATATTATTTACTGTATTCTTAGTTAAGCTGTATATTCCGTTCTTTCTATGTAGGTTTTCTGATTAAACCGTTACGTTGTTGCGTTGTGATTCCGTTTTTATTTCATCTATGTTTATATTTATTTACTATCGTCAAAAATGTTCCCCTTTTTTTTTCTTTTTTGTTTCTCTTCTTTAGTTATTAAATCTTAAAAATCAAATATTGCCGGAGCTAATGGATATTCCTCCCTTTTTTTTTTCTCTTAATCTAATATCACCTTTCCAAATCATAATAACCACTTCCGTCCAAATCTGACGAAGTTACTGGATCACTTATACGATTCAGTAGCGGAAACATGTGTAACTAAACAGATAAAACGGTAATAAAATAAAATATATATGTTTGCTCTGCAATAATATTGAACACCTTCTTCAAGTTTTCAGTATTTACTAGTTCTCTCGCTCTATCTCTCTCTCTCTCTCTCTCTCTCTATATATATATATATATATATATATATATATATATATATATATATTCATATATATGTGTTATTAATCAATTACTCATTAAATAAATGTGTTTAATTAAAGAAGTATATAAATATTATCATTAAGATGCCCTCCTGAACGCTACCAAAACGCTTATATCTGGAGTTATAACGCAGTCCTTTTAAAAATAAAACAAACGATTAAATACGACCTGATATTAGCTAATGGGCGAATACTGCGAAGCAAAGTTTTGTTTAAATCTATAAAAAACAAAAAATAATTCTACTTTGCTACAATTTTACTTGGTCGATTCCTATCCAATCATATATAGAAGTCACTTATAAAAACTGAGGGTTTAATATAAATATATACAATATCTATTCACTAATGTAATCTACATTATTATATAAGTAGATAATCAACATCAATAATAAGGATCAATGAATACAACATCCATTTCAGACTCTTAGGTATAGGCATGGATATTTGGACGTCTGATCAGATTAATTAATTTTTCTACCTACACAAATCTAATTGATAATAGAGATAGCGGTCTGATCCATAATAAGAGATTCTAACAAAATCAATTGAGGAAATTTCCCGTATATAAACCTAAATACAGAAAGTTGGACTATGAGCAGATACATTGGCTTGCATAATTATAATTATTTTTTCGGTGACAACGTAAACTTTAATGCAAAAAATAAA
>NC_136493.1:106115297-106155297 GCF_053919585.1 Euprymna scolopes | reverse complement strand
ATTATAATAAATACAAATATCTTTCTGTATATATACGAGCATATATTTGTTTAAAAATCAGTCAATTTTTGGTCTAAAATATGAAACTTAATATATAGGATATTCGCTCCAATGCGGAATTTTATGTTTGGGGTTTAGCTGAAGATAATCAGTGCAAAACTGTGAACGCTAAAGAAATAACATTTTCCAGGTGAAGGTCGATATTCGGCATTACGAATATGACTGTGTAGCGTAATAGCTACTGTTCATCTTTTAATTTTTAGACTTTTAGTAAACATGGCTCCTTTGCTCAGACATTAACGTGAGAGAAAACAGTAAATGGCTAACTACATTTTGATCTCGATTCTTAGTGATGGTACACGGAACATTTTTTAGAAGTTTTTAAATCAACACGATATATTGGATCCAATAACATAATAATAAATACGAAATCTGCATCATTCAAAATATCATATTGAAACGTATTTTACAACCGGGCAAAGCCGGGTGGTCTGCGTATATATATATATATATATATATATATATATATATATATATATATATATATATATATAGATATATATATATAGATACTATATATATATATATAATATAAACATAGGGTAAATATATATATATATATATATATATATATATATATATATATATATATATATATATATATATATATATATATATAGTATGATTTTGGGAGGGATAGAAAATTTGAATCTTGCAATCCTAAATGAAATACTTTATAATTAATGACTAAAATAAATGCGTAAAGCACGTTTAAAAATAAAACAACGGAAAACGAGAAGGACGTAAACATAAAGCAGCTGTATCTAGCGATTTAAAAAGGAAAAAAATATGTACATTATTTTTAAAAAAAAGTTAAGTTGCGTTTTCTTTATGTGTAAAATAAACAAACAAAAAAGGGTAGCGATTAAAATAAAACAAGGTTATGATAGATTTCGAAGGTCCTAGAGACGAATTACCTTCATACCTAAGAGGCATCCTCTCTGCTTAATCTAAGCCAGGCTAATTGCCAAACAGTAAGTAAATGTCCGATAGATCTTATTCTGTCATGGTTGGGAACAGTAAGTTAGAAATTTGCCAAAGAAAACAGCTCAACAGTCGAAAATGTAATTTTTCTTCAGATCTATGTATTTTTTCTCTACGTTAGCCTTAATGCAATCCTCTCCAATAGATCCCCCTTAATATAACTATAATGTAATTTATATTTTTGATGTAGTTACGGGACCAACTATGTAGATAGAACAACATTGAGATTCGATGGGAGAGTCCAACGGAACATACCTAGCAACATTAGACGGGCATACCGAACAATGTACGTACTTGGCAAAGCAAACTATTCTTAAATAACTGCCCATTTCATAACAACCCGTTATGTGCCGTGATTTTCAGCACGAACTCATTTTCAAATCTGAGTTAGGCTCGTTCAACATTCAATCGACAAATCTTGGAGACTAATCACGTTCGGTTGAGAAGACCGTCTACTCGCCAACAGAAGGAATTCTCTAATGTTTGAAGGTTAAAGCCTCTAGGAATCTCGAAAAACATAAAAACGTTGTTTTATTTTAATCGCGCCCCGGTTTTTTCATTCCAACCTCACTAAAAATCTTTGAGAAATTGAGGCGAAACTCGTCATCTGACTTCCTCTTTTATTTTCTTTCCTTTTCTTCCAGTACTTTAAAAAATCGTGTTTTTCGCAATTTTACTTTAAATTCTGTATAATAAAACTCTTCTTTTCATGATTGCAATATATATATATATATATATATATATATATATATATATATATAAACATATATACAAACATATATAGATATATATAAACATATATATACATATATATATACATATATATACATACATATATATCCATATATATACATACATATATATACATATATATACATACATATATATACATACATATATATACACATATATATACATATATACACATATATACATATATATACATATAATACATACGCACACACACATATATATATATATATATATATATATATATATATACATATAATACACACAAAGACACACACACAACCACACACACACACACACACACACACACACATATATATATATATATATATGTATATATATATATATATATATATATATATATATATATATATATATATATATATATATATATATTCGTTTCGGGTACAATTGCTATCGATTGTCATTTATACTGATTCAATTTCAATTGAATTTTAGTGAATGAAAATGAATGCTTTTTCTCTCTTTTCGTTCAATTTTTTTTCAATTGTTTATGCACTTTTGAATTACGGGTTTTCCTTATCTTTCATTTTTTTAGATTCACTAGTATTTTTGCAATGTATATCAGCTATGTTATTCTCATAAAAGAACATGTTTCTCTTCTTATCTTCAAGTTTCTTGTTGTCATAGATATGTTGTTTTTGCGCACGTAGTATGGAAAAAAATTATCTCGAAAAACTCGCTCTTTACTAACTACACGACTGAATCCTTATGCTGTAATTATCTTTAGTATGTTCGAATTAAATTGTATGACATATTTCAATAAAGTCTTGAAACAGCGAAATTGTTAAAGTTTCAGCTTGATCGGGTATTTAAGGTAAACGTAAATTGTAAACTAAAACAAATATGGAAAGCGTCACTTCTGTAACATGCATGAAGTAGTACACATCATTCACAGTAATTTTACATAATGTGTTAATTATCGGTGGTATACATGATGATGACACTACCATCTATGGTAGCACTTCGCCGGCTGCAAACAACAAAGTTCACTCTGATTTTCTCTCCTTTTATCTGGATCCCGTGCTGCTATAAGAACAATGGTGGCTGGGTAATTTTAATGGATTTCAAACCAAGCTTATATATTTAAATCATCACCGCTATTATCCCCGTCTGGCGTCAATTGAAATGGATGTCTCTTATCTTGGGGGGTGGGGCTCATGTTTTCGCTAGCTTCTAGGTCTTTTACTCCTGATCTAAGATGGAACACATTTATCAAATACGTTACCAAATACGCTGATTATATTGCCGGAAAATGGTGGATTCCTTCTACCGCTACAGTAGATATCTCACTTCTGATGCAATTCTCTACCTGTATAATACCCAAGTACCCCAAGGTCTGGGATATGACCTTAAATTATATCCGATTGTGAGTCTCCAGCTTGTGGGTTTTGGGAAGTATGGAGCAACCCTTTAATTACCATTGCTCCCAAGTCCACTCTGACCAAGAGTGGTAGTATCTGTTAGGGCCTCAACTATGGGTTAAGTAGAAACATACTTGAAAAAAATACTGTATTAAAAAATTCCACTTTAAAATAACTAGATCCGGCATTACATAACCTGGAAATGGTTTATATGCATTAAAATAAAAAATAAAAACTAACCAACCAAATATCCCAAAGATGGAGGACTGTTGCCACATCTGACCAGAGTTCCTAGTAGCAACTTATCCGTCCTTGACAGAGTTTCAAATAGACTTCACACCTTGTAACTATCTTGTCTGCAATCTCTTTCCCACATAAGAGACGTTGCGAGTCTGCCGTTGCGTTATATTTATTTCCATTGCAAGTACACACCTGGCCTGGTCTGATTTTCACGAAAACATGAAACCACTATCAATATCGTCCCCAAAACTTTATCTGTACCTTAACCAAATTGGAGATTCCATGAACTAAGTTTCTTTCTTAGAACTGTACGTCTGTGGAAATCTGTTCTGTTCTTCTGCTTCCCGTCTGACTATCATATGGTTGCCTTCAAGTCCAACGTGAATAAGTCCTTGATGAGCAATCCAATTACGTAATCACATTTACCCAATTCTCACTACTAAATATTACTAAATATTACTACGGCATATTTCCATTGACTACTCTAAACTTATTAACCTTTATCCTCGAGCGATAATCAGGGTCTCCTGGTAAGTGGTGACTCATTTCTAAAAAAAAGTATTAACAAAGGAAAGAAGCGCTCGTTCCGTCAGTCATGACTCGTTAGAAATCGTAAAAAGTACTTCACAGTTCTATTTTAAGTTGTATCCACGATGGAAATTCACACATAAACCCCTGGAATAATGTCATTTACAACCGCATTTTTGGGGGATTTTCTTACTGTGCTACATAATATCGCTTTATAGATACTTTTTTAATTTTTGTGATTATTTCCCGCTAGAGAGTATACAAATACATAGTAGCAGACTTGATTTAATATCTAAATTCTGACTTAATGCATGAGTCTATGCTAAACATTGAAATATTTTGTTCAATGCATTGCCAATGCTAACCAGATGTATTATTTGTATTAATCAAATTAGAGTTATGTATTCATCGCCAATATGTGAGTTCCATATAGAAACGCTGATTTAATTTAAATACGCATCAAACGTACTTTGATTTGTTCTTTTTTGAAATTTATAACAAATATATATCGGAGCTATACTCCATCCTCAGTGTGTTGCTTTCTTTCTTTTTTCGCTTCTTCTTCGTTGGCATGTTGTAAAGTTGGAAAAAGGAAACGTCTGTATGTAAAAAGCCGCACGTTGTATCTGAGCGGTTGTATTTTGAAATGTTAGAACAGTGCGTATGAAACGCGAGAATTTTTTCTCCAACGTGACAACATGGCCAGATAAAGAAAGAGGAAAAAATAAAGAAAACAACATACTGAGAATGGAGTATGGCTCCGAAATATATTTGCTATGAATTTCAAACAAGTAAAATATTTGTTTATTTTCTAATATTACATTGTGATTTGGTTCCAAGCGCATTTGATGCGAATCTTATTTTATTATCTATGATTTTTTTCTTTTAACTTTTACAAATATTAAAGCAATAAAAAATATGAGTTTTATTTACACAGTTCTTATTTTCATTTCTTTTTTCTCGTTTTTATCTCTAGTGTTCGTTGTTGGTATACTGTTTAGGCATTTGGAAATGTTAATAACACTCAATAAACTATAAAATATTAAACATCCATGCAATATAAACTTTTGCGATTCAACTTCTTTTTATGTTATCCGAAAGTGTACTTTAGATAGCAAAACATTTAAGCAGATCTATATTTTACAGATCTATACTTTAGAGATGTTTTATCTCAAGCGTCAATTGTATAATGTATTCGACGTTCATAAGCATTTCTTGATGGAATTCATGAAAATATGTTGTTTCTTATCTCACGCATCTGGAATTCTTATAGATGAGCATTCAACATTTGAAACTATCTAGCTACCTTAGTTTCATATT
The DNA here is from genome assembly GCF_053919585.1 of Euprymna scolopes. NCBI lineage: Eukaryota > Metazoa > Mollusca > Cephalopoda > Sepiida > Sepiolidae > Euprymna > Euprymna scolopes. Next base: position 106,150,030 of record NC_136493.1, on the reverse strand, counting down.
GAACTCCGAATTTCATGATAATCTACACACGTAAACCATATCGTATTCTTCTTCGCTATGATTCCTTAAGACTCTACCTTTTCAAATCTTTTGAGATGTATTAAAATGTATCATTGAGCCAAGGCTCTCACAATATGTTTATCTTTATATTGTTCATACTGAGCAAGTTATTATGGCGACGTTCCTGCGTGTTCCAGTAAAACCCAGTGTTATTATAAAAGATAGAATTACGTAAAATAGTCACCAATGCAAACATCACGTGACAAAAGTTGTTTATATTTTACTGCAATGACATTCAGTTTTCTGAATTTAAATGCACCTCGGATTTTATCTTTATATTTTATATATAATGATTTTTTGATACTAAGTTTTACAATCTCGTTTTAACAGCATATTTTTCAATTCTGATTCATTGACAGGCAGTGTATCGATTGTAGCCCGAACGATTTGAAAACAAAGTAACAAAGAGAATAGAGAAAAGAACAAAGTAATCCATGAAGTAACCGTAGCTAATGTAATTGTCGGAGAAAACGAGTAACGGAATCCTTACTCGTGATTGTGTGTTTAATAACTAGTTGCATTCGCATAACGAAAGAAAAGTTGGTTTGCTGGCACGAGTACTAGCACTTATCCGAAGGCAACTTCACGATGAGGATTTATGAGTGTAAGTCAACAACTCAGAAATCTTTAGTGTTGAAATTATGTAAAACTTGATTATATAATGGGTCAGCTCTTCAAGAACGTTTTACATTGGATTTCACGATTATCATGTTTTAATTAATAGTAAAGTAAGTACGTTATACAGACTCGAGTTCGTTCGACAATAATATATAAAAAATAACTAACAAATACACTTGGCCTAATAACACTTATCTTTTCTATTAGGATTGCAGACCTAGTCAATCAATCACAGTGCCGCCGTGTATTATAAATGTTATACATCATGTTTCAGTATTATATAAAACGCTCACAGTATTAACGCTATCGTACCTCGGGTATTTATTTTGGGGCGAACTCTATTTCTCTTATCTTCATCTACGCCCCCGTCACAAAATCGAATTATTTATCCATTTGCCTTCCTCTAAACAAACGATACTACAATGCATAAGAATACTTTATCGGCCAAGAAAAAATTGCTGCAGATTCTTTCTTCTCAACCTCTAGCATGTACGGTCCTGGATATGACCTTAAACTATATCCAATGGTGAGCGCCCCAGCTTGCAGGCCTTAGGGAGTGTTGAGCCAACCTTTAATTGTCATTGCTCCCATGTCCACTCTGACCCGGAGTGGTAGAACCTGTTAGGGTCCCAACTATGGGTTTAATAGAATACGACTTAAAAGACAAATATACTATATTAAAACATCTTTCTTCAAAATCACCAGATTCGGCATTAGATAACCTAAAAAGGGTTGATATGCCGTAAAACAAAACAACTAGAACCTCTAGCATGTGGCACAGTGTGTCAGAAAAAGTGCTAGTTACCTTTACCAATTTCAAAAACAAAGTGATTCTGTAAACCACTAATGGTAAGATGCCCACATTTTTCCTGTTTAAATAAACCATCCGGCTTCGACAAACATATGGGATTATGTTTACCTCTGACCTAAAATGGAAGACATGCATCAACTACGAGGACACACGGTGATGTCGTTCTATGGCTTCAGAAAAAAAAAGTCGCCCCCGACGTAATCATCCATCTATACAAGAGTTAAATACGGCCTTAGATGAAATACTGTTTACAATTGAGCTGGATTTTTTCAACACACTTTTCTATTAAAATTTAGTGTGCGATAATATATTCGCCTCCCTCTTTGTGACAGTAGAGACGTCGCGAATCTGTCGTTGCTCTATCGATACATCGATAGTTGTATGGAAAGTCTTCGCCTGTGCTTCAATCTATTGCGCCTCTCTTTAACGCGATCATAACAAGTCCTCGCCTTGATGAAACAACATCCGATGACGTTTCACTTATTATATGTGTCCAAAATTAAAGGAATGTTTTATAAGTAGACTTCATTTTCTAAATCCGTCCATTTGTGGAACACGATAAGTTTATATGCTACATGGCGGATTAGAACATAATTGTATTACAGGCTAATATTAATAAATACTTAATTAGGTGTCTATTAAAATAATCGACCCATAACGTAGCTATTAGTGATCTAGTCAAACCCACTTACATAACACTTAATCGTTGTTCCGGAGTTGCCTTCAGTGCCTTAATCAGTGTTGGCTCTACGAGTTTCCGTATAGGTAAGCTATTATCTTCTATTTTTTATTGTAATATATGCTTTCTTTTTTATCATACCGGCCCATCAAGAACGTCTTGTTCTGGAGCCATTCACACCAATCATATTTGTCAATTAATTACCCTTTACAAAATAATCTTATATTTAAACTGGCACTGCAAATATTGATATTCAAACAAATTTAATATGGGTTTACATGAAATAAGTTATTTGATCTTACGTCGCTTTTAATGGTTTCGCGTTTTACTCATTCATTTCATGCGATCAACGTTTCAAACACAACTTATGTAAACTATATTTTCTTCAGAGCACAAAACTTATTATACAAACTTGTCATAGTGATATTAAGCATAACTGAAACTAAAAGTTCTTACAATAATGTTAGTAACTAGTCAAGAAATCTTGCTTTAAATTGCAATACACATCATGGAAAACTGATTCTTTTTTTTAAATTTCCAAAAAAGAATACTCTGTATTTTCAATAGAGATTATGTCGGCATGCTCCATTTAATTATGAAATATTTCAATCGCCACTATTTTGCGGGTAAATGATGGCACATATTAATATTTCTGTAAAGAACTTTATATAATTAAGACAATCGTTTTCCAATAATTAGGCGTTATATATATATATATATATATATATATATATATATATATATATATATATATATATATATATATATATACTTATTTTTATTATGCATGGAATAGCAATATAATATTCATTTAAAGATGTACGAACCGTATAATTACAATGAAATAGAGTGTTTACATACGCAAACATTTAGCTCAAATAAACTATTTAACAAAATCTTCACTCTTAAATAAATGAATATAACGGCATAAATAAAATGGGAATTTAGTCAAACACGCCTTGAACGTATTAATTTTGTATTTGCATTGTTGCTCACATTCAGTATACTGGCATCACGAATTAAAAGTAATAGTTTTTTTTTTAAATAATCTCCAATCATTATTCAGGTAATAAAAATGTAATAGGAACGTTTTAGAGAAGGAGAGCAGACAATAAACTCGAATAAGGTTACAGAAATCATTGCAAAATTTCAAATTAAAATCATTTTCAGAATCTACAGTATTTTCATTTATAATGTTTCAAGTATATTCAGTTGGATTTTCGATTTTGATATAAACACGATCAATTAAGTAACACTTATTTTTTTTACACATCTATTAACCTTGATATAAGATTACTCCTTTACCTTGGATATAAAGTGCCTCGCTCTTGTGCTCTTAAGTGATGATGAATAGACGTTCTCAAATTTGTTACACATTTAATCACATAGCACATCAAATTACTCTGATGGAAATTGTAATATTTTTATTGAAATAATTATTCTAGATTAATATCGGCACCCATTTTCAATAGTGATAAAAACATATTGGATAATAAACATTGCATAATATATAAACAAATGCTAATTTTAACAACAACAACAACCTTTAGAAATTCCTATATTGCATTAAACAGCAATTAAATGTATATGTACTATTAATAAATAAACTATTTATTAAACATGTCTATAAAGAAAAGGAACCAATTATAAATTATATTATAGATACATAGGTCATTATTGTATTAATAGAAAAGCGAACTTAAATGGCTAATGTATCTATTCACGCGTATATATTCTGATTTCAAGGGTTTTTCGTATAGGCACTTTTATCAATAGTACACACATGCATCTCTAGTTCCAAATAACCTTTTGACTGAAATGTCCTTGTTGCCTTAATGTAAGAACTTCTGGAAGATTCCGTAAAAGTTATCTTGTGTGAGTATGTCAATATCCCGAGCCACAGCCTCTTTTATTGCCTTCATTGTTCCATAACGACAGCCTTAAAATTCACCTGGATCTTATGCAATAACCCAAAATCACGGAAAGAAAGCTTTGTGCTAAGGGAAGGCTGGAAGTATATATGGAATCTCATCTTGATTAAATAGTCTGTGATAAGGAAGGCGGTGTGGACTGGTATACCCTTTCTTAAAATACAACTGATCCGATATAAAGTGTGTAAGTGTGCTGATCTGTTCCAATGGAATCTCCTCATGAACTTTCTTAAACACCAACATAGTAGTCCATTGCAATAGTATTGTCCAGTGGCAACTCAATATATGTAGATCATGGTCGTGCTGTCGGAAAAAAGGATCACCGAAAGTTTTTTGGTTGAATTTACTCGATCTGACTTTATTGGTAGGGAGCGTCAGCATGCCTCCGCCGGGAACTTTGTCCTCAGTTTTCTTTTGCCTTAAATCGGTAGATCCAGCTATCAATGCAGGTTACCAGAACACCAAGAACTTCGGGGACTGAATTAATCAACTCAACCATCTACCTTCTGACATGGCAGCCTCTTTCTTTTCTTCTCTGAGCCCCACTGAGATAAACTTCGCCCAAGTTTTCCACATCTTCAGTTCCTTGCGACTAATTGTGTGTCAAGTTCCAATACTGACATCAAATTGTGCACTTATTGTTTCTATTGACACACAAATTCTTTATTAGGTTAACCAACTCTTGTGTTCTGTCTCCCTTACTCCTAACGAACATTCCATCATCTATCATACTCTCCCTGCATTTCTTTGAATTGCTTATGCTACTCAAACCTTATGCCAGATTTATGAAATGTTATTCACAAGCAGTGTGATATATGTCATACGTTTCTTTGGCATTTTTCCATGTATAAAACAGAATTGTATTGCATATCGTACTAAAGTGTTCCTACATCCACGTCGATTTTTTTGAAATTCAAAAGCTGTAACAATTATTCTTTTGTACGGTGTATTCCAATTCGGGATGTAGCTGTTCATTGGAACCTGAAATCATACAAATAGGTTAGATAACTCATATATAAATTACAAACTTAATTTTCACTTTTAACTCGTTTGAAAATTACAAACTATTTAACTCATATAGCCATTACGAACTGAATTTTCAGCTGTCGTTGATAATTGTAAATGCCTGTATAAAAAATCTGAAAATGTATTTATGGTAGATAACTATCGCCAGTGTTTATATTAATGATTATGTTATCAGAGGTGTAAAACGAAAATTAAATGTCAGTTAAACAAGAGCATTATAAATATGTATTGATAATCAAAAGTAAAGTTAAAATATTTTAAAACGTTTTAATATGCCTTTGGCATGCACATCTTTGTGAAATACAACATAATTATGAGAAAGTATTATTTATATACGAATTATTTAACTTATTGAAATTGGATTTTATACAATTGCTAATATTTAAATCTGACAAACGACGTCGTAATAAGAGAGAGAAATGCATGGGGCGCGTATTTTTGTGTGTTCTCAAACTGTGGATTAACTTCCATGTGAATTTGCTATACTAACAAAGATTTGAACTTAACCTTTGACATTTACCTGGGAAAAAGTGTACACCATGACCAGGTCGCTGACTATCAGGATATCAGGAGTAGTCATGATCGGTCTAGTGGGGTGGTCTGTAGGAGAGTATGAATACATAGGCTATGGTTTTGATTTTGATTATAATTTTCCTTGAAAATGCTGTACACTCTACCTACATTAGAAACTAAAATCCTGCCATTCGTGTAGTCTGTAGAAAATTGTATGTATATATATATATATATATATATATATATATATATATATATATATATATATATATACGCATACATTTGCTATTAACTTTACCTTGAATTTTAACCTAGACATGTGGTGCACGGATGCCATAATCATGAGAGGTTCGGTTATAATCGGTCCAATGGGATAGCTGTCCGAAATTATAGATATCTGGGGTATATCATCGACCTTTGAACTTAATATTAAAAAGTTTGACACGGTTCCTACCTAGGGTGAAGTTATCATGGTAGGTTTGAGCATGATGAATCAAGTGGTGTGGTTGTAGAAGTGTTGTACGTATAGATACCCATGCAGACATGTACGCTACTACTTTATGCATATAGATTTAAAATTTCAAGTAAATAATTGAGCCCATATTATATATCTTTGAATGTTTTAATTGGTTTTCTAAACACTTGTATATTACAAAACGTTTCATTGATATGCAATACATAATGCGGAATTTATTTTTTAAACATCAGACTATCGTATTTTTCAGGAAGTGTTTCTTTTTCTTTTTTATCTAGTTTTCATGAAACTAATTTAAATGAACCTTGCCACGTATAGAAAACTTGTGCATATACCTTGTTTTCTAATATTTAAAATAATACATTCATTAGTTTATGTGGTACATACAAATACCCACACTTATAAACATATATCACTTTATTAACTTATTAATCAGTAGATATCTATATTGCATAATCAAAAGCAACGCATGACGTAGAAATAACCTAATCTCCTTGTAAGAATTAAAAAAAAACTTTTATGTAGACGCTTTTACCGTGTTACACAAATATTTGCTCGTTATAAACATTCCACCTTATTTCATTGTTACAGTAAAAATGTATGTCTCAAAAATGTAGTAAAATAAGAAATATTTTAATTATTTTTAAAGTTTAAGAATTGGATAAAAGAGTTCTAAATATTACGGACCTATTTGCTAAATACCATATATCTATCGATAACAATCATGAGTTAAAGTTACTTTTTAGTAATAATTAAACATACAATATGACGCTGACAATAACACTAAGCTCAATGTTTAACAAATTTTAAAATAAAAATTGATTCGAGAACAGTTTTTTTAAAGTTAAGAATTGAATAATTAGTTATCAGTTAAGCAAAGCAAATCAATTAAAGAAATGTGGCGCCAACAACAGAAATCAAATATAAAAGTATAACGTCAATGCAAAGAAAAAAGAAAGATAGAAGAAATGAAAATAGAAAAGAAGAAAATATTTTTGATTACAAAGAAACTAAGCTTAGCAAATTTTGTAAATTGATATATTTTTACTGAAGTAATCTGTCAGTGTACGAGTTCAGCCAGAAACAAAACTCTTTAAAAAAAAATGTTGTTTTCTTTGTGAAGGAGAAAACTGATCACAAATGTTAGAAAACATTTGGAAAATGAGCTAGCCTTTTGAGTATACATGCTAAGTTTCTGTAATAAAAAATAAATGCAGGAATTTTATTTGATTTACGTCGTCTTTTTGTAAAAAGAATATAAAAACACCAAAGCAAAATTATTAAGTTTTAATTTATTTACTTTTCATTTTATTCACATTGAAAAAATATAATCGTTAGTCTGGGTGCTGGAACTGCCAACTCCCAAAACATTTTTTTTAGTTTATATGTATTGGTTTCAAGCCAATATATTACCTGATTCTGTTTTTGTTTTTGTTTTCTTTTTAACTAGTGCAACTTTGGGAAATCACAAATGATACTGCGTTAGGTAATATACTATATAGCAAAACGTTAACAATTATTGTCATAAACTGGATATAATTTGCAAAATAGTACATTTTAACAGTTACACGCTGTCCGATTTTAGCAAGGTAAACGAATAAGTAATTTTAAGCCGATTTTTTTCTCTAAGACTAATATATAAATATGTTTTTCATCTCATGTTAAAGAAATATATTAATATTAAACATGTAAAGGGTGGAATATATAGGCAATTTAAACAAAAGACCAACATTATAGTCATATGCGTACAAACATCTTTACATCCGCATACTAAGAATCCTTTCACACACAGACATACATGTTCCTGTGCACATGCTTCCCAACTAGTGAAAAGATAATGGGGCAATGTTGCAGCTCTTACAGTTTATTTTAGCGGCAAAGCAAATACGTGCTATGTTATAACCACTACATTAGTTTATGAGTTTAAGTATGTAAAATTCCGTGTAAAATCATCAGCTATACGATTATTATAGTTACACAAAAATGATTATATCTTTTTAATTAAAATGCTTTTGTTCGATCAATATGTTTTAATTTGATAAGAATTGATTACAGTATTTGTAGTATTTCAGATGTTCCTTACATTGTTCTTCACTGTAAAAAAACAGAAAATAGACGTGGTGATCGTAAGCCTTAGGTAGAGAGAATTAGTGGGTTACCAGCTTAGCTAAGATGCCACGAGTGGAAGAAAAGGTTTGATAATCGTTACTTCATACGCACTTACATATATATGTATGTATGTATGTATGTATGTATGTGTGTATGTATGTGTATATACATGTGTGTATATATGTATGCATGCGTTTCTGTATTTTTATAGATGCATACATATACGGATACATATGTATATATATGCATATATATACATAAAGCTATTTCTATATGCATATGTGTGTTTGTATGTGTGTGTTAGTCTGAGAGACAGAGAGAGAGAGAGACAGAGAGAGAAAGAGAGAGAATAATGGAAAAATATATCCGACCAAAAAGAGAATTAAAAAGGAACGATCCGACGAAGTCTCGAAATAAAGACGAAACGTCGATGACCACATAACTCCATTTGTTCTTTTTATTTCTCTTTCTCTCTCTCTCTCCAACTTACTTTTCCCTACCCCTCTCTCTCTCTCTCTGTGTCTCTGTCTCTTTTCTCTTTCCCTATCCGTCTGTCTGTATGTATGTCTGTCTCTCTCTCTTTCCCTCTCTCTCTCTCTCTCTCTACTAGGAATATATATATATATATATATATATATATATATATATATATATATATATATATATATATATATATATATACATATTCCTTTACCGTGCTAAAATCTGAAATGTGTGTTACAAGCGCGTGTGTGAGGTAGGGATTCTCAAACTATTGGCTCCCGTGGCACGTTAGCCTCAGTATGATGAACGCACAACTCAGTTTGTTCATTTTTATTTCTCTCTTTCTTTTCTTTGTCTATCTCTCCCTGTATCTCTCTCTTTCTCTCTCTCTCTCTGTCCATCTGTATATATATATATATATATATATATATATATATATATATATATATATATATATATATATATATATATATATATATATATAGCCACTATTTTTACGATCACGGCCGTAACGTAAAATAAATAATTAAAACTTGTCGGTTATAGAATTTTTTAATGCACTCATCAAAAAGTAAAAATCGATGACATTTGGCGTCTTATATAATTGGATATTTTTTTATGTTTACAAAATTGTCTTCTAAAAATAAATAATAAATTAAAATTTTACAGCCCACTAGCAATATATACTATATTTTTGACATCGCGCATTAAAGTTGATGCATTAATAAATTGCATTGAAACAATTGCAATAAAAATCGTTAAAACGAAGTAGCCATAGCTGCTTGCCTCTCATACGAATTACATATAATTATGTGGAAGAGATTTATTTTAAAAAAAATCACCGACTGCTGTTCGTATATATATATATATATATATATATATATATATATATATATATATATATATATATATATATATATGTACATATACATGCATATATCTACATATACATATATTCATATGTTAGTTGTTTTTTTTTATTTGTCCCCAACTGTTTATGTTATGTTTTTTTCAATGTTAATGGATGACGTAAATTTTGGGAGAAGCAATCTAATTTAATAACTTAGTTTTAAACCTAGACACTTTTTCGGAGTTTACTGATAATCGTTTAATTCGTTACATATAATACAAGCTCTATACAGTGGAGCATTTTATTAATACAGGTATTTTTTAAAAATTTTATGTAGTGTACATTCGATCTTAATTAGATGAGATGAAAAACGAGCCTCAAAGTAAATCTATCCATCTACCTATATATATATATATATATATATATATATATATATATATATATATATATAAATATATATATACATATATATATATATACATATATATATATACATATATATACATATACATATATATACATATATATATATATATATATATATATATATATATATATATATATATATATACTTGAAGAATGTTTTGTATAATACCATTTACCTGTATATATTTTCTATGAGTGTTCTAAAGGAAATATTCTTTGTATGGTCGCTAAATAGTTTCATTATTGTAATCAAGAAAAAAATAAAGAAAAAAATAATTAAAAAGACAACGAAAAACAAAAACAAAATAAAATTCAGAAAAAAATAAATTTTTTAAAGCATTAACAAAATAAAATAAGAGACGATAGATTTTAAGTTCTTTGAGAAACTGGCGCCATATAAAGGTTTTGATCAGAATTTGGATTAAAGTTCTTTCTTACAAAATTGATTTCTTCATAGCCGCTCTCCAGAGAAGTCTTCGAGAAGGCAATGTTGTTGCAGCATTGGTCGCGAAGTTCCCCCGCTGAGACTACCGATTCTGGTGTCTGGGGTATAAGTGGCAAACCCCGCACTTTTGGTAACATATAATAAAGTTTATCCCAAAATCGAGCGTCGTGATACCTTAAATATTTTTTGGACCTAGAATAAAACATTAGATCGCAATTTAATTTCTTCTTGTCTATCTTCTCCATGAGGACTACTATAAGGCGATCTGACAGTGCCTTCAGAACGTCGTGGTTGTTGATTTGGAAGTCATATCGAAACCACTCAGTACAAAAGAAATCATTGGAAACAAGCATCAGCGTTCTTTTGCTGTTATTGATTGAATTAATCGTGTTCTGTGCGTACGAAATGTCCACGTCATAGTCCCTGTAGGTGAGACATACCCGGTAAGGTGGGTCACGCCTTTCTAGGCGCGGTGCCAATTCGTGCTCGACGAACATGGCGTTTTTACTCGTATAGGCCACGAAGACATCGTATTTCCGGTTCGAATCGTCCAGCTTGCCATAGTCGTCTCCGACGCGCCACCCGTACTGAGTGAAAAACCATACTTTCAACTCTTCCCTATAACACACCAAACTGATAATAGCTGCCATGACAATTATAAACACAGCAGAAAATATGGCCAACGCAAGTATGACTTTCATTTCCATCGGTGGTGTGGGTTGAGCTGAGAAGTTTCCTGACGTGGTTATGTTCAGGCAATGCAACTGGACGTCGTAATCGAACAAATGATAAGCCGTGAACTGGGACACGGTACTATTGATTACTTCTTCGCGGTCACAAAGGACAGCTTCCGGTTGTGAGATCACTTCCGGGTCTGTAATGTACATCTCCTGCAGGGCCATGACGAGTGGACATTTGCAAAGCCAGGGATTGTCACGCAACGAAATCATTTCAAAGGTTGTAATCGCCAAGAAACTCGGGTCCAGTGTGTGCAGTCCGTTGCCGCTTATATCAATCGTTTTCAAGCGCGGTAGTTGCGTGAACATACCGGGCGCAATGTAGCTGATCAGGTTGTTGTTCAGGGTCAGTAGCTCGAGGCCGGTTAGCCCCTGGAATGTCTCTCGGGTCAACACACTTAGCAAGTTATCATGCATGTACAGCTCCCGGAGATTGATAAGCGTCGTGAACGTGCCATTTTGCACGTCTGTAATATGGGAACGATTCAAGTAAAGAACGATCAACATCTCGCGCTGGCGTAAAAACGAGTGTTTTGACAACGAGCCAAGACGGTTGCCGCTCAGGAATATTTTAGTAGCGTTCGAAGGCAGGAAACGCGAGTCATTCAGACTGCTATTTGTGCAGTCAATAAAATTAGCCCTGCGATCGAACGATCGGTAACAATTGCACATCGACGGACAGATACTTTTGCAGTCGCACATGTCAAAATGACAACAGATGCAGTCGGCTGCACACTCGGCAAGATATTTACACAGAAAATCCGACTCGCTTGTGTGATAAATGCGGCCCGTCGGTAGCCAGCTTGTATTATCGGATTGACATTCAAGATCATCGAGGTCTGGTATGTACGGTAAACCGTTTCTTTTGCGTGGTCTTACGTCGGCGAACTGTTTTAACCAGACTAGATTACAGTCACAACGAAAGGGGTTATCCATTAGATAGACGTCCGGAATTGCTCGAACACGATGCGACACGCTAATAGCATCTTTGGTCAGTCGACTTATTCGGTTCGCACGCAAATCGACCTCGACCAGAGTGTCCTTGTTAGAAAAGGTAAAAGGTCGCACTTCGCGTATCCGGTTGTGCGAGATGTTCAAAAATTTTATGCTGTCTGGGAAATTAGAAGCCATGATTTCCTCAATCAAATTGTTCTGTAGATGTACCTGGCTCAAATTAATCTGCTTCCAGAGGGCCGTCCCTATGTTTCGTATATTATTGTGCGCCAGACTAACTCCAATCAACTGCTTAAGACCCTCGAACGCGTCCTCGTGCACATTAGTGATATTGTTCTCGCTTAGATCTAGAATGTGTAGATTCAAACAGAGCGCGAAACTGTTTGCATCTACCACATGAATGAGATTTTTAGCTAGGACGATCCGGTTCACAGAATCCATCCCTTTAAAAGAGTCTTTGTATATTCTCCTTATCTGATTTCCCTCAAAATACAACTCTTGAACCTGATTAAGTGGGTGAATAGAATTGGGTATTTCCAACAATTCGTTGTAGCTCATGTCAAGCTTTTCAACATGTATCAAATCATGGAAGGCGTCGATGTGAATCGCAGACAGGTTGTTGTAGCTCAGGTCTAGATGCTTCAATCCGGTTAGACCGTGGAGGGAGTATTCACCCAAGTGAATCAAGCTATTGTTGGTTAGAATCAGCACTTCGAGATGACGGTTAGATGAGAACACGTTCGGTGCCAAGTGGCCAATGGAGTTGCTGTGCAGGTTTAGCCGGGTTAGCGATGTTAGTTTGTTCATAACCGCCCGGTTGATCGAAGATAGGCGACAGTGAGCAATGTTTAAACTGTTTAACTCTGTCATTTCAATTAGTTCACCCCATACACTGTCGTCAAGTTTGGTGTATTCAGCTTCAAATATCCTCAACGTCGTTAGTCTTTTGAATACGGGAAACAGACGACTAATTGGGTTGTGTGACAGTCCTAACTGCTGCAAATTGTCTGAATAATCGAGGAAATCAGGTGGAAAGCTTTTTATTCGATTCCGGGATAAATCCAGGACAGTCAGATCGTACAATTCGGAGCAGCTGTTGTTGGCGATCGTTTCGATCTGATTACCGACAAAGTTGACCATTTCAATACCAGTGAACAACCCATCAAAGTCATCGGTTATTACTTTAATTTTATTGTAACTCAAATCCAGTCTAGTAATTTGTCCCAGTAATGTCGAGTTTGTCAGGCACAAATTCTTCATTTCGCTTAACGAGAATATTTCATTTTCAGAAAAAGTTAATGATTGTATCCGCGTTGAGTGACACAAGAAGTTGACCGGCACCAACTTGAAACCGCTTCGGAGTATCTCTAAATTCTGAAGATTCAGTAATTTCTGAAAAACGTGAGGTGGAAAAGTGAGTCTATCAGCGCCAAAAATACTGAAGTTCTTCAGGTTGGTAAGGCCAGCCAGTGCGTAATCTGGAATGGTATTAAATCGACAGTCTTTGAAGACCAGCTCCTCGAGGTAGAAGAGGTCCCTGAACATGTGGTTAACCGGCGTTAGGGGTTTACCCTGACACTGGACCACCAGGACGGTGGTGTAGCGTGGGGAGAAGACGCTGAAGTTGTAGCGGTCCATACTCTCGTTAACGCGACACCGCGCAGCCATAGAGGTTGACACGCGGTTGGGATCGCGCAGATTATGGCATTCGCATTGCTTGGGACATTCAAATCCCCATGCCTGTGTTGTGTGTATAAGAAGTAACAAAACAGTTAACACAGGCAACCAATGTGAAGAAAAATACCACATAGAATTCGGCACGAATCGGAAGGACTTTGAAATTGAAAATGGGGCCGAGGCAACTGTAGAAGAGTCCGAATATGACGGGAAAGTGTGAAAAGAATACGAATAGGAGGAGGGAGAAGAATGGGATGTCGAATGATATTTCGTGCTTGTAGTGTGGGGAACATCGATCGGTACGAGTCTTGTACTTGTCGCATCTGTTGCAGAAGAAGAGGAGGAATGGGGCAAAGAGGATGTGTCCGATGGTGAAGTTGCTGTCCGTGCTTGTAAAGTCTGTGGTTGCACATTATGGCATGGTCGTGTTCGGTTTCGTCGCGGGCGTCGTGAAGATCGCGTCCGCAACTTCAAGGACACCGCTGTTGATGCCAAACAAAAAATTCGGGACAATGAAGGCGCAGACGACAATGACGGCAACGTTGACGGCGATGAAGGCGGTGGCTGTAACGTTAACAGATGTGTCGACGATAGCGTCGACGATGGTGATGACGTCGACGTCCATGACGATAGTGGCTTTTGGCGTGATTTGAACTTAACGGAAGACATCTTGGCCTCTAGACGGTGGTTGGTTTGAAGAGCAGGGCACCAAAACTACATCCTACAAAACAAAGAAAAACAGTGTTATATGACATATTCAATATAAATCTAAAGAAAAATAGATTAATATATATATATATATATATATATATATATATATATATATATATATATGCATTGGGTACCCTGTTATAAGATACCCTGATATAAGAAACGCTGATAAATAGTGCTTTCTTTCTGGCCGAAATTAGATGTTCAGTGTAACTTAGATATAAAAACCACGTATATAAATGTTACCTGTAGAAAAACGAGATGAAGTCCCTTATGCCAGGTTTACACTGTATATATATATATATATATATATATATATATATATATATATATATATATATATATATATATATATACATATATATGTTTTCATGTTCAAATATTCCAGGATACGTAAGATAAAATTGCTCGAATAAATCCAGTAATATTACAGACCTGATGTGCTGTGTTAGGATCTTGTGAATACATCACACTATACAAATAAGGGGGATGTTATTAAGCTTGGCGTGTTTTCTGCTGCGAGTACATATTCCATGAAATATGATCGTGTAAACTAAAGAAACAACAGAATAATGCATCCTAATTGACCATTTATTGCGTGTTCATGTAAATTATGTTTGTATTTCATACAATTAGCGCTATAAGATATTAATTATTTCTACAATGTAAAGTCACATTGTGTGTGTACGTGTGTTGGGGGGTCCATTTAATTCGGAAAGGGCTGGATTTTCTTCTGGAATTTTCACTGGAATATAGTTGGTGTGCCCGTGGGTAATCTTAGGTAGATTTTGCATCAGAATTGATCCTATCGAAACTCGTAAAAATCGATTTAAAAAATGACGTGTGATTTGGAGGAAAGTTAACATTTTTGTACACTCTATGATCACAAGGGCAATTGATAAGTATTATCACCGCACAAACAGAAATATCTAGCCTCTAAAACCAATTGATGAGATTTTAAAAACAGGTGCGCGTTTGAAATGAATGTTTTCTCGGCCTCTTTTTTACGTTTAACTTTAGTTTTGTGATTATGTAAAAATAATTCCCTAACATAACAGTTGATTATTTTTCAAGTCAAATGCGCGTTCGAATTAATGTGCAATGTTATTGTACAATTGAATGATTATTCTTAGCATATGCGTTTCAAAATTAAAGCACAGAAATTGTTTAAATATAATTTTATATAATAAACAGTAGATTTTCTACAAAAGGAATGTAAGCTACAATATATTGCGGACTAAATTTAATGTGAATCTTCCGACCGGAACAATGCGGAGGAGAGGGATTTAAAGTTAGAACTGGCTATTAATCGATTTTATCTAAATAAAAACATGGGCCTTACTTGGCTTCGATTTTAATAAATATATGGGAGGACGGAACATAATTTGATCTGAAATAAATATCGGAAAATGTCGTGACTCGCTACTCATTTACACGTACAACGCAGCTAAGAATTGATACTAAATTAGGGTTTATCAATCCTATTGTAAATGATTGAAATAAATGATAAACGATTGTTTTGTAAATACATAATAAATATATGGTTATAGAATAACATTGTCTAAACAGACTAACAGTTGAGTAGATAAATTCCAAAACCCTAAACAAAAATATTCTCTAAGATTACATATATATATATATATATATATATATATATATATATATATATATATATATATATATGATATAAGTGTGTGTGACGTAGCGATTCTCAAATATTTTTCACTCATAGCACTTTTGCTTTAATGTGGTAACCCACTAATTCTCTCTACCAAGACTTACGATAATCACATCTATTTTCTAAATTTCGGATGTGTCGACGATTGTGTCAAAGATGGTGATAACGTCGACGTCCATGAAGTCTATTTATTACGTTCTTCTCAAATTCGTGCTGATGTTGATATATAAACTCGTTAAACGATGAACCTTCATAGACAGGTTTTTACATCTCCCCTATAATCATATTTTCCGTAATGCACACAGTAACATTACATACACATTCCCATTTCCCATAACATTTGCAAACATTGTCTTTTCTTCTATGTTCTTTCATTTTCATATTTCACTAGGTGTTTTCCTCTTATTGTCAACGTACACACAATTTACTAATGGCCCCCTTTAAAATTATTTTTTTCATTTATTTTTCTAAACATATAATATCCTCGTTACGATATTAATATTCTCATAATATTAATATTCTCATAATATTAATATGTTTGCCTTCTTTTTCTTTAGTTTTCTTTTAGTTTAATTTATTTTTACCTATTTTTTTATTTTACTGTATTTAACTCACTTTCGACTCTGTTTTCACCACTTAATTCATTCTAAATATATATATATTTACTTGGAGTATTGCCTTCTGTATTCATGATCTTCTCAATTTTCTCCCCTTATTTCAAGTATTTTACATTTTGCGAGAGGTTGACCGAGCCGAACTGTTGAATACTGTTTAGAATGTACTCGCACATATCGATTGTCTGCA
Source organism: Euprymna scolopes (assembly GCF_053919585.1). NCBI lineage: Eukaryota > Metazoa > Mollusca > Cephalopoda > Sepiida > Sepiolidae > Euprymna > Euprymna scolopes. Next base: position 106,133,043 of record NC_136493.1, on the reverse strand, counting down.
CTAGTTCCTAATATGTGAGATCCTTTTAGGTATAAATAGATCCAGTTACACATAATTGGGCTTAATATTTGGGATCTCCCTTAAACAATTCCAGCCATGCTGAATAGGCCTGACTTTTTTTTTCTTGGAAATTTATATTTGCAGTCACACTTCGAACAGCTTACCGATCATTTAATAAACTCAGAGTTTTGAGTGAGGGTTAGCTTTCTTAAAAAAAGTTCCATTAAATTTTATATACAAACCGATTCATACTGGATTACTGTTGCCTGGTTTCAGGGATCTCGTTACCGATTTTTTCCTTAACAGTTATTTCCGAATCCACCCTAGAGCGTCGTCTCACCTGACTTATATTCACATAGCTTTAGTTGGAAAACTATTTTTACAATTATTTTATGGTATTTCTATAAATTTTCTATTTTTTTCCTTTTTCTCCACTCATTCTATTACATTTTTTCCATACTCATCCATATTTATAACTCCTTTATATTATCACCCCCTATTTTGACCGTTTACTGTCACATAATAATTTTATCAAGCTGTGTATACATTTATATAACGTTATAGATGTGTAATGTCGATTTTTTTCCTTATTAGTTAGAGGTGTTTCGATTAAAGATTACATGAACTAAATATTTTCTTTTATATTTTCTTCTCTAATCCGTCCTGATGTATCTGATCATTTTATACAAGACTATGTAATGCTTACTTCTCATCTTTATAAATAAAAGTATTAATAGCTCCGTTTAACTTGATATGACCTCTATTATATTGCTGAAAAATTGTTCTTTTAAAAATATTATTTTTTTGCTTATTTATTTTGTCCTTCATTTATTCCTTATATATATATATGTGTGTGTGTGTGTATGTGTGTGTGTGCGAATGGAAATGTATTATTACGAAAAGTATAAAAGCTTATAAATTTTCTTTATTCGTATTCAGTTGGTGATTAGCAGGAATGCAATATAATATAATAAAAATATATACAGTGTTTCATGGTAAACAGCTGATGATCCCTTACAAAAATAAATTATTAGTACTATAGTAAATTCGAGAGCGAGTTGATGCAGTGATTGCAGGTGATTAAATGACTTACTGATTGGATGGTTTTCTAACGAATGATAAAAAGTACTTTTTTGTATATTTTAAAGGTTAAAACCTACAAAGACTATATATATATATATATATATGTATGTATATATATATATATGTGCGTACATATATATGTATATATATATATATATATATATATATATATATACATATATATAGACGACGTGAAATATTGAAATAAACCCCGACTGTATTTTTAAAGTGCTTATAAATATTAGTCTCAATATTTTTTATGCAATCCCAAACAGATTAAAAACTCAATACACGATAGACCGAAAGTAGATACAAAGATTTAGAATTAAAGTCTGTAAATTCAAAAAAAAATCCAGCAATTTCATAATTCGACAAAGAATACACAAATTTATTTTTCCTTGATTCAGGGATATGAATTGAATATCTCATCATCAGAGAGGAAAAATTCAAAAGAATGATAAATTTTACTATTTATCACAATAGATAGGCTGTATGGAGTGTCTAAAAGAAATCGAAATGAAGGAAGTATTTTTCATAGTGTAGTTGAAGTACATAAAGTAAATTAAAATGATAGTTACAAGTCAATAGAGATGATAGTTATGATCCTGAGCAAATTCGGTTTTCTTAATTCAAGCGTGCATTTAACTAAGTAAATAACAAGTAAATAAGATTATTCTAAAAATAAGATTATTCTTAAAAAATGGTAATAATATTTAATGAAATTTGAGACATATTTTCGTATTAATATATTAAAACTATGAACAATGTTTAAGCTATAGTAGAATACCTATCCACTAACAAAGATTAGAAAAAATCCGTAATGTCCTATCAAATATAATACAAATAATTCTCAATATAATCTGGACTGTACAAATCTACATTACTTTGGATCTTTTCGTTCATATATATATATATATATATATATATATATATATATATATATATATATATATATATATATATATAGAGAGAGAGAGAGAGAGAGAGAGAGATATGTGTTCCCTGGCAAGTCCACAAGTAAGCCAATGAAGAAAAATTCCGAAGAAAAATTCATCATTAAGCAGCAAAATTTAAGCAGGCTAGCGAGGACATTATATAGAAAAAAATATGCTAATTTTGGCATATTTTATATGTTAACATGTATGTGGGTTTTACCAATTGTCATAAAATGTTTACCTGAGAAAGGTATTATAATCTGTTAGGGGCAGATTTAAGCTCGAAATCTCGGCAAGTATTTATCAGAATTAACAAATGAAGGCTCGTTGAAAATCTAATGTCCTGAATGTGTAATGGATGATGTGACATTTACTTTTAAACCCGGACATTACTGTTTCACGAAGTGGAGAATCATTTTTTTACGTTAATTTAACGCAAGATGAGAACTAACTTCATGACTACCTTTGATATTATGTGGAAGGTAATTTTACGTTTAATTATGAACAAAATTGGTCCCCCTATTATAATACCTTCATAACTGTGCGCCCTCGAACACCTATAATATTGGTAATTTTAAAGGATTTTTGTGGGTGGAAATATACTACACTAATACTCCAATTATAGTAAGTTGTTGTTCTTTTTTTTAGTTTTGTATATGAATTACAATATATGTGATATTTTCACAGAATTTCTGTTCTTAATGAAGGGGAGAGTAAAACTTGCTGCTATACTTCTTAATGATATGGAATAAAAGCAATCCAAATATTTCTCTTATTTTATATCCTCTTTGTATTATTTGTTGGACAATTATTCTCATCTTGAGTTTGAATTTTAAACTACAGATGAGAGCAGAATTCCGATGAATAATAATAAAAATAAACACACCTCATTTAAAACATTCAGCAACGCCCCTCTTTAGTTTTTATACATAAAGTAATGTGCAAAGTGTACAAGGCTTATTTCATACTGAAGATGTTCAGAATAGTATTCTACTTCCGAAAGAGGGGAGATATGTCATATGAGAAATATCTGGCATTAGGTCTCCACTTTATGCTATTCCAGATAATCTAAAACGATAGCAGAATGTTTTTGACTCCCATCAACCAAGCTCTGATGTTTTAGGGATATATATATATATATATATATATATATATATATATATATATATATATATATATAGATACTGCGCATTCTTTTTATGCAGTAATATATATATATATATATATATATATATATATATATATATTCATGAAAAATTTGCTATCCTGTACTTTAAAGAACCCAAAAATCTATTAAACTGTAGAAAAGAAATAGCAAATAACTGTGTTCACAAAATAAAATGTACTCTAGGATAGCGATACAAAATAGTTTTAAAACTAACAAAAACAATAGAAAATAAACAAATAAATACATTTAATAAACATGAATATACATAATCGATCAAACATATATGTATGTATACATATGTGTATATATATGTGCATATGTGTGTACACATATGTATTTTTATATATAAAAAAGAGAATGTCTGTCTAAAACCACTAAACTAGTTTTTAAATAGATCCGTTGTTCGATAAAATGCATGTTCATTGGCTTAGAGAAAAGGGCGCGGTGAATACTAGAAAGCTGATTGGCTAAATAAAATCCTCAGCACAAGAGGACCATATAAAAACGATAAACAATCACAGAATTCGCGCATAAGCCTGACAGATTCTAGAGTGGATGAAACGCCGATTATTCGGTGTAGCTTAATCGCCATATATATATATATATATATATATATATATATATATATTACAAAAATATATCACTAATATATATATATATATATATATGACTGCATAGTAAGAATGTGCAGTATATGTCTATAGAAACGCAAGCATATCCACAGCAAATAACTATAAAAATTTCACACAATAGCAGGTACTTCAGAATAATCATTCGAAACGGCATCTTAAACGTAAACGCCGATGATCAGGCTAACATCCTAAGACATTAGCCCTGATAGCCTATGTTTGATTACAGTTTGTTTCTCAGGTGTTTCCGACTAGTGAATAAATAGCCACGCGTTTTTTTAATTATTTTTTAGACGACAAAATAAGTAAGTGTGTGAAAGTACATGTGAATATTTCCATCGCTCGCCATTAAAAACATTAATCCTCGTACTAAGTATGCTTATGACAGCTCGGCTGTATCCGCGATATCAGTTCTCTCTCCATTTACAGTGTTTATTAACAAAAAAAGATTTAATTCTGTACAAGGAAGCATTAAAATTATATATTGCGTATATTATATTATCATTACATATATTTTATAGCAATAGTATATATATATATATATATATATATATATATGTATATATATGGGTATATATATATACATATATATATATATACATATATATATATATATATATATATATATGTATATATATGGGTATATATATACATACATATATATATATATATATATATATATATATATATATATATATATATATATACAATGTAATAAATAAGAACTGTTTTCCCATAATTTATGCTACTATATTTATATAATATTTTACTATGGGTTGGCTTTCTAACAATATATAGATGTTAAAAAATACGCAGTATATTATCTAGCGGCATGACCAGCTCTGCCCGGGTATTTGTAGGTGTGTGTCCAGCTATAAAAAGAAAGTGGTAGTATGCAGGCTTGCAAGCTAGAACCCGTGGCGCGTAGAGGAAAAAATGTTAAAAAAGAGGATAGTGAATTAAATGAGTTGATAATTAACTCTTGCCCGGGTGGAAGGTAATGTCCCCAAAACAAAAGAAAAAGTGGTTGAGGGAGAGGTGGGATCGAACTCTTCTTCGTTAACCATTAGGCGACAGAGGACAGTGAATTCAATGAGTTGGTGATCATGAATCAATGGAGTCGATGCAAAAATGAAAGTGTGTTTTAAACCTGGCCGAGGACCAGTGAAGTTTTCCGCTTTCTGTCACGATATTTTTGGCGTTAACAAAAGCTAATTAGACAGAAGGTATTTTATAATATGTGAAAAACCCAAAAAGGGGGAACTCTTACAGTATCCAAATAAGTAGTAATTTTCCTAGTATGAAAGTTTTTCCCCTACATGGACCGACGGGCAATTACAGACCAGATACTAGCCGGTACGATGGTTAGGCGGTTGTGTTTGCTTCGATAGCTTTCGTTATATTTACACGAAAAAAAAACAATAACAAACACTCGAACCGAGGGAATTTTTTAAACGCGGTCAAAAAAAAGAAAAAAGGAAAGAAAACCAATGCTCATTTGCGGATCTGAGATATTACGATCTAGAAAGTATAGGAAACTTAAAAACGGGTGCTCCAGTTTTTCATTTTATATATTATATTTACTAGTGTAAACATGAACAATAAATTCCATGCACATATTCCAGGAAAATTTAATCAAAAATAATATTGTATATGAACGAGGAAAATGATTAAGAATGTAAACGTAGAATGAGATTACCTGACCTGATTGATTTTTCATAAATCTCGCATACCTTTTTTTAATATTTTGTTTAATATCATAAATTATTTTGTCCGCGTATATGAGATAATAACATAAAACAAGTGATTAGGAATAAATCATTATATTTATGTGTATATCCTTTATATAACTTCACATGTTTACACGTTAGCATCCGTTATGTAAGCATCGTACATGTTTGTATTTAAGTGAATCATTTTCTTTGTCGTTTTTTGATGAAGTACGTTAACTAGTTCAAACTGTCCGACTATGTCCCATCTTTTATTTGTGATCAATTAGTCATTTTCGAGTAAGAAATATGACATTTCCAACGATCGATATCAGATTTCAGATTTTATTTATGAGAGAGACTTGATGTTATGAAGCTCATAAATACAAAGGCAGCGTTGGTCTATGTTTAGTAGAATGTCATCTTTCTACACAGATACTGGAAATTATATATATATATATATATATATATATATATATATATATATATATATATATATATATATATATAAAGAGAGCGAGAGAGAGATAATAAACCGAAATACTTGAAATTAATTAGCAGAAAAATTAAAAAAAATTTTTCGAATCTAAAAGCATTTTATAACAGAGTTGTTATCTGTTTATTCTATATTTTTACTTAACGACACGTCTTTTTCACTTTAATACTTTGTGACCGCGAGTCTTTTATGTTAATAAATAAACACACTAAAGAGCTATATGCGAAATACCAGCTAGCACAACCTCGATGGAAAAACACAGTCATTGATATTTTACTTTTAATTCAGATTGAAAAGATCCAAAAATTGAAGACGTTTTTCACTGATAGAGGACTTTTAAATCCGTAGAAAAGTATGGAAAAACAGTTTTCGCATGTATTAGCCTGTTCTAACATAGTTTTATGTTTTTAATCTATATTGTTCCTTTTGTAAATGTGTTTACTTGCTTGCGCCGTTTAATTATATATATTTATATATATATATATATATATATATATATATATATATATATATTTATAATATAAATAATTATATATAAAGATATATATAGCAATATTTATATATAAAGATGCATATATGTATATGTATATATGTGTGCATATAAGTACACATATAGATAGACATTAGTAAGTGAGAGGGTAGCAAGAGGCAGTGATGTATAGAAACACCGACATAGATAGGGAACAGCATCAATGGATGACAGCAAACGAAGCTTAGAAAGATAAATACATATATCCTATAATTAAACCAAAGCACACGTTTCACAAATCTGAAAATTGTTATAAAAGTAGTACACATCGATTAAAGAAAAATAAATGTAGGAAAACAATAAAAAGTAAAACAAAATAAATAATACATTGAAAAGTAATCTGTTTGAGACAAAAAAATGCAACGCATACCACAATTTAATGAAGAGAATGCTTGTAAACGAGTGTAAATAAGTAAGAATAGAAAGTATGTATTAATTTGAAAATATAAAAAGAAATAGCAGAAAAAGAGTGTAAAATAACAGAGTAAGTAGGAGACAGAGAGAAGGATATATACAGCAAAATTACGTATTTTCTCTATGCGTGTTTTACTGGTACTTTAATGAAATCTATTCTGATAAAATAATTGCAATACTGCTCGGTCGACGTATATGCGCGCAATGAAACTGTCTAACTTTAACACCTTAATCCTTTACGGTAGATGTCCTTAGATACCGAAACACCTCATCTCATGAGTCTACCATCCTTCGAAAAGCTAGAGTTGGCAATTACCTCCTTTCTTTCAGCTTGTGTAACTGTACTGACAAGCAGTATTATAAACTATTATAAACAGACACTCGCCTTTCTCTTTATATAGTCACGTAACGTCCAAGTAAAACAAAAAAAAAACGTGCAAAAAAAGACCGGCCATGTGCGTTAAGGAATGTTAATAAATATTAATGCGAGTAAACACGATATAAAAATGTAATGCATAAAATGTTGAACAACTGTGAAATTCTTATTAACAGAAAGAAATGGAAACATACAGAGAAGTAAGGAAAATATTACGTAAAATACTATTATTGAAGAAAACACCAAAATCTTATAGAATAGAAAAGTTAAAAGAAAATTGAGCAAAACCAACTGTTTCGTAGCATCTATGTTTGAAATTAAATTATGCAAACAATCATAGAAAAGTAGGCGAGACGATTTCAAGAATTACGAAAAGAAAAAAATAACAAGGAAATAATAATCTAGTTAAGAACATTATTTAAATTTCGAAAGAGCGGTATCACAGAACAGATATAAAAAAACGAAAAGAGGAGAAAATAGACATTCAATAGTAAGGGAGGGAACTTGAGATCCACCAAGCCTGGACGATCTTAGAAAAAGGATTAAAAACGCATGAAATTATTGTCCTGTTTAAATAAGAATGTATCACCTGAAGTAAAAGTAAGCAGGGGATGTACGGGAAGGAAACCGTGAGTAAAAAGAAATAGTAAGGGATCAAGACAATCAAACGATTGTATTGAATAGGCGAGTGAAGCCAGCAACATAGTAATAAACACTGGAAAAAGTAATATCGGATTCTATTTAGAAATAAAGCAGAAGCGTTAGAGAAAAAAACAACAGGCTGAACTAAAGAAGAAATTAAAAATTGAATATCATATTTATACATATATATATATATATATATATATATATATATATATATATATATATATATATAATATTAGAAAAGCCACACAAATATTTTCCAGGATGAATAATAAAAAACACATACACACCATACTGTTCTCTCATAAACATACATCTTTTACATACTTACACCAATAAGACAATAATCTGTAACACACTATACCGACTAGAAATTCCTATCGTACAAACCATATCACTAACCATAAGACAAATATTAAGAACTGAGAAACATCTCCAAAACAAACCAGTTGCTAATGTAGTTATATACATTATTCCTTGCCAAAATTGCCATCATAAATACGTTGGTGAAACCCAGCGTTAATTGGAAAACAGGTTCAGTGAACATAAAAGAGATATAAAAAATAGCAATTCTCTAAGTTCATTATTCTCTCATTTATTGCAGCATGATCATACCTTTGACTTTAGAGAAGCAAAAGTAGTTAATTTTTTTTTTCAAATAAACCGCGCCGGAGACTTCTTGAATGTGCGCTTATCGCAAATTCAAGCACAATTGAACAACGTGCAGGTTTCTATAACATAGCGCCATTAAACTGTTATTAAAAAAACATAATTTAACTGTAGACACAGGTTAACCCTCTCACACCATTCAAACACCCTATATAATAATTAATACATATAATCTCAATCAATAAATTACATAACACTCATTTCATTTGTTACAAACATATATTTGAATTTCCACAGATATATTTCTCCCCAGTAAGAATATAACTGCTTTCATATCTGTTAAAATTAGAGTAACGACTGGATGACGTCACTAAAATTTCCCCTCTTTGACGGCGCAAGCTCCCCCTCCCCCTTTTTGAATTTGCAACATCTTTTTCCGTTTTTCTGAAATAGAACAGCGTCACACTTTACACGTGAAAAATTTTACAATATTTTGTACTTGTATATTTATTTCTTAATCTCATTCATCCAGAGGAAGTCTCTAAATAAAGACGAACCGTTGATGAACACATAATACGGTATGTTCCTTTTATATATATATATATATATATATATATATATATATATATATATATATATATATATATATATATATAATGACCATATCTGTAATGAGGGAATTGAAGAACACATAACACATCAATAAAGAATATTGCCACAACACCAATAATTAAATTAAACAAATTGCAAAACTGCTATACTTGTAAAATTATAATGTCGCAAACCTATATAGAAACAACTCTGATTGTAATAATATCACAAATAATGAACAACTGTACATACTATCAACTATAAAATACACGCGTAACCAAATGCGTCGTTTACCAGACGAAAACAAATATCTAACGAACCCAAAATAGCAAGACACATTACTCAGGTTTAATTTCCAAACCACATATTATATAATTAGATTACCTAAGAAAAACGCCGAAAAAGCATAACTTATAAATCACTAATAAACGCGCAAATAGTGAACGCCCGCCAATAGTTAGGTACAAAATGCACAGCAAGCTACTACGTGCAGGTATAAGATTAGCTGGGAGAGGGTATTGGCTTACTTTTAAAGAAACTCACATTGTATTAAACATCCGACGGAACATAACAAACAACTCTATACACAAAAAAAGATGAATACATTCAATTAATATATAATATAATAAAATATAAATAAAATATTGCGTATGCATATAATGGGACTTAAACAAAACAATAATAATGATTATAAATAATTATAATATTTAATATGTAAATAAATTATAAAAACACCTAAAATATGAATACACTCTTTAGATCTAATCACGTCCAGGTAAAACTAAAGTAATATTATAATAAATATATACAGAGGACTTAAAACCATAGGTAAAAAATAATTTCTGGAACTTCTTCTGATAATACAATAATAAAAATTATGAAAAATAATAATAATAAATATGTAGATAAACTAAAATAAAATAACACCAAATGCACAACCACAATCTTTATACGCAATAACGCCCGGTTTCAACTAAAGTCACGTAATAATACACATGTAGAGATGGTGCATTTCCACCAAGAAATAGATCTACAGGTGAAATAAAGTAAAGCGATAGTTGTCTAATAATAGCACGACCAACAATTATTGAAAACAAAGGGATTGATAAAAAATAGCTTTATTGTTTAACTAGTAACCCTAATGGCATATGCATAGATGATAACAGGCGGTGACATCATTGCTTTGAATTAACCTTATGAGTCCTTACGGGAATGAAATTCGGTGAATTGTAATTGATTATCGCAGAAGTGTACATAACTTACATGAGCTGTTTTGGTGAATTGAACATTTCTAAACATAATACTGAACGCCTGTATACCAAATATAAATCATCTAATAAAATACTAATAACGAAGTAATATGTATGCGATAATAATATCATTATTTGAAAATGAATCATGTAACGCAAATATATTTAAAGAGTGGATAAGTAAACTGACCTACTAAAAATACATAAAAAATCTTCACAAACTAATAGGAGAGAATATAGATACAAAAACAAGACCCTTCCTAAAGTTACCGTCCATGAAGACAACTCTTAAAAACTTTAAACTAAACAGAAATTTCATTAAAATCAGGGAAAAACGCCACTTTAAAACAGTGGACAAATAAAATATTGCCTCTTCTGATGCGAAACCGAACCATTATTTTCAAGTAAACAACAAGAATACTGTCACCAAATTTCGATTTATTTTAAGCCACTTATGCATAATCAGTTTATGTATTCTTTATTTTGTTTAAGTTGCGTCATTGCAGTTTTATGGGACGTTCTGTTCGCCCGTTCATTGATTGACACATGTTTAATGAATAAATATGCAATTTTAGTAATTTTTTATTACATTTTACCCCCCACCCAAAGTCACATTGCCACTTTGATGTAGTGGGACTACCAAAGTTGCAGATGTACTATATAGGGAGTTTAGCTGCAAGATGCTTGTTCACATTACAATTGAAAAAGTATTTGGTTACATGCCACCTTACTTGTGGTCAATAACGGCTGAAATATATCGCGAAATTAGGCCGTATATTGGTTATGATATTTAACGTCAATATGACCATTATTAAACAATTAAAAAACAATAATCAACAACGTATAGACGTAACATATATCATCGACCATAAGAACTATTCATTCAAAATTCTCGACTATAAATTCTGACAACATGAATTTGAACAATTGCATTGAGCTGGACTCCCTCTAAGGAAATAGAAAAACAATCGCATCTGAGAGTTTCCTATTACTCAACAAAGTCACCATTAGCCCATGCATGGATTATTGTAGCAACATATAGGCTTGTGGATCTACATCTAAAACAGGGTATGAATATAAATCTTAAATTTAACATCCAAACTATTTTCCCTTTGATTCAATGCTACATTTCTATGCCAATTTTATAATTACCTTAATAGAATGTACTCTGATCAACTCTTAGTCATTGTACCTCCACTTGACAAGTAGCAAAAGCCAGTCCTTTCAATTGAGGGTTTAAAGTCTTGGAATTATAAGCTAATGGTGTTTTTCCTCGAGCTGCGTTTCCTTTGATTTCTATACCTGTTTATTTGCTTCTATGACATGAAGAAATTTAAATATAATCTGAAGATATCTAGCAATACATCTCCAACACTCACCTTGTCTGTGTTTTGGGTAAAATAATAAGATATAGAAAAAGGTTTAGATACCCAATATATAATCCAGATTATAATGTGAAGATCACACGTAACTTATGGCATATTACTCCATAGAATCATGTCCCCACGTTTGCTGACGATTAAAATGGAGCCGTCGCGTAATCAATGACAACGGTGTTTGCTTTTTTTACCTGCTGCGAAAGAATCTAGACGAAGGATTATGATCGTCGCTCAATTAGCAACACTACAGTTTTAAATATTTCGGTTGATCTGTCATGCTTATTTTTAACACATTGTATTCATAATATAGCATTATATTTCCAGGTATAATTTGAATCTCAGAGAATACGGTTGATATCAAGGTTTCTCTAATATTAACGCAATACATTTAGTTTATTTTTGTTTGCAGACTTGATTTGCGAGTTCTATTATCACAATTAAATGCAGATATTAAATAGAGGTATCTTATTCTAAAACTATCGGATAAAATTCATCATGGACTTAATGTGTCAGTTTTTCCTTTTCCAATCTTTCAAGTATGAGATAAAAAAAAGGTTATGTTGATAAACCGTTTTACTTTACTATTATCTTTTAAGGTGTTCGGACGAATTTTATGAATGCCATCTATTCGTTATAAAAATTAAAGTTTAAAGTAGCAATTTCGCTCATAAAGAAACAAATTGAATAGCTTCATACTGAATTCAGGCTTCATTTTATAACTTGACATATTTTCATATTTCATAATAAGCTCTCATATATTCTGTTCGTCCACTATTATTACGATACTACTAGTCCAATTTTCTTTAAATAAAACTTTTCAGACATGTTCTCCTCTGAATCTGTTTAGCTTGTTATAAAACCAAATAAATAGAATACCATTTTAGTGCTCGTTTATTTTCATGTAAGATAAATATATGGTACCGGTAGGTTTATGAGTTCAACGATACCAGTATGGTATTCTCCCTTTAAGCAGGGGTTATTTCATTGCTAATCACGCGTTGTGTCTACCAGAGAATGCAACATTTGTTGCCGATATATTCTCTGCGGACCAGAGGTTTTTCCATTATATCTGTGGCTTTTAAAATCCCACTTTCCGCTCTGTTTGTTACTTATGAAGACACATCAAAAAGGTACAATATATAACATAATTGTGATATTTGTGTATTCAGATTCCAGAATTAAATAAAGATTTAAGGATCGAATAGTAAGACATAGAACTCCATAGTAATCTATAAAAGAGCCACGAAAGTGTACACTTTTACGAAAATGCGCGCATTGTCCCATCCAAAAAATAGTGAAGGTAAAATCAAGCCTGAATCTGCATTCATAGAAATACTATAACACTTAATGAAAATAGTAGCTACTAGCTATAAACTGATTGCCTTTTACCATTCACCTTTTTGCCTAGGATATTAAACAATGATATACAGAATCGGATTCAAAGTCTAAAGATCTGCTCACATCAAAATTTTCGCTGCACTCAAGAAAAGGATTAATTGTCCAATTACTTTAATAGAAAAATGGCAAAAATATATATCAGTAATACCCTTAAACATTGTTACCAAGCACTAAGTAAGAAACATTTATTTGAACTGCTCTCTCTCTCTCTCTCTCTCTCTCTCTCTCTCTCTCTATATATATATATATATATATATATATATATATATATATATATATATATATATATATATATATATATATAAGAGCAGAAGCACCCGTCGTGGACGGGGTTGAAAAAGAGCATACAGAAAATGGTCTTTGATGTATGAAAGTATGACAAATTATGAAAAAGAAAGGTTGTACAGAGATAGCTTTGAATTTGGAGGTGTCAAAACCAAAGCAAAATATGATGAAATTAAAAATGAAATAGATAAACCCCATAATGTATTATACCATACCTGTTCACACGGAAACACTTATCAAATATTCTTTAGATCGATATTAAAAAAACCTTTGTTAACTTTGTGGCATATTTCCATTTTATGGAGGGCAGGTGCGAACGAACACCCTATAATTTTACTACACCATATTTCGTCAAACTGCTTCATAATTATCGAAGTATACTTACGTAGATAGATATGAAAAGTATTTATTAAAATGTGTGCTTATTTCCATTCTATGGAGACCATGCGCGAACGCGGACCCCACAATTTTATTATACCATCCCTATTTAAGTTAAAGCATACTTATCAAAGTATTCTTACGTACATCTATATCAAAAACACTCGCAAACGTTTTTTCCATACTTTGTTTTGCCATATCAAACATACCCATTCCTGTGTCTCGATACATCTATCATTATATGCAATCAGTTTTTTTTTTTAAATAGGAGCCTATTCGTGACCAGCCACACACACACACACACGCACATACATACATTCAGCTTTATATATATATATATATATATATATATATATATATATATATATATATATATATATATGACTACTTCATTTAATCACATAAATTAATAACCGAGAGTACACATTTTGGGTAAAGTTAAATTATTTACTCCAACAAGTCTCAAACACATAGATAGAGCTAGTTAGTCAGTTATACATATATATATATAAATATATATATATATATATATATATATATATATATATATATATATATATATATATATATATATATAAGCAATAGGGACTGCATTGTAGAATTCAATTCATAATATTTTATTAAAATCAATGAATACGAAGGAAAAATGGGAAAAATCTCTGATTCCACGGAGTTGCAAAATTATGCTGTTTTCCTCAGAGGAAAAAACACGTTAGCAAGAGGAATACATACATAAAAATCTAATTTTGCTGATTAGCGCAATGTTTGAAAACGGTAGTTATAAAAGTCCTTGTATTGAACCTTTTCAATCTGGGTATGTAGTAATAATTCTATACTTACAATTCACCACTGCTGAGTTTGAAATGTTTTGTTTTTTTATTAAGCTTTTCTTTATTTCAGAAAATTGCGCCTATAATATCTATCTATATATATATATATATAGATAGATAGATAGATATAGATGTATATATATATGTATGTATGTATATATGCATATATATATATATGTGTGTGTGTGTGTGTGTGTGTCTGTATAAAGAGGGAAAGAACAACAGAAATAGACGTAAGAGGAAAGAGATATAACCACTTCTCTTACTATGGAAAGGTATACCTTACACAATGGAGACCATTACTGCTGTCTGTAAAATAAATACAGGAACTATAGTATTGTGCCTTTCAATAATTAATATTTATAGTCTTTACCAGGTGATCTATTGGGCCAACATCCGTCTGCATTGGCTCTGGTATGTTTTATTTGCTATTGCAATTATTATTTTAGAGATGGGAACTCTATGAATTTCTTAAGATAAAAAATGAGTGTTTTCAGAAATTATTTCATTGTATTTTTATATTTAAACATATTTTTAATGATAGAAGCAACGGCAAATAAAAAAGGATGTGTATCCTTTTTGCATGAACATTATTGTTTCCGATAAAGTAAGTAGAAACGTAAAAAACACCGAAACAATGAAAGATCGGTAAAACCAAACTCTAAAATAGCAACAAAGATAAGCTCAGTTCAACCGTCGGAAAATAAATGTGGCTAACAGAATTGCATTTGCCATTGGTTGGATTCGTTTTAGGATGACAAATTTCAAGCACAAATGTGTACACAACGCCAGGGAATCTTACGAGTCTAATACCCACAAATAACTAAAATGTGTATTAGCTTAGAAGCAGAGCATACCACTTTAGGGTTTCTATGACTTATTATCAAGAAGATCTTACGTTCCTTTTTTTTCCTATAGACGATTACACACTTATATATTAAAACACACAAGTGAACAAACACATATCGCTGTCGTCTATATCACTCTTATATTTACACACACACGCACGCACTCACTCATATATATGCATAGCCATATAGATATATTCTTTTTATTTGTTTTCCATAGCATTAATACGTCGCTACACATACATGAGCATGTTTCGATCGGTCAATTAAAACAACTAGAAACACCTTCAGGTTTAACCAAAAGTGTACACCTTATTAAAAATTATATAGGAGTTTCCAATCATGCAAAAACTATTAGAACGTCACATCGCATGCCATTAAAAAAAGAAGAAAATACTGAAGAAAATGAAAAGAGTTGATGAGTATCGTGATGAAATGCTGTGTAAACGAGAAGATCTACTCGGAAAATACTACGTCCTTCAGCACCGTACTGCTTCTACACTTCAGGCCGATGCTATCTAAATTTCATTTTTCAAACAAATTTTTTTCAACTTATCGACGGCCTTATATTTGGTCTGGAAATATTGATTATAGACCCAGAATAGTTTTATAAGTTTATTGAGATAATCGAAGTATTTCACTCATTAAAATGTTGCATATAAATCTACACTGGATAAAATATACGATCGTCACATTACCAAAATAGTTTTAACAGTTGTATAGGCACCCATTCAAGTAATTTTTTTCTCAAATAGCTAGGTTACTAAGTTTATACAAATAAGTAAAGTACAACATAGGTTTCCTAACCAATAACCACTTATATTGTGGACATTTTTTCGATGCAATGTTTGCACTTAAACGATTACATTTTATTATAAACCTAATGAGCAGCGTCCATTATATTTCATATTGAAATATATCTGCAAATGTACCTAAAGGGGAGGATTCAATTTTATTTCAAATCTAAACCGTTTTACTCTATTTTTCGTTTTCAACCTATGAAAATACTAAAAAATATGGTACATTTATCTTAAGCTGTGCAGCCGAAACATTTACGACAATGGAAATATGTTGCACACATGTGTTAGAAGGCCATTGCATCGCTATGTAAACTAAAATAATAATGAATATGTTATTCAAGATTCAAGCGTTCATAATACTTGAGAATAAAGCTGGACAGATTACCGAAATATATGCTGATGACATAATGAATTAAAACATAACAGTCTAAATGCAGTTCTATTTTGAACTCATGTGACACGAAGCGGAATGTTTACGATACTAATGCTTAATATACGATGACATATATTTTACACTTAGAAAAAAAGTCTATATATTCGCCTACAATTTCACATTTAACATAAGAGGACAGCAAACCTCAATCTCATACGAAGTATCAAACAAAGAATTAATCATCTGTTTCAATTTAAAAAGACACAGAGATTGACGGGGATATACTTTTGTAGAGAATAATGGTCGCATGGGCAAAGTTTTTTTTGTTTTGCGCGTTTTGCAATGCAATTTTCATTTTACATACACAACCTTCCGCGTGAAAGACGCCAAAGGTATCCTATAACTTTTATAGGACGCACATGTGAAAAGGTCGATCTCCCGGAAACCAAAATTAGAAATCGAGTCACACAAAACAATGAATCCCGTTTCAAGCAGGGAGATTAAATGCATTGTGTCTGTGTCTCCTCCACATTACGTCAAAGAAATTGATTTTTCTTCTGTCTTTCTTTTCAAATCAGTTTCAGTTTCTTGTTTTTTTTAGCGTTTCATTGTACATCGTAGTTATTTGATTTTTCAAAGAAGAATGAATAAGTGAATCAGAACTTAATACTTTTTAGATTGGCTCTCTGCAGTTATTTGACTCAGTGTTGGTCGGTGTGTAATTCACAGTATGTGTAAAGCGCTCTCATCCAAACACCAATCTTATATACTGAGCCCTGTCTCACTTGGACTCGATATTTACAGTCCAGCAAGAACCCCCAAACCATTTGGCACTTAGATCCTTCATTAACTACGTGACTGGTGCCAAAGATTGTAACTAAACAAAACCAAAATAAAACCAAGAGACTTCTTATACATAAAGCCATTTTTTCTACAAAAGTTTTCCTAGCATCAAGATGAGTTTCATTTTATAACTTTTTATGGAGAGTTACTTTAGTCTTTCATTTTATTGGGTGTAGAA
>NC_136493.1:106085297-106110297 GCF_053919585.1 Euprymna scolopes | reverse complement strand
CGTGGCTGTTAAACAAAGGATGACCTATTTTATTATTTGAATAGTAAATGTCCCGAATGAAAGATTCAGATGAATAAATCACCGGGTTAGCTTTATTGTGCACAATCGTATGAGTAACTAAACAAAAAAAAATATATAAAATAAATTTTAATTCTTTCAAGCATTTCTGACGGTCATCACACATTTTCAGATCGTTACATATTTTCTCTTTCTGGAACCTCTTTCCCCCAGAAGAGACGTCGCGAGCTTTTTTCTGCTTTATCTATATTTTCATGGTAAGTACTCGTCTGAGCACAACTCCATGGTCCCTTATTGTCTGAGTTTTATGTAAAGCATTTGTCTAACTGAGACCCATATTAATAATATCTCCACTTTTTATTTCTGCCTAAACCAAAACGTAGATTCCATGAACAAAGCTTATTTCTTAGACCTGAACGCCTGTTCCGTTTCTCTGCTTTCCAACAAACTACAATATGGTTATATTCAAGTTAAATGTGAACAAATTCTTGATAAACAATCTTTTTAAGTAATACAATTACCAAATCTTCACTATTAACGATTATAGACATGTTCCCCTTGGCCGCTGTACAGTCATTAACACGTATCGTCGAGTGGTCTCCAGACCTTGATAAGTGACTTATTTGTAAAAGAAAAAATTAAACTAAATTTCTATTATTACACGACGGCGAAAATTATTAACATATAAACAGCCTATTATTTAAATTAGACGACAATAACGTGAGAGTGTATCATAGCAAATTTGATACAAACCATCGATAACTTTGGCAATCTCCCTTTTTTAATATTTTCTGTACCAAACGCAACTAAATATTGATAATTATATAATCCTTGGCAATATCGATATGACACATTTTACAGAAAGAACTGGTTGACACCTCCATTTCCAAAGGAAATAATCGGTGTTATATGTTAAACAACAATAGTCTCAATGCCTTGTAAATGACCAATTATATGTTGTACATAAATATGTTTAAAATCATTTTAAATCAAGCTGACATGTATATTTATCTATGCCGGAAGTTAAGCAGTAATATACCTTGATGTGTCAAAGCCAGCGTTATATTCAGTAGCTCCTTAAAAATCTGAATAGCCTTTGTCTGTATAACCTAGTATGAAGGCCTCCGGAATTTAGGGATTATCTCAACATTTTACTAACAAAATCTAATATATCACAGTCTGTATTCATCTAAAACCAAGCTTCTCTCTTTACATCATCAACATTCTAATCCACATTTGTCATCAATTGAAATGAATGGCTCTCGTCTTCAGGAGGCCTCAAGTTTTGACAAGCTTCTGGGCTTGACCATTACTCCTGATCTTAAATGGAACACGTATATCAAATCTGTTGCCAAGGCCGCTGGAAAAATGGTGGGATCTTTCTATCGATCCAGTAGATATCTCACTGCTGATGCTATTCTCTATCTATATAAGAGCCAGGTACGTCCAAGGATGGAATACTGTTGCCACATCTGGGCAGGAGCTGCTAGAAAGAACTTGGCCTGCCTTGATAGAGTTCAAAATAGACTTCGTAGCCTCGTAGGAGATGTCCTTTTCTCCTCCTTGCAACCTCTATCTCACAGAAGAGATGTTGCGAGTTTGTCTCTGATGTATCGTTATTTTCATGGAAAGTGTTCAACTGAGCTTCAATCTATGGTCCCCCCTCGCCAAACTTTCACAAGAAACACTCGTCTAGCTGTAAACACTATCAATAATTTCCCCCACTCTTTATCTGTGCCTAAACCTAAACGTAGATTCCATGAACAAAGCTTCTTTCTTAGAACTGCACGCCTGTGGAATTGTCTTCCGTTTTCCTGCTTTCCGGCTGACTACAATATGGTTTTGTTCAAGTCTAAAGTAAATAAGTTCTTGATGAGCCGTTCCATATAAGTTATTAAATTTACCAAATTTTCATTACTAATGATTACTATATTGACCAACTTCTACTGTACACTCTTTAACCCTTATCCTTGAGTGGCCTCTGGGCCTTGATAATGTGGTGATGCCTTTGTAAAAAAAAAAAAAAAAAAAAAAAAAGTCAATACAAACAAGGTCACAATTGTACCGATTGTCTAGAAAAAACAGTTTGCTTTTTGAATTTAGAAATTTTTCAACATACAAAATTTTAATATCAAAGATAAATTATATGTATGTATAATATAATATTCGCAAGCTATGAGGACAACCGCTGTCCCCTATTTACAGCTGGTACTTTATAAATATTACTTTATATCATCAACTTATAAGCCTTTATACATACACATACTCACACACCCATATATAGATATATATATTTATATACATCAATATGCATACACACACTCACACACATATATATATACATATATATATATATATATATATATATATATATAAATAAATAATTTACTATAATAAGTATTAAATACCTACATACACTAGTGTTTCATCCTTTCGGGAATCATCATGCAGAGTGTCACGATAAACACCGGTCGATGTATTCGAACCATGAAACAGAAGCCAACACCGACTCACTTAGTAAGTACCTCATCAATTCGGACACCGTTAACCGCGAAAAAGACTGTTGAAAGTAAAAAAAAAAATATTTTAAAATATATTTAACGTATGTATATATGTGTGTATAGATGTATGCATGTATATATATATATATATATATATATATATATATATATATATATATATATATGTATGATACGAGGTAGATAATACGAACATTTAACTGAGTAACGTCGAGGTTCTGAGAAAATCCAGACGAAACTGGGACTTTATGTGTAGGCTCATCCAGTACAACTATGTTGGTTTAGTCAATGATCAAGTTCTGGCAGGATAATCTATGAAACATGCACTTGACGTTAATACACAATACTGAGAATTATTTCGAATTCCTAAAATATTATTTTAGCAAAATATACCTGCCTGCTGCATTATGTATTCATTGTTATATTCTATTTTGCCTCTGATTAATCAAACCTTTTTTTTTTCACTTCTATCGAATTTTGTGTATTTGTGTCACTGCAGCCTTTATCTGGTCATCATTTACATTTCTATCAAATTGGGCGGCATCATTTTCGTTAAAATACACGCTCAGACTATTACCAGGAAGATATTAAAGATTTTATTTCTGTTTTTTTTTTTCTGGTATGTTTTGGACAATCTCATGTAATTCTTAGTTTATACATATGTATATAATTAGTTGTGTGATGTATATCTATCTCCGACTAGATGTAACGTGTCTTCAGATTGATCTCAGAAATTTCTACATCCCACCGCAATACATACGGCTTATGGAATTATAAAATGCACACTAATCTGGTGGTGGTCAGGCGCATTGTTGCTTAACTTCTCTTATTTAAGGAGACACGAAAACAAACACTTTCAATCAGCAGGCACGTAAATAGATACATATATGGAATTTAGATATTTAGTCCTTAACGACAATGGGGTACCAAGAACTATTGTATCAAAATCAATACACCTTACGCATATTTAGACAAAAACACACTCTCTATCTCTCTCTTTCTCTCTCTCTTTCTCTCTCTCTCTGTATACATATATATATATATATATATATATATATATATATATATATATATATATATATATATATTAGTGCTATTGTCTGTCTGTGTTGGTGTTTGTGTGTGTACATTTCCATACAAAACTATAGAGTTTCAGTCTACAAACTCGAGATTTTGCATAAAAGGTATTGCGAAATTGCTCTGCCAAGGAACTAAAGTTCAACGATCTCCCCTTTGAATACTCTGTCAAACTCCTCCGCAAATTGTGGGTCTACACACGTGCAATTTTAGTTGTAGGTTACGTGAACATCGATCAACTTTTGAAATTTTATTTCAGCCGATAAAAATTATTTATAGGCGGCAAAACTGCAGTCAAATTTTTAATATAATATACCTATGCGGTCTATACCAAATTACCCAGCCAATTTTTAGTTTAAACATTTGAAGTTTTACATGAAGTGTAGTAAAAAATAGGGCCAGCATTTTAATGGGTTCTTGCCGAAATTTTGGACTTTTTCATTTTAAATAAAATTCAGGAATTATCTCTGCACAATCAGTAATCTTATGCATAGAAATAAAATTGTAGGTTCTTTTATATCACACAGATCAGGTTTGAAAGGAACGGCTCCGTTAAAGCAGAATAGAAGCATGATTATTTAATTTTACATTGAAAGCATTTATGTAGGCATATAAGTATAAAATATGTTTTTATAAAATCAACAGTAGGTTATACACATGCAATGTAGACAACAATATATTGTGCAGTAACTCATTTCGTAAGGTATGTGTACCTTCGTCTTGGACATCACGATGGGTCCCTTATATAAGCAATCAGTGGATATGATTGAAAAAGATGTATCATCGATTTTGGGGACAAGAAAACTATAGATAGCTGCAACATGCGACGGTTTACCCTACTAATATATATATATATATATATATATATATATATATATATATATATATATATATATATATATATATATAAATATATATACATATATATGTGTGTGTGTATATATGCATATATATATGTGTGTATATATGTATATATATGTGTGTGTATATATATCTGTGTGTGTGTTTACATACATATATATATATATCTGTGTGTTTATATATATATATATATATATATATATATATATATATATATATATATATATATATATATATATATATATTAACTTTCTTGAAGTTATATTTTTGGATATATTTTGGATTTTACCGTCATTGGAATGTGTATCTTTTGCCAGAC
Source organism: Euprymna scolopes (assembly GCF_053919585.1). Taxonomy (NCBI): domain Eukaryota; kingdom Metazoa; phylum Mollusca; class Cephalopoda; order Sepiida; family Sepiolidae; genus Euprymna; species Euprymna scolopes. Next base: position 106,105,503 of record NC_136493.1, on the reverse strand, counting down.
TAGCCATTCACCTGTAATCACATTTTTCTTCACCGCCGCTTCAATTTTTTTATCAAGTAATATCTTTGCCTTGCTTGTTGTTTCATCAAATACTTTTGTATGCAAAATCCGATCCCACATTTTGCTAATTCCAACCCTCTGATGAGAAGGAAAGTATTTCTTCGAAACTCCGCGGATTAAGGACTATCCACTTATCAAGTGTTTCCTTTTCAGATTAAATATGTTTTTAACTCGTTTTCAAAGTGTTTTTAACATGTTCTATTAACTGTTTGCTCCCTTTATGAGCTCTATCTCCTATTTGATTTTATCGAGCTTTTTCATCTAGCTGAGATAACTTTATAAATATTAATTCTTTAATATTTACAATATAATTTAGTTTTACCATCTTAGATCATTTTGGTAAATTTAACTGCAATGTTTATTATATATATATATATATATATATATATATATATATATATATATATATATATATATATATGTGTGTGTGCGTGTGTGGGGGTGTGTGTGTGTGTGTGTGTGTAAATATATATTCGGTGGGTATAAAAATAACATTGTTTCTTGACTAGGAATTTAAGGTTAAAACGACATTATATTTGCACCGATCTAATATATTCTATCACTATGTTTATGTAAATAAAAGATAACAATTTATGACGTAAATTTATAATAATACGCGTTGTACCTGAATAAAGAAAGTAATGGTTCATATAACGAACATTATTTAATGTAAATTGCACTACAATTAGAGGTGACACTTCCTTGTTACGTAGACATTCAAAAAAATATCACTTTTGGGTGTCGTTTTAAATAATTATATCAAACCAATAAATAGACATAAAGTGCACATAATAATTACATTTAAAGGTCTTCTATTTTTGTGGGCCTCCCATATTACAACACAATTAAGGTGTTTTTCATCATCTTGAGATGTTTTTTACCTTGTAATCATTCATACAATAGAAGTATTTCAGCTGGTTAAATTTTACAGAAATAAATTCGGTAACCATCCGATACCAGTTATAAAAAAACACTTATATGAAGATGTTACTTGTAGACTGTGCGAACGGAGTTACTTTCAGATACTAAGTGATGTCGTATTAGATATAACAAATGGAGCTAGACAACTCTGTCTAGAGAGTGAAGTACAATCTTTTTTCGTGTTAACAATCTATTCTTTACACGTTTCTTTGATCTTTATTATGATATATATTTAAAGAATATATATATATATATATATATATATATATATATATATATTCTTTAAATATATATCATAATATAAAGCGTAAATAGTTAAATGGTATAAAAACTTACAAGGAAAAAATCAATCTCAATATAATAAAAAAATATACTTACTGGAGTTTTAATCTTTTACATTTACATAGCTAGGAGATATTGAAATATAAACATTATGTGCATTTAATATATATGTTTTTCATGAAATTATCTGTGACACAGCGAAACAGTACTGTATGTGGATCACTATAATGATCCCTATATTTGGCTGAGCATATTGCGAAGTAATATACAAACTGCCCTTAGCGTATTGAGCGACGCTCTCTGTTTCGAGCGGAGGCATTTGGACGATGTCAAGACATTATCCTCACAGTAGCAGCCGTATAGCGTAATGGTGGGAAGACTGGACTGTAATTTGGGCGGTCCAATACTTACATGTTGTGAATTTTTAAATAATTTTCTGTTTCCTTTTTTATTCCCGACGAGTTTACATACGAATAAGGATAGTTTCATTTAGACAAAACGTATGTGTAACCAGATAATTTTTTTTTTTTGATTTTGAAATAGTGTTTGGTAAGATAAATACAACCTTGGAATTCAGAATATGGTAGAATATTTGTGTACTTCTAAAAAATTCTATTGTTTTTGTATTTTTTTTTTTTTTCCCCAGCAATCATGAACAAAAATGCCACATTCATAAATCAAATAAACGCGTGCACTGTCATATTGTTCTAGCGTCTATTCAATCTAAAACAATGTAAATGCTGATGATTATTCAAGTAGAATTTAAAAAAAAAACTCACTCAACATATTCTTCAAATCTCGTTTTATATTAGCTAATTTTTTGTATGAATTCTAGAAATGTATTCGTTAAAAATATTCACTCATAAATATTCGTTGTCTAATAAATCTAGTCATTATAATCACATCCGCCTCTCGTCTATCTCTTTTTCTTTCTTTGTTGTTTTCATTTTTATTCCTCTTCTTTTTCTTCTGCTGCTACATTCTCTCGCTTTATATCTCTCCTTATCCCTCTCTTTCGAACTGGCTTTTTTTTTTAGCCCATTAAGTATTTTCTTTCTACTTCCTTCATCTCGTCCTCTTTCTTTGATATTGTCAGGCCCTTCCCTTCAAGAACCACTTACCGCAATTGCTGACGACTTTTGCAGACGTTTTCAATCTATTTGCAGCTACAAAATTGATCGTTACGTAAAATAAATGTAAAAAAAAATTATTAAAAAAAAACGCTAAAAATATTGCATTAGCTTTTTTCTTCTTGACTTATATTTTTTAGAAGCTAGCTTCATCTCGACCGATACAACGGACGGGAACAGCCACTCACAGAAACACATGGTTGTTTTATATCCACATGCGCGCACGCTGCGCTATTGTAATACTTATAAATACTCATACAAATCGAAGGATGTGTTTATTATTTTATGCACATATACATTTGTGTGAATCCGAAGAACATCATTCTACATGAAATAACTTGCCATATATATTGCCCTAATTACTTAAATTTACTATAAAATCTCAGACTATATATATATATATATATATATATATATATATATATATATATATATATATATATAATTATTTTTTTTTACTATAATAATTAAATACCTACAGACACTAGTGTTTCATCCTTTCGGGATTCTTCGGTGCAGGGTGTCACGATTACTACCAGTCGAACGATTCGAACCCCGCGACACGAGACATCTCTGGCTCGATTAGCGGAGGCCGTATCCATTCGGCTACTATTAACCGTGTGAAATAGCGTTGAATTTTAAACATTTTAATTTAAATGTGCATGACGTCAGGCAGACAGTGATCAAATCGTTATACGATGATGTACATATATGTATATATATATATATATATATATATGTGTGTGTGTATGTGTGTGTGTGTGTGTGTGTAGGATACAATGAAATGTTGTTAATCTTATTAATAGTATGTCTTCGTGCGATAATATTTATAATTTTTTAATAATATTTATTATCTAAAATAAGGTATATTTTAGATTAAAATAAACATAATTTGCTCCGATTTTAGGAAAAAATCAACTTTGTATTCTTTTTTAGAAAATAGGACATAGTCCGAGTAAATTCATGCATTTAACATAAATATACTTAACAGACTTTATTACTAAATAATTATCACAAAGATTAATGTTGAACTCCAGAGATAATAGAACAATTTCTATTGTAAAAGGTTCGACTCTCACAGAATAGTGTTTTGGAATACATCTCCCGTTTTCATTCTCTACATGTAAAACGCATCTTCATGTTACAATAAACATATACCTTGCTCCACATATAATTAGCCTTATTACATTAAATGGTTATGACGTTAATTCTACACCCAATAATTTTTAAACATTTTACAGGACGAATATGAACTCGCCAATAAAACCATGAACGTTCATCCATTGTGAAGTCTACGTTGCTTTCAATGTAACATGGTATTAAGTTATGGCTTGCTTAAAACTACAAGAGAGGTTCCAAAAATAAGACCTCTTTTTAATACAAGAAAATACAAGTAGCTCCTAAAAATATTTGTGTCGCATAATTAAAACGAGCGATTTTTTTGCCCCAAATTAATTTTTTCTACATAATTACATATGAAATCTTGCCAGACGTTTAGATTAGTTTATCGTAAATTGCATGACATTCCTGCTGAATTACATCGCCGTTAAAATTCTGAAATCGACAAACCACGTGTTCTGCGATCAATTGCATCGGTTGTAAAGCTTCAATAGGCGCCGCTAAATGTTCATCGGTAATTTTTTTTTTGCAATCGAAGACATTTAATAAAGCACATATGGTGCTGACCGATGTTTATAGCAAGGTAAATATAATTCGATTACCATGCCGTCAATATCGGAAACAAAGAGATTAAAATACATTCCATGAATATATAAGTACGGTTTTAATAACCAGCCTATTTTGAATCCACTAAGATCAATTTGAACAGAATAAAACATAGAAGATATTACTTTAAAACAACCCTCAAAATTGTGTGTAAATTACAAACAATTGAAAAAAAATTCAAGCAGGGACACTTGATAATTACAGACTTAACGTGTTTATATTACTATACAAGATATTCTGAGAGGATTAACTTTTAAATAGGCTAGATAATGTTGTAAATTATTCGATCATTACCGCTGAATGTATATATATATATATATATATATATATATATATATATATATATATATATATATATATATATATATATATATATATATATATATATATATTATAAATAAACAAAGCCTCATTGGAAAAGCAAAGGAAAAGAAAAAAAACAACAATTGTTTTTGACGAGGATCGAATGGCCGATAGAAATCGCTTGAGAAAAATATGGCCGACAAAGAACTTCTGAACGCCATTCTATATAATATGCCTACCGAAATAAAAAAAGACCGCTCGGCCAATACAAAAGATATCCCGAAAGATCGAAATAACGAATACCACTGTCGTGTTCCTTCAGTGTCTGAATAATGATTTGCTGCCAAAACATACAATAATATATGTATGTATGTGGGTGTATCTGTGCGCATGTGTGTGTAATATATGTAGGCAAATAAAAGAAGTTATTGGTAAAGACAAATAGCCTCCTTAAAAGTAGTAAGTTTGTATGGTTAGACAGAAATAATATTAGCATTAAATAAACTATATAAATGTCAAACAATATTTTAAGCTTCAACGTTTATAAAATACACCATTAAACAAAAAAAACATATGGAACAAAAAAGTCGCTCAAACTATTGACTGGATGTGTCTCAAATACAGGAAACGGGTGAATATGCGCTAAAGTAAATAACGGTGATAAACTAGCTTATTTTAAATTTCTTTAATATAGAAATTTCCTGCAGTAATTTATCATTTAGTGGTTATATATATATATATATATATATATATATATATATATATATATATATATATATATATACACACATATATATATATATACATACATATATATATATATATATATATATATATATATATATATATATATATATACGAGCAGAAGTACCCATCGTTGACTGGGTTCAAAATCAGCTTACAGAAAATGGGCTGTGATTGAGGAAAGCATGATAGGTTATGAAAAGAGGGGGGTTGTAAAGAGATAGGTTTTGATACTCACAAATTTTACCCTAAGCAAAATATGATGAAAGTAAATATAATTTTCGCGAAACTATTTTTTTTTATATCAACTTTGGTTCCATTCGTAGCCAAGAGAGGCAAAGAAAATGATGTTTCCTTACAAAGAGAAAATGTTATACATATATAACAATATAAATATATAAGAAATATATGTTACCATAGTCAATAAAACTTACTTTTTTTGTAGAAAAGTTCATTGGTTTGTATATTAAGTAGTTTATAAAAAATATTTTTGAATTAACGAACCGGTTAAAAATAAATTCAAAATGGAAGCGACTTTGAAATGGAGGGCCCGTTTTCAATTTGAAGGAAGGGCACCTGAGCATTCTGTGTTAACAATTAAGGAGAGTTCCGTCAACGTAAGGAATATTTATAATCAAATTTTAATGCTTTCCGTTATTTTGTGCTTGAGGAATATTCGATTATGGCATGTTTGGTTCATATAGAAATTCATTTTAGTAGTTATCATCTCCAATCTCGATTTAATTTCGGTTTGCTGAAATTATTTCAAGGAAAGACATTAAAAACTATTTCAAAACAAAAAAACATGAACTGGACTTTTATGTACTATGGCAACATTTATTTCTTGTATATTTATTTTTCGGTAGTCGTTTGTTGGCTTTTTTTGCTACGCACTCTTACTAAATAATATCCACGCAATATCGAAAAACAAAGAACCAAAAACAGTTTTCAAAAATAATGAAGCAAAAACTATTTTAGTAACATAATCCGAAACAGCAAAATGGGATATTCACAAAGTAAACGCGTAATTACTTTATTTTTTAAGCAAATATCAATATAAATGTGAATAAGAAGATAATGACGCCCTTTTCAAACAGAACAGTTTCGTTTCAGTTTTATAGTATTGAACGGTGTATTATTACGCCGTCGAATTCAGGGTTGTGCTATTGTAATGTAAAGAACACGCAGAAAGGGTTGTAATCAACCGAATTCCTTCTAGTACACTGACAAAAAAGCTTAAACAGATAGATAAATTAAAATAAAAACGTTATGTAAATGTTTTTAAAAGACACGTAATCAGGTGAGCAGTATTTTTCCTTCTTCTGACACAATAACAAGTAACGTTCTTATTTTTTTGTTTATCTATTTATCTATTTTCTAAAGAGTGGCACGTGCAAGAGGAGAACGAAAAAACAGAGTCATGCAAAATTTGTGTCGAGAAATGTCAACAGTTCCGACATTTTTTTTGTGTGTGTTCACTTTAATAAGAACGTGAATTTATGAGGTGAATTTATTCGACACAATATGATTTAACTCAAAAATAAAAATAAAATCTTACATGAGTTAAGATCAAAGTTAAGGTTTTATTGTGGACCCTCACCCCGTTTAAAAAACCTTGTTAAACTTTGTGACACATTTACATACAATGAGGTCAGGCGCGAACGAACAAATAATAATTTTATTATACCATATTTCTTCAAACTGAAACATAAGTATCAAAGTATACTTACGCAGATAGATATGAAAAGTCTTTGTTAAAGTTTGTGCCATATTTTCATGGAGTACAGGTGCGAACGCAGACCCCACAATTGTATTATACCATCCCTATTTAAGTTGAAACATACTTGTCAAAGTATACTTATGTACATCTATATCAAAAACACTTGTGCATGTTTTGTTTTCCATACTTTGGGGTCAAGGCGGAACGCAGCCCCCACAATTTTTATGACCCACCGTTCTGCCAGATCAAACATACCGATTCTTAATCTTCGATACATCTTTAATTATTATATGGAATCAGTTTTTTTTAAAATAGTAAACCAGATTGTAGCTAATTCCTGACCAAACACACACACACACACACACACACATATATATATTTACACACACAGATATATATATATATATATATATATATATATATATATATATATATATATATATATATATATATATCCGTGCAGGTTAGGAAAAATACTATTACTAATAACTTCACTAATTGCCAACGTTTCTACTCATTATTAGAAGGATTTATACTTGTTTGGAAAATGCGTAAGTCAATTATTCATAAAAGCATGTGGATATTTTTTTTAAATGTATATATTTTAAACGTGTGTCTCTCTCTCTCTCTCTCTCTCTCTATATATATATATATATATATATATATATATATATATATATATATATATATATATATATAAAGAGGGAGAGAGAGCAATATAATGCATGGAAATTAGAGTGTTATATAGTTAAATATCTTGTACATTAATATAGAACACATTAATATTTTTTTAAAATATTATATGATTTATGGGTGGGAAAAATTCTCATGATAAATATAGTAATTACTTTACCGTAAATCAGCTAGGAAGGTGTATGATGGCAGATGTACAGTCACTAAATTTCAAACTGATTATTACAGTTAGATCAGTATGAAAACTAATAATGGAGCTTTAAGTCTTAACGTAAAAGAGGGAGGACGCTCGTATGGAACTGCCGAAGCGTGTGCGAAGAAAAAGATTATAAGAAGTCTGTGCGTATAAACAGATGGTAGAGTCGGAGAAGACGTTCGATAGAAGGAACGCCAGAAAGAATGAGCAAGATTACAGTTTATAAGGGATTGCATCTAATATAAAGAAAATACGTCGCTGTTAAAAAAAAACAACTCGAGATATTAATGGTTCTGTGTTTCTTGAGAAATAATCTACAAAGTGTCGATCCCGTATGGAAAGTGGCCCAAGGTACGTAATACCTTTATAATGGTATACATGTTCTAAACGAGGCAGTAGATCAGACTGATATAATATGAAAGAAAATACATAAACATACATATACACACAAATGTATATGTATATATGTACACACAAATATATATAAATAAAACATATAAATATATATACATATATATATATATATGTATATATATATATATATATATATATATATATATATATATATATATATATATATATATACACTTACAGTCCTGGTCAATTTATGAGACCACTTTAGAAAGTAAGCGTTACGCATATTATCCAATTTTTAATCATGCAAATCTTTGAAACCATTGCCGAAAGGGAAATATGATGGAAAAAATTAAATCTGCTTCATTCGAAACTTTAACCCTGGTCTAATAATAATTATTTTAAAAAAAAAACACATTTTCACCTTGTCAAAATGATAAGACCACTTTAATAAAATCGGCTAGTGTTGAAAAAAGGAATACGAAAAGCTGTCTATGTTACTAAAAGCAACATGTTAGTGGATAAAAAACATGGCAAAAGGAAACCATTATCACAGTTTGAGATAGGGAGTATCTTTGAGCTTAATAGGGCGGGACTCTCCCACAGATTCATTGCAAACGAAGTGAATCGTAGCAAAACGGTCATCACAATTTTTTTAAAGAAATCCAAATTTAATATGGACACAAAAAGAGTCCAGGTCGACCAAAAAAAAATAAATAAATAACCCCATCACTGGATCGCCGTATCAGAAGAAGTTTACAAAAAAATTCCAGTATGAGCTCAAGTCGATTGAAAAGCCAAACAGCAGCAGAATGTAGTCCTGAAACCATCAGAAGCCTCTTAAAATGAAGAGTTTCAACCATGTAAATCGACTACAGAAACCACGTCTTCTTAAACAGCACAAAGCTAACCGATTTAAATATGCCGCCAAATACCAAACTTGCGATTAAGAGAAGTTGGAAAATGTAATTTTCTCCGATGAGAAAAAGTGTAATATAGATGGTCCATATGGATTTCAACACTATTGGCATGATAAAAATTTTCCTAAAGAGACTTTTTTTTAACTCGGCATAGTAGAGGAGAGTCTTTAATGATCTGGGGCGCGTTCTCGTCAGCTGGGAGCCTAAAGTTGCAAGTTGTGAAAGCCGGCAAACATCAGTGAAGTACATTTCAATGCTTGAAAATTCTTCTATCAATAGTGAAGGTCCACGTCTGTGTGGAAGAAATTGGATTTTCCAGCAAGACAACGCCACGATACACACTTCTCGACAAGAACGAGAATACTTCTCTTCAAATAATATAGAATTGTTAGATCATTCAGCATGTTCTCCGGACCCGAATCACATTGAAACTCTTTGGGGATGGATGACAAAAAACGTGTTCAAACATGGAACCCAGTATGATTCGATAAAAGAAATTTCGGATTCAGTATTCAGTACATGGGATAAAATTCCTTCCCGACTGAAAAAAAAAACTTAGTTGCAAGCATGCTGAAGAGAATTTTTTTAAGTAATTCGTAATAATGGAGACTATACTAAATACTGAGACCCTTGTTAGTAATTTATAATTGCCTGGTGTTAGATAAATAAGCAGAGGTCTTATCATTTTGACCGGGTAAAAATATTTGTTTTTAAAAAATATTTATTAGATCAGGGTTAAGGTTTCGAATAAAGCATATTTCATTTTTCCAACATATTTCCCTTTTGGATGTGGTTTCAACGATTTGTTTGATTAAAAATTCGATAATATGCGTAAACGCTTACTTTCTTAAGTGGTCTTATGATTTGGACCCGGACTATATATATATATATATATATATATATATATATATATATATATATATATATATATATATATATATATATATATATATACTTATATCCATCAAATTCCCTCATATATTAAACTATGTTTCTTCATGGGACACCATTAAAAAATATTGTTATACACAAATAAAAGATGCCTGCCTTCAGCTTAAATAACAGTTTTGTAACAGTTTTGAATAAGGATTGTGACTACACAAAATATTGAGAGTTGACACGTTGTATGTTAATATTGGCATTTCCCAGGGGTGTACTAACATTTGTTGCCAAGGATGATTGGCTATATTTTGAGTTATTGTAAGTGACAATAAATTAACTCTCTTATATATGATGCAGACAAACTACAGTAATTGAGTAAAATAATACTTTTTCAGTGTAGCCTCATAAAGAGATATTTGTGGAAATGTGAGGGGTGTACTCACTTTTGTGATATACTATACATACATATATATATATATATATATATATATATATATATATATAATTTAAAGGGGATTACAACATTAATCGAAAGAGCAGAGCGTCTTTTTATGAAAACTGCATGTGTTTAACCTAGCGTTCTCTGTGTGGAGTAAGCATTACTGAAAATCGCTTGAGTATTATTAACTTATAAACATTACACATACACTTTGGAAGGTTTTTAGCAGCTACATTTTAAATTAAGAAAGAGGACTTTATTATTATAGAAGAAACAATGTGGATAGTATGGTTTTAATATCGGGTAACTATTTATACATGTCTGCAGAGTTAAAAGGTGAGAGATAAGACTCCACCGTGATGATGGATGATCGATAGAAAATTAGATGCGTTAAGTAATTTTAGAGCAAGGCGCATGAAGGACATGTTTGATATAACTTAGAAATGCCACTGTTATAGTTCGCCTTAAATTAATGAATATAGTATAGGTTAAGGTTAAATATACATTTAAATAATATACATTAATGGCACATATATCAGATACACTAATATTAATAATAGTGTATCAATTTTTTTATTAATAAGGATATTAAGTTAAACTTAAATTTCAAGATTGAATATTAATAAGTAACAGTTTTAATAACTTTTGGTGGTCCCTGTTTGTCAACTTTAAGCCAACGTTCATGACTTCATGCAGAAATAATTTCCACTCTTGAATTTAGGAGGGTGATTCTATTTTTTAATCGTCATATTTAAAAATCTTTAGGGCCTCTTGTGTACAAAGTGCACAGAATCTATCTCCTGGTGTATATGCTTTATATGATCCTATTATTTGCCATTTCAAATTGAATGAAATATTCGTATATTTGAGTTGCCAAATATGCCTGGATATGGTGTTTTGGTTCAACAGGGAGTGGTTTTTGAAGGAATGTTTCTGGGTTGAAATTCTATGCTTAATAAGCCCAGATGTGGAACCAAAATAAATGGCGTCTTGTTTAATGTAATTATATTCAGGTAGATTAGGGGTTGCATTCGCATATGGTGGTTTGGTCTGTATTGGATTGGTAGATTTGCATGAGCTTTGTAGAGCGCATCAATTTTTTTCTTCTACAGTTACAGCCTGCTATATTTTGTATATTCGTATTTTGTATTTTATTAATTTTTTATTGTAAAAACTAATTATTTTATTGATAGAAGAGTTAGCATAGTTCAGTTAGATACTTTGATTGTGTTCTTATTAAACATTTCACAGTACCTATGAGGAGCATTACAGTTTTTGTCCAATATTGTAAAGCATTCTCTGGCTATCTTTGTCTCAATATTTTTTGTATATGGAGGATTGAACCATAGGGGTTCGCTATGTGTGTTTTTACGTTTACAGGCATTGGTTTGCTGTTTATTTGTGTTAGTATCGAATACTTTAAGTTTAGTATTCTTTGTCTTGCTTTTTGGTCATTTTTTAACTCATATACGGGATGGCATGACCATATTATATGTTAATATGTTCGTAGTAGGTTTATTGTCAATGGAGTTTTTGTTTCTATCACTTGCGTCCTGAGTTTTTAAGGGCTTCCTTGCAATAGTTTTCATTTTTATTAAATACAGATTGGTTAGAAGATATCCTGGAAATTCTTAAAGAGACATTGGAAACTATTGATTTTAATATTGACTTAGGGTGGTTTGATTCGTTATGTAAAGATTGGTAAGGTTTATGATATGGTTCACTGGAAGATTTTTTCAAGATTTTAGGTCATGTCTAAGAAAGTAACCATTTTTTTTTATGAAGATCGATTTTTCTAGTAAGTCCATGATTTTTAATAATTTATGTAGGGATTATAATTTCTTTTCGTAAGTTTTATTTGTGGAGTTTGTAAGGAAAAGTACATCATCGCTGTATAGTTCTCCTTCAAGTTTGAACTGTTCATGAAGTATAGAATGCATATATATATATATATATATATATATATATATATATATATATATATATATAATTATTAACTTTTTTAAAAAATATATTATTATAACCTTATATTTAAACCAAATTCAGTTTTATAATTTTATTCTATTTTTATTTTTTATCCTCAACCCATATTGATTTGCATATCAAGTAAATATTCTCCTTTTTATTTTCATTTTTTTCAGATACATCTGCCTTACTTAAAAAAGCTAGGTTTATTTATGGTGTATTGTAGATACATTTAAAAAAACACACACTATTTTGTCTTATGAGGAGATTTGTTTACAAAATACTATATGTCAAAATTATTGACCGTGTCTAAATGTCTATCACAATAAAAACATTGTTTTCCGAAACGATCGTACCCATTATTGCCTTTGTTGTTTCTTCTTATGAAACAGATTTTTAATTTTTAATACAAGTTTGAATTTTAAATTGTCAATCACATTACTATATTTATATATATATATATATATATGTATATATATAAATATTTATGTATTTATACATATAATATATATACATGTACGAATATATACATGTATGTCTATATATGTATATGTATATACATGTATGTATATATATTTATATATATATATAAATATATACATATATATAAATATATATACATATATACATATATATATACATATATATACATATATATACATATATATACACATATATATCCATATATATACATATATATATACATATATATACATATATATACATATATATCCATGTATATACATACATATATATACATATATATACATATATATACACATATTTATATATATGAATATATATATATACATATATATATATATATATATATATATATATATATATATATATATATATATATATGTCCTGTATGTGTGCTTTGGTTTAGATAATACTGAGGATAAATAAGTACGAATTTATCGCATTGTTTTGGAAAAAACAAAACCAAAGCCGCCAACAACAATAACTCGGATCTGAATATGACAGAAAAATATCATCTTACCCACGCCAGGAAGTGGTGGTGGTAAAACAAGGAACCGGCAACATATCTTAGACCGCAGATGTTATTAACTACAAAAAAATGAAAGAATATATATTTATATATATAAATATATATATATATATATATATATATATATATATATATATATACTTTTCGTAGAAGAGAAAAGCATTTATATTCGATGTTTGTTTACGTTTATATTCTGATTTATTTTTCAATTTTAGATTTGTTAAGCTGTCAGACATTTCGTTTTTATCAAATCCGAGAGAAGTACGTAAGGATTCCATCAAACCAGTCAGAATTCTCTATTATATTCCTAGAAGGATGTTGATGACTTTCGACGTTAGCTAATCTTTTATTGTGTTTATAGGCGCATGAGAGATATTTATAAGTCAACCAATCTAGACATATTAGATCAAAGTGTGTTTATCTCCAGATATACGTATACATATCTATACAAACCGTTAAAAAGAAGGCACCAACTTTTCCTCATTATATATATATATATATGTGTGTGTGTGTGTGTGTGTGTGTGTGTGTGTGTGTGCGCGTGTGTGTCTGAGTGTGTGGGTGTGTTTGTTTGTGTGCGAGTTTGTATGTGTGTACTTTTATAGTTAAATAATAAAATTTTACATCAGTGAAGCAATTTCGAACTTACAAACGACACATGAATATTAACACAGATATTTAGGAGAAATCGGAACTAATAAACATCTGTTTAAAATGCTCTATAGCTATGATAGAGCATCACTATTTAAAAGTGTAACTGTAGCAAATTAGAATTTACAACAGATTGTTAAAATGATGCGATGTTGATATGCATTTATGATCTTAAGAAATGAAGATCCAAATAATGTTTACTATACTCAGAATTAATTTTTTGGCATTTTCAAACATATATATGCATGAATGCATGCATATATATATATATATATATATATATATATATATATATATATATATATATATATACATACAAGTTAAGAGAGGTTAGTTACAATTGGGCTAGTTCATAATATAAGATGTGAAATGTTTCAAAGATAATATATAAATATAGAAATCCAAAATGATATTAAAGTTGATTTTCACTAATAAAATGACACGGTAAACATTACAAAATGTAATAAACTGTATCTCCCTGTCTCTTTCTCTCTCGCTTCCTTTCTCTCTCTCTCTCTCTCGCTCACTTTCTCTCTCTGTCTCTCTCTCTATATATATATGTATATATTTATATATATATATATATATATATGTATCCTTATATGTTTTGTTTTTGTGTTTGTTTTTGCAAGCTGCCTTTATCTGATGATAAGCTTCATAGCGTGTAGCTACATTTAATAATAGAAACTCATTTTTAACCTGTATCATCTCTATAGAAACACAAGCTTTGCATTATAATTTTTAGAATTTGCACAACAATTATATATGTATATGTATATATATATATATATATATATATATATATATATATATATATATATATATATATATATATTAATATATAGAGAGAGTGAAGGTGTCTGTCTGTTTGGTGTGTCTGTGTACATTTGCCTACGCAATAACACTGTCAATTCTCAGTCTATAGTCTCGAAATTTGATATACAGGGAACTGAGATTTGGGAAAATATATGTGATTGGTATTCAGCCAGAAATTTTGCAGTTAAGGGGTCAAAGTTCAACGATTTTACCTTTGAGAATTCTACCAAACTCCTCCGACAAGTTTAGGCCTAAACACTTGACATTTTAGATAAAGGTTCTTTTGACATGGATCTAACTTAATAACTTTATTTGAGCCCAAAACAATAAATTTTAAGGGGTCATAACAGGGGTCAAAGTTTAAAAAATTGATCGTTTTTTTTTGTTTTTTTTTTTGCTCAGCATATACCTCTATACAACCGAGTAACGCTGGGAACCCGTGTATGTATATATAAATATATATATATATATATATATATATATATATATATATATATATATATATATATATATATATATATATTTTATATATATATATATATATATATATATATATATATATATATATATATATATACAAGCAGAAACCGAGTAAAACATGTTCTTAATAGATATTGTGGTTTTTCTTCTGGATCGATTGATGTTAAATATTCCACTTTAAGTGAATCATGAATTTGAAATAATATCAAATATATAATATCAAAAGGGGCAAGTACACACCATCAAAGAAGTCCACCATCAATGTATAACGGCAGAAAAAGAGTATATATGTAAGACAAGCGCGTCTAAATCTTACAGGGTCACGATGAAGGAAATTGTACAGACAAAAATAATGAAATGAAGGCGTAGAAAAACACAGAAAAGAAAGAAAAACAAAAGAAATAGTGTATAAAAAACAAACAGGCGAAATAAAACACACCAAAGAAACTTAGAGAAAGCGTAGAGGATATATTTAAATTTAGAGGATGTGAGAAAAATGTGCAAGTAGATAGAATACAATCGATTAGCACTGATTTGAAAAAAAAATGTACGTTAACACGTAAAGAGAACTCGTTCTACTGATATACCCAGTCACAAGTATAGTCATAGAGGAATCTAAATGCATACATCGATATTTTTATGTTTTTACTAGAAAAGATGATGCTCCGATATTGATGTAAGAGTTCTTAAGTGTACTAGCATCAAGTGAAACGAAAACAAAAGCAGGATAAATGAGAAAGTGCTGAGTGCCAATAGGAGTAGTCCACTGACTTGTAAAATTTACTTCTAGGTTCTCGTGGTTTAATATTCTAGCAGGTGAATAAATTCTGGAATATTTCTATAAAAGTTATATTTGATTACAAAAGAAAATACGAGATACAATTTTATACTTAATAAGGTTAGTAACGTAGCTCAGTGACAGTGCCCGAGTAAATCACGTCTCCGTGCATACATTCATTTTAAAAGAACATGGCTGGGAGGCTTGAAATTTGCAATTTAAGGAACTATGACTTGTAGATTATATGTTTTTACATTATTTAACTATTGATTGAAGTCCTATTTTCTATTATACTTTGTTATTTATCTAACATAGTGGAATAATTTATCTTAATTAGCTTTATTCAATATTGAAATATATTTTCAGGTGTGTCTAAACGACTTCTCACACATTTTAAAATATGCTGGATGTTAAATGTCTTACGTGTTATATAAGTGCTTTCCAATGTTATTGAAAATATTTTCCTCCTGATTATTTTTGTATATTATCGCATGTTTTTTAAATGTAATGTTTGAAACACATTAATATATGAGGATAAGTCAACATTTGCAGGCAGTTTTCAGATATGTTTAAATCCATGTTTATAAAAAATGTAAACAGGTAAGTTGTAGCAATGCAGATGTAAGATTTCAAAGTTCTGATTTCGGTTCCATCTCGTGGTTATGCTTTATATGTCGTAAAAGTAATTAAAAAATTTTAATGCAATTCATAATTATTATGAGAAATGAAGACATTTGTTATTTCGAAATGAAACAAACTCAGCAATGCACTTATTACCTTAAAGAGAATTGTAACAAACAGGTTGATAGCACCTCTATCTCTTTATTATAAAGTTAAAAATGGATCGTGCTGTATGAGTTATAATAAGCAGTACTGCGCATCAAATTGATCAAGCATGTATGTATGCGTCTGAGGATTAGAACGTGAGGGTGAGAATATGATAACGAAATCCACCATAATTAAGTTATAAATCACATGAGCAAATATGCAGAATGTTTTGTTAAAGCCTATGAATCAGTCGACATTATGTTCGTACATTTACGCATGAGTGAGAGCATAATCAGAAACACTTGTCCATTTTAATTTATAGATACACTTCTTGATGCATTTCTCTCTGATTACGTTTGCCTGTTTGCTTTTACGCTGCTGAAGAAAATAAACAGAGCTTTTTGTATTCCAAATATTTATCTAGGAGGCCGCCGTATGTGCGCCAGCGTAAATTTGCCGCGGGCATTTATAACAAAAAAAAAACACACAGTAAATACAATGCGTGTGCATGGTAAAATACGTTTTTATGTTTGTTCTGTAGATGTGCTACCGTCTCCAGGTATCAAGATGTGAACCTCACATAATGGATGATATGCGCATGATGAAATCGATTCTACGTGCTCGCCTTTGCCCGCCGTAAGAACTCACATTTAGTAATGACTGATTACAACCACTATCAGCAATTTTCGTTATTCTCTGTCCACGCTTTGGTTAAACGAATTACCATGCACAAAGTTTTTCTTTCCAAGAGCAGCTTATCTGTAGAACACGATACCAAGGAGATGCTTCCCAGCGAACTATAACAGTGGCATTTCTAAGTTATATCAAACAAGTGCTTCATGGGCCTTGCTCTAAAATTACTTAACACATCTAATTTTCTATCGATCATCCATCATCAGGGTGGAGTCTTATCTGTCACCTTTTAACTCTGCAGACATGTATAAATAGTTACCCGATATTAAAACCATACTATCCACATTGTTTCTTCTATAATAGTAAAGTCCTATTTCTTAATTTAAAATGTGGCTGCCAAAAACCTACCAAAGTGTGTGTGTAATGTTTATAAGTTAATAATACTCAAGTGATTTTCAGTAATGCTTACTCCACACAGAGAACGCTAGGTTAAACACATGCAGGTTTCTGTCGGTAAAAAAAATGGGCAATCATTGGTGATGATTCTCTCGGAGATTAAGACGTATGAGATCCGCCAAACCAATTGAGTTTTATCTAAAATCCACCCCTATGTTTTGTTTATAGTGATAAAGGCTTTGAGCAGAACGAATCACACTGGTTGGTACAACTGCTAATCTCATTCGGTGCAATGCCTCAGTCAATACAGAGCAAACAGTATACCAGTTATTAATACTATATTAATGTTTTTTTACGGCATACTGTTTTCTCTTCACAGATGCATGTCTTAATTCACACTGGAAGTGTATTTTTGCTAGTGGATAAAAAGAGATACCAACCTAGAAATTTCTACGTCCTGGAGCGGTACATACTGCGCTTTGTTCAGTTACCTGGCATTGGCCACGCTCATAGCTGCGCAATGCCAGTGATTTGACAATAAACCGATGTTTCAATTTAATTTTACCGTATCCAACATTAGAAAATTCTGAGCTATAGACGAGTTGCTGTGGCTTTGTTAATTGTTTTCTTATTGCTGGATTGACATACCAACAGCGCTTGATATTCCCAAATGCTGTCCAATCTGGTACTGACCAGGCTCGTTGTGACTTAACTTTGGTGATCTGGTAAGAGACGTATAAATAAATATTAGAAATATGGTAAAGTCATTTATGAAGAAAATAAATTCTTCCTTGTTGATAAAATAATGAAATATCGTATTTAGCCAATAATAGAGGGGTTTAAGTAGATATCGTGTGTTTGGTCAAGATCAAAGTGTAGTATCTGTCCTCCAGATGCTGCACTTCTATTTCTTGTTCGCTTTCAGTGGAGGAGAAATCCTTCACGACTGAGACAATTTTTTTTGTACCTTTTCTCCACGTTAAAAAACGACCCTGGTGTCTAACTCTGTCCCGTGGGGAGGCATAGTAAATAGCTACTACATATAACAGCACAACAACGTTGATATGACGTGAACACCGAAAAACCTCTTCCAAAAATATGACTTCAAATTTGCATACATTCTTTTTAATGCAAGTTTGCGTCTTACTGCCCGAAAAAAGAGAAAACTTAAAAGCAAAGAGGCAAAAAAAAAAAAACGACGGTCTCAAAGGAATCTTTCCCGCCCCCACTCGTTTTTCGTTTTTATAGAATATTTTTTATGAGTCTCTGTAATGAAATGACATACGTTGTTGATATTGATTTGTACGCGTATGGAAAGTATGAACAAAGTTGGCCAAATACGAGAAAAAAATCAAACAGGAAAAACAAAAAAAAATAGGGGTACGACTATATTCATTGTAAAAAAAATGTTATTTCTAATATACACTAACAACAATTGGACGAAAACTATATTTTAAATGCAAACGAAATAAGCAAATAATTACGCTTCTTAATACTAATGCATACCGGATGATTTTAAGAACAATTATCCCACAGTGTTGACCTGGTACATTCAGATATATGCCAGCAGTAAACAAATAAACAGTAAATATGGATATGTTAAATAGTTCTTTTTTTACAATCTGCGCGTTTTTTGATAAAAATTAAATTTTAAAAGTTAGCCTAACATACTGACTACGGAACTGGTGTACATAGTATTTTTTCTAAAGTCGAAAAAAACGCTTCTAAAACATAGATAGAACGCGTAGTCAAATACTTTGTTCTCTTTTCAGAATCAGTCATGTGAAAAGAAAGTCACTGCAATAGATCAAACAACTACAAAGAAAAAAGGATGGTCGGCTAAAATGACTCCTCTCTTTATGTTATGTTAAGCGAGCTCACTCTCATACATTGAGGATTGTCAGTTAAAATAAGATAATGTTTTTAAGACGTTGGTTTATAGCAGATAGATATAAAAGATAGATCGAATAATAGATCGATAAATTATACTTTGAATGCACACACACGTATATATGTATATATATATATGTATATATATATATATATATATATATATATATATAATAGCATTTCAGTCCGGTATTGCCCGGGTGTTTGCAGGTGTGTGTTGAGCAAAAAATAAGTGGTAGTGGGAGGGCAGACTCGAACCCGTACCGCGAAGGAGGAAAAGAACGTGGAAAAGCTGACGTCTTTGCTGTTACGACCAGCGCCAAACAAAAAATGACTTAAATTTAAATTAAGGCATGACAAGCGTAAAAAAGGGATGGCTTTCGAAAATATATGTGAAAAAGCGGCCCTTCCCCGTAAAAATGTGCCCAGTTAAGGGTGAACAAATTAA
>NC_136493.1:106045297-106075297 GCF_053919585.1 Euprymna scolopes | reverse complement strand
TATATTTCCGACTACTATCTTATTTCTTTAAATACATTTTAAAAACTATGTAAGAAACAGAATATTCGGTGGTTTCTTCATCATTCTTCCTTTAAACATAAACTAAGTACACCTGTTTATTCTATAGCATGGAAGATCGTATACTTAACCAGATAAAGTGTGTACATATACTAATAATAATGTATTTATACCTGTTAGAGTCGTTACGCCTAATAATCAACAAGTTTGTGGCGTTTCAAAGCAGTTAGTACTTAGTGTGATAATAGGTGAACATCGTGTTATACTTTGTGTGTCAGATATATGACAAGTTGGTTGGTTGGTTGGTTGGTTGGTTGGTTGGATGTTTGGTTGGGGGGTGTTGGTTGGTCGGTTGGGGGTGTTGGTTGGTTGGTTGGTTGATTGTTTTTCTTTTACGGCATATCAACCCTTTTAAGGTTATTTAATTCTGAATCCAAAGATTTCGAAAAAAAATCTTTTTAATAGAATATATGTGTTGTTTTCAAGTCGGTGCCTGTTTCACCTATAGTTGGGACCCTAACAGATACTATCATTCCGGGTCCGGGTTGACCTGGGAGCAATGGCAATCAAAGGGTGGCTCCACACTCACCAAATCCCTCAAGCTGGGGCCTCACCACTGGATATAGTTTAAGGTCATATCTAGAACCTGGGTAGTTGGAGGAGATAAGATAGTATATATTGAGTTAACATAATGAGCATCTATCTATCTATTAATCTATCTACCATCTATCTGTGTCTTCAATCTATCTATCCATCTATCTGTGTCTCAATTTCTCTCTCTTTCTCTCTGTCTCTCTCTGTATGTATGTCTCTCTCTCTATATATATATACATACATATATACATATACATACATATATATATATATATATATATATATATATATATATATATATATATATTATGACAACAATTTCATTATGGCTGAATAAATACTAATTAACATGAGAGATTAACAAGGAAATAAATGAAAAAGGCCTAGCTTAACCGGATTTTCTTTCTCGCTCAAAAGAGCTAAATCGAGAAAAAAGTGCGATTAATATGGTGGGGGATATATTAAATAATAAGAAAAAAATTAACTGAATAAATTCACTAAGAAAAAATCATATAGAAATCACATAAAATTTTCAGAGATGTTCTGTTATGTTTGCAAAGTGAAAGTCTCAATATATATATATATATATATATATATATATATATATATATATATATATAATTATATATAAACACCGTATATAAACAACACTAGCGAATAAATACTTGGAACTCAAAGAAAGCGGACATTCGCCGGTAGTCGAATGGAAAATAATGAGACAAGCTACCACGTGCAGACATTTAGACGACCCATGTTAATTATGCCTCCATGAAAAATTTGCTATCCTGTACTTTAAAGAACCTCAAAATCTATTAAACTGTAGACGAGAAATAGCAAACAACTGTGTTCACAAAATAAAACATACACTAGGATAGCGATACAAAATAGCTTTAAACTAACAATAACAATAGAAAACAAACAAATACATAAATTAAATAAACATGAATATACATAAACGATCACACATATATGTATATATATATGTGCATGTATGTGTGTACACATAGGTATATTTATATATATATATATATATATATATATATATATATAAAAGAAAGGAAAAGATCTACCTTCAACCACTAACCTAGTTCTAAAACAGATCCTTTGTTCGATAAAATGCATTGGCTGATAGGAGGGGGCGCGGTGGATACTAGAAAGCTGATTGGCTAACTAGACATCCTCAACATATATAAAAACAAGAAGCAACCACAAAATTCGCGCATACGCCTGACGAATCCTATAGTGGATGAAACGCAGATTATGCAGTGTAGCTTAATCGCCATATATATTTTATAAATTACTATATATATATATATATATATATATATATATATACATATATATATATATATATATATATATATATATGAGGGGTGTATGGGTGCGTGTGTGTGTATGTGTGTGTAGGTGTGCGTGTGTGTGTGTGTGTTTATACGTTCTATCTGTTTACGCGAACGATTAATGTGTACCAGCCTGATTTTAGTAGGTTAAAATGTAAAGAATGAAGAAGAGGAACGTTGAAACTAAGATTATTTCAAATCACTTACACCATGGACTTAATTACATATTTGCGTGTACTCATTTGCATGACTTGTGAAAGAAATATTCATCGAAAAGGAAGAACTATAGTAGAACTAATCCCATTAGCTTTACACTAAAGGAATAATTTTATAACACTGCTGAAAGGAAGGAGAAATTCGAGCAAATTCAAAACAAACAACATAAAACAGAGAAATACCGGTTTATGGTCGTAGGAATTTGGAGTTTCGTAACCGGTTAATGAGTACATTTTATCTGCCACTAATTATGTACGCATGCTTACACACACGCGCGTGTACACACATCTATTTATCTATCTATCTATCTATGTGTGTGCGTATGTGTAGATATATGGAGGTATATTTTTATACCTGAGTTGAGTATATTGAGAAGAGATACACGAATTACCAATGGTGTATGAGCGCTGAGATTTGTGTAAACAATTCGGGTTTATTATAGAAATATCGTATCCTTAATCCAGTTGTAATTTTATTGGCGTTTTAAATATTTCCGCTTTTATGTATTTTCGCCGATTTTGTCTAATTTTTCATTTGATTTTGTTTGCTGTACTCGCTTTCTGGTGAAATCTTTATATCTTTATATCTGCAACAATCGCTTTTGTGTCCAACTTTCTTGCAAATGTAGCAGTTTGTTTCTTATAAGAGCAATCCGATCCCCAATATGTTTCTGCGCATCTCTTACAATTATATCTAGGAAGAAACTTGTTATATTCTTTACTATAATTATAATTATTATATTTGGAATATCTCGTTCCGTTTTGACTGCTTTTATTTGTATAGTTTTTGGTTGGTGTGTATGGTTTTCTAACCTTTCTTACATATTCCACTCACGATTCTTCTATCTTTTTTTAATCGATTTTTAGTGTTATGGCCCTTTCACAATCCTCTGCTAATTTCTGAAGTGTTAAATCTTGCTCAGATTTCAGCTTAGACAACACTCCTCTGCGTATTTCTGCATTTTTCTGGGAGACTAACCCTTGTGCGAAGATTAGGCACTTAAAATTATAACAGTTTTTATTTACAACTGATGCGTATGTCAAATAATATTGGTTGTCCATCTTCCTTAGATTCATAGACATCCATCTCTTATGAAAAAGGGATATATTCGGATTAAATAGTACTTTTAGTAATTTTACAGCTTCCATTAATCAAATTCCATAGTTTTTTTAGGTAGTATATAATCTACGAACTTGCTGTGTTCTCTTACACCAAACTTACTGAGTAAAAGGCTCACTTTCTGGCTATTTGACCAACTTTTGCAGTCCAGTTGAAAGACATCCTCGTATCTTGTATAGTATGCTACAAAAGTATTTTCTTCCTCCGGCACATAATTAAATGTGTCCATGCTATTAAATATAGTTGTATGCGAGTAATTAGTTCTGCCAACATTTTCTCGATTAGTCTTTAATAGTTCCAGAGTTTTAGCAAAACATTCATTTTGCTTTTCTTCTTGTCCAAGTTGTAATTTCCTCTGCCTTTCTTCTTGTTCCATTTTCCTTTTCAATAATTTCTCCTCTCTATGTGCATCTAGCTCGGATTGCGCCTTTTGTTGCGTCTGCAATAATTGCATTAACATTCTAGATATCCTTAGAAACGTCAACCGTTGCGTTGTACTTTTTTTTTTAGTGAATTCTGTCCATTTCTTCGTCCAACTGCGATATTTGACGTTCATCCTCGTCGTCACTATACAGTTTGCAGGTTGAAACAATAACGTAGAAAGCAATACAAATTGATCAATACAAGGTTGATCAAATAAGAAGTGTATTAGGAAAAGGTATATTTACAGGATATTTACATAATGGTGTCAAATAAGCGAGTCTTTGCTGGAGAAACATATCTGCTCTCGGCGGCCTTCGGTGGCTTCTGGCAAACACACACCCAGACTAACTGAGTCTTCCTATGTATGTGTAATTACTATCCACATATGCAAATGAATGTGTGCCACCACAACAATATATATACTAGATTACCCAATACCCGTTGGGTCAAATATATATATATATATATATATATATATATATATATATATATATGCGTTATATAATGTGCATAATGTGATCTAAATACCTTTGATGGTTGAACATTACATCAGTAACGGATGAAAACGGCGTTAGAGCTTTTAATTATGTGAACAATTCTAGAAAGAACCCGGTTTTGTCTTGCTGGTCTTATTTGGTTTGTTCGTGACACAATCCAAAAATAGGATAAACAACTTAGGCTGAATTCGGGAATTCATACCAATAATTTATACTATAAATGCTTCGCTAATCAAACAATGTATTCTGAGAGAGGGTACTATTTTGTTATTGATTTGTATAAATTCGAATTTTTCAAAGGAGCATAAACCTAAGTTCAAGGTTCCAATACACTCCCCATGTCAAAAATATATGATTTAATATTAAATATATGTTTGAAATTTATTTAATTAATATGCACAAGTCATTTCGCCAATTCAGCCAATCGGGGCAAATTAAATTTAGACGTTATGAAGATAAATTTGCCGTATAGAAAAACCCAGGCCTGGTTACTTCTGTATAATATTGTGCATGGATCATGGTTTGTCAGAAATTCGGGAGTTTTTAAAAAGCTGAAAGTGAGGCCCTAAACCCACAATATACATCCGCTTATTGATTTCAAGAGAAAAACGAAGAGAGTAATAGAGCAGATAATCGATTGTCGCGAAAGTTTTTCTTGTTTAGCCGCTTTCCACGCACGCTATGTTGTTGAAAAAGAGAAATCGCATCGTCTTCCTGTTTTACAATAACACTAAGTAAACGGACTTTATTTATTAATTTTTATACAAAAGATTGAATGGTTTACGACTACAATTACTTTATTATTGTCTAGGGAATTTGTGACTCAATAAACAAATGAATGCTACAAATTGGAGATGATTCCTTCAGGGGGCAGAAAGCAGGAAATAAGTTCGGCTTACGAATTTTATATATATATATATATATATATATATATATATATATATATATATATATATATATATATATATATATATTCTCAATTGTTGTTTTTTTTCCGACGGACCACTGGTGAGGCAAGAAATAAAAGAAATGCAGCCATCACTCCGTCATCGTATAAGCGACCGCGATCCCCCTATTTAATTTTATTGGATGTTGCGAAATCGGACGCAGCTAGCACTATACTTATGTACTGATGAACACTAGGCTATATTCGACGCGTTTTACCAGGATATGAATTATAACTGGAATAAGACAAGAGTTATCAAAATAAAATTTTATAATGTTTTACACACTTCTAATCAGGCAAGAATTTTATAAACAAATGTAGATTTTGCGTGTATACTAGTGCCTTAATCGCGGCATCTCTGTAAGATAACACCAAGAGTGTTTGCTTGATTTAATTCAATAGCATTAAATATCAGGGGGGATATGTAATTCTTCAACACGTGTTTCAAACCACTACACGGAAGAAATCTTTTTAAACGCCGTTCTGTTAAACCGAAAACCGAAATAACGCATTACCGAGCAAGCATGCTCGTTGTCCAAATAGCAAAAACCCAGACAAAACGTACTTAAACTCTTGATATTCCATTACATTTCGGAAATGAAGTATTAAGAAAACACTTCATTTAATCCCAAGTAAAGCAACCGTGTACGTCAGGTCATAAATTATATACAGTGTGTAAATTAAGACACACGTAGTTTATGTTGAGCGTTTCACTGGGCCGGGTATTTAACCTTTAATATTAATCGGTATACTACCCGAATCAGAACGGACTCATATTACTGATATATTGTTGGGCTCGTTTCATATTGCAAGAAGTTCAACGCAGGCTAAAGTTATTCAAGATAAATTATGTTGATCAACATGTAGACATACTACTTTCAAACTATTTCTAGCAGTGTT
Source organism: Euprymna scolopes (assembly GCF_053919585.1). Taxonomy (NCBI): domain Eukaryota; kingdom Metazoa; phylum Mollusca; class Cephalopoda; order Sepiida; family Sepiolidae; genus Euprymna; species Euprymna scolopes. The sequence goes on along the minus strand of NC_136493.1, from coordinate 106,069,244 downwards.
CATGTTGTATATATATATATATATATATATATATATATATATATATATATATATATATATATATATATATATATATATATATATATATGTTTTATCATTGTAAATCGATTTTCATTCTTTATGCGAAAAGAAATTACTTATCGGGTTTGCCAAAACAGCCAGTAAAATCAACATATAAGGTATCTCTCTATCACAATCCACCAGTATCTCCCTCGTGTCCTTTGTTATAATTTCCTCACTAATTAATGTTATATATATATATATATATATATATATATATATATATATATATATATATATATATATATATATATATATATATATATGTAAGCTGAACATCTGTGTGTGTGTCTGGTTATGAATAGGCTCCTATATGATTGACTATTATATAAAACAGATCACATATAATGGTGTAAGATGTGTCGGGACACAGGAATGGGTATGTTTCTTCTGGCATAATGATGATTCATAAAAATTGTGGGGTCTGCGTTAGCGCCTGGTCAACAAAGTATTGAAAAAAATTATAAAAAAACCGTTTCAAGTGTTTTTGATACAGATGTACATGAGAATATTTCGATAAGTATGGTTTAACTTAAATGGAGATGGTATAATAAAATTGTGGGGTCTGCGTTCGCGTCTGGCCTCCATGCAATGGAAATAGGCACAAACTTTAATAAATACTTTTCATATCTATCTGCGTAAGAATACTTTGATAATTATTTTTTCAGTTTGAAGAAATATGGTATAATAAAATTATGAGGTGTTCGTTCGCGCCTGACCTCCACAGAATGGAAATCTGTCACAAAGTTTAACCAGGTTTTTTTTAAATATAGATCCACAGAATATTGTGAGATGTGCTCCAATGTGAACAGCTATTGTATAATACATTAGTGGGGTTATCTATTTTGTTTTTACTTTCATCATATTTTGCTTTGGATTTTGATACCCCCGAATTCGAAGCTATCTCTTTACAACTCTTCCTGTTCACAACCTATCATACTTTCATAAAACAGACCCCATTTTCTGTAGGCTGTTTTTGAACCCAGTCAACGACGGGTACTTTTCCTAGTATACGTACACACACACGCACACACATACATACACACATATATATATATATATATATATATATATATATATAATTAGTTCTCCTTTTTTTCTTTTTCTCTTTCTCTTTTAATTCTCCTCAATCTTTTTTTAGCTTTCCCGTTTTGCTTTAATTTTTATTCTTGTGAATATTTGTTTTACATTACCTATCACTCTCTGTTCTGAGGGATAGAGACGTATTTATGCCGGTAAAGTTTCTTTAAAAATAAAAATAACTCTAAAACAGATTTAAATAATATTTATTCCTGGACCTCTTGACAACGAGTTTTTCTTGGATTATAATTATTTGGATAGTTACAAAATTTTCGAATTATAACATTCTTTTTGGATTCATAGGACCATTACAGATTTTAAGTTTATTAAACGTGTTGACAGTCTCCTTCCGGGTTTTTCCTATGGAAAGTTATTTCCGAAAAAAATTTTTTTCTTTGATAATATTGATCTCCCCATATCTTTTAATTTATTTTTTAATACTTGACGTTAAATGTGTCCTCTGATTTCTTACATGTTCCCATAGTACGGACCCGTTACACAAAAAGGTTTTATTTCATTTATGCCATGTTTAAATCTAATGCTGTTTCAAGTAACGCCAGTACAAGCAAATTCCTTGCACTTTTATAATATTTATTCGCTAATATCTTCCTATTAGGAGGAGTGCGCATTTCTTTTGAAGTTCCCGGATTAAAGGGCATTCAAATACACATTTTGTGTCCTGTCGAACAATATATTAATTTAAATTTTTTGTTTCGGCATTTAATTTTGCTTGTATATATAAATATATAAATACATATTTATATATATATATATATATATATATATATATATATATATTTATATATATATATATACGTGTTTTATGGAAATGAAGCTATATGTATATACAGATTTACAGTTATAGTTAAATGTATATATATATACATATATACACCCATATATATATATATATATATATATATATATATATATATATATATATATATATATAAGAGAAGGTTGTAGTTTGCTTGAATCATTGTTGGTAAAGAAATATATATATATATATATATATATATATATATATTTTTTTTTAAGCCAACACAATGCGGATGAAGATGAAGTAAAAAAGAAAAACAAACAGATGTAGACGGGTATGATTAAGTAGAGGAGTGTCTAACCTTTATTTTACTATCATTCTAACGATAACGAAGCTCCTTGGAATAATAATAATAATAATAATAATAATAATAATAATAATAATAATAATAATAATAATAATAATATGAGCATTGCTATAATGGTGTAAAAATATAAGTCGTAGTCATTTCTATGTGCAGCCGCTCTTCACAGAAATAAAATTTCGGCGGAATGTTACCTCAGAACGAAACAACCGAAAGAAATAGAGCCAAACCCGAAAATCGTGTACACAATGGTGTTGAAGATAAAGTTAATTAAAGCAAAGATCATATGTATTTTTCTACGTAACACAATATCACTGTCTGATTATATGTTAGGACATTGTTATATAACTCATTTTGTTTATTTTTATATTTAAAATCCGATAAATGCTATGTGCATAGAAACGTTGTTAAACTCATACTTGATCATGTGTATTAATTTTCCGTATTAACACGAGTGTTTACGTTATCTATAAAAAATATCCGCTTTGTGGATTAAATATATTGTTCATTCCCTGGAATTTCCACGGTTTATTCTACTATTAAATAAACGTGAAGTAATACTGAATGAATTAATTTACTCAAGAAAGAAATGCCTGCCAAACATTGCCAAAATACGAATTAAAACTTACAGCCATGAGTTTAGTTGTTTAATCAAATGTATACTAAATGCGTTTAGGTAGTGAGTTAGCTGGCATGTATTTCGAATTTAATGATAAAAAGATAGAGAGCTGAAAGTAAGAGATTATTGATTTGAGTCTAAATTTTTTTTTGGATCAGTTTCTATTATTTCGTTTACACGGTCAGAATCTTCACCAGAAAAAAGATGAAATAAATGAAAAAGAAGGAAGAGGAGGAGAAGAAGAAGAAGAAGAAGAAGGTGTAGTAGTAGTAGTAGAAGTAGTGGATGTAAGCGGAACAGAACATTGTCTCCTCTGTGTTTTCTCATCAATCTTTCTTTGTTGGTCTTGTCTCCTTGATGCATCTCCACCCTGCGTCATGCCCCCCGTTTTCCTCTACCAATAGTATAAGAAAAAAGTTTATCTTACAATTTCTATTCGTCATCTAATGTTTATTGTTGTGGTTATTGTTCCTCTTCTTAGTCTGTATCTGCTACCCTTAGTATTTCCCTTAATTTCTCTTTCTTTCGTTTTTATTCATTTACTTCTCCATATTATTATCATTTACTCACTAGGTGTAGTCACAAAAAGCCATCATCACAGATTGCTCTTTGAGAACAATTTATTGACGTTCTGTGGAGTCTAACAGCAAATCACACTGATTTCCAGCACTCTTTAATTCTTTCGATCAACATTGCAAAACAAGTTGAGTTATATCAACAACCGTTTATCATTGATTTCTCGTTGATAGCTACCATTAGTCTTTACTGGAATTTGGTTGACTAAAAGCTTCACCATGATCCCAATCTACTTAGCTCCAGCCAATAGAGGTATGGATTTTTCTTTCTATCCCCGGTCTTTTCACTCTCTTTGACCCTCATTTGTTTGTGTGGTGCCAGTTTATGGTGGCACACACACACACATAGACACACATACACACAGAATTAGGAGGTCATGTATCTTATAATTATAGTGTTGAAGTAACTGTAATGTTTCTTTGCCTTTTACGTCTGTAGCCGTCTCTCTGCGCCCAGTTTATCTGTAGCTCATGTGTGTTAGTCTCCACATTCACGGATTTTCCTTAATATTTCTGCGATTTTCATTATTGTTATCCGTTTATATTCTCAGTAATCACTTTGATTCCAGTCTAACCCGGTTTTTTTTTCAAAGTTGTATTGTTATTATTATTATTATTATTATTATTATTATTATAGTTGTTGCTGTTGAGTTTGTTATTGTTATTGTTGTTGTTAATATTACTATTATTTTCTCTTCCAATTTGAGTGTCCGTTTTTTTTTTAAACCTTCGTTCTCGTTTGGACCTTTTCATTTAATCTCCTCGACAGCCAAGTCTTTTCGATCTTCATTCTTTGCGTGCAGGCCTTTTGAATTCTTTCTAGTCTGTTAAGCATCAACGTTCGACGCCGGGCAATTTCTCATCTGCGATCCACAGAAACACATGCGCGCTAACTTTGTACTCTGTAATCGTGTGAGTTCATGACATTCATACAACAGAGGCCCAGGGTAATGGCTAACTATGGGGGTACTGGCCGCTTAACGTAAATGCTTGACATCGCTAAAAGGCAACAAGCGATAATAATGTCCGTCAATATGGTTTCACATCTGTTCTCCTTACATGTCAAACTAGATTTTACTTACGTGTACCCGCAGATTTTTCGTATTTTCGCCAGTTATTTCTTTGCTTACTGAGTAAGTTTTTATGGGGTTTTTTTAACGCTTCAAATTTTTTCCGTGTTTACTTTACGTGGGCGGATGTGTTTATACGCAACTAGTCTTTATTTATTAGCAATAAACCATGATTGACGCAAAAGGGCATTCATAGCGAACTTTCACACGTTTAGACAGCGGGAAAAGACGGTAATTTATTTATGTAAATTTGTCTAAATAATGTGGGCTCTACAGTTGTTATAAAAAGTAACTGACAAGCCGGCAGCTGCAGATGTCGCTTATGATAAATACGAGTATTCTATCCTCCAAAAGTATACTTCTGATGAAACTGTGATAGAAAATCCTTCAAACATACAAAACACCACCGGTTATGTATATATAAATATATATATATATATATATATATATATATATATATATATATATATATATATATATATATATATATATATATATATATATGTGTGTGTGTGTGTGTGTGTGTGTGTGCGTGTGTGTGTGTGTGCCAATAATATACATTCTAAATTCCACAATAATATATCATACTCATAAAGGCGTTATTTTTTATTTCGTTAATTTTCTCGCCTATATTAAATTCTATCAGGGACAAAACATTAATTTTCTATCGTCTGACACGTTTTCAGTTAGAAAGCGTAATGTATTTCCCTGAAATAATTTTAAAGGGCATCTCAAATGAATGAATATTTCTGAATATATGTAAATTACACACACACACACACACTATATATATATATATATATATATATATATATATATATATATATATATATATATATATATATATATATACCAGCTGCATTTCTGTGTGTGTATGTGTGTGTGTGTGTCTGGTCACGAATAGGCTCCTATGTGGTTGGCTATTTTTAAAACTGATTGCATATAATGATAGAAGATGTATCGAGACACAGGAACGGGTATGTTTGATGTAGCAGCACGCTGATGTATGAAAATTAGGGGGGGGGGCGTTCGCACTTTGTTCACAAAGTAAAAATACAAAAAAAAACGTTTACAAGTGTGTTTGATATAGATGTACATAGTAATACTGTCATAAGTATGTTTTAAATAATTAGGTATGTTATATTAAAATTGCGGGGTCTGCATTCGCGCCGGGTCGCCATAGAATGGAAATAGGCACACACTTTAATAAATACTTTTCATATCAATCTGCGTAAGTATAATTGATAACTATATTTCAGTTTGAAGAAATATGGTATAATAAAATGATGGGGGTGTTCGTTTGCACCTGACCTCCATAGAATGAAAATATGTCACAAATTTAACAAGGTTTTGTTTAATATAGATTCACATAATATTGTGATAATGGTTTTCAGTGTGAACAGGTATAGTATAATAAATTATGGGGATTATCTATTTTATTTTTACTTTCATCATATTTTGCTTTGGTGTTGATGCTCCCAAATTCGAAGCGTCCTCTTTACAACTCTTCCTTTTCATAACCTATCATACTTTCATAAATCAGAGTCCATTTTCTGCAGGCTGTTTTTGAACCAAGTCAACACCGGGTACTTTTGAAAGTATATACATATATATATATATATATATATATATATATATATATATATATATATATATATATATATATATATATGTGTGTGTGTGTGTGTGTGTGTGTATGTGTGTATGTGATGGGTGTTCCATAATTATTTAAAATTGATTAGAAATTGCATTGATACAAGTACTACGAGGTTCTCTGCTCCCGTGTGCCAGTGTCCGTCACTGCTTGCGATCATATGCTAGGGGGTTCCAACTGTCAACAGGAACATGAAAGCTCATCAGACTCCCCTTGATGCCATCACGAACAAGTTTTTTTGCGCTTGTGCTGGGGTCTTTGCCAAGAAGGAGCTCACTGTATGAGAATTGTGTTGGGATTCGATAGTTATCAAGCCAGAAATGATGACCCAGCCTACGCAGCTGGTTCGTAATAATAAGCTGTCTCTATTAACCAATAATTTGTATAAAACTGTGTTTATAAAACCTCTTCTATATGTGACTGGTATAAGGTTCCTCTTACAGAAGCACTACCCATGTCTTTTATTTTTAAGATTTAGATCACTGTCAGACCAGACTCTACCGTGTGACCTCCCAATACGTCTGGTGTCTTGCTGTCTTATTTCCGCATCAAGGCTGCCATCAGTTAAGAAGATATTACCAAGGTAGAAAATAATCTCTTGTGACTCCAATGCGCTCCTCACAGACGAGGCTATCAGGTTCTACATACAGATCATCTGGAGCAGCAGTGTACATGACTTTAATTTTCTTAATTCTAGCTCTTATTCCGGAGCAGGTAAAATCATTCGTGAACCAATCAATAATTAGTTACTTATATACTGGGGAGTGTGTCACCAGAGCAGCTGAATAAGCATACAACTGCTCCCTTACAGTACTATCGTTGACAAGTGTCTTGGTTTGGAATCTTCTGAGGGTGAAGGCTTTTTCGGTAGTTCGAAATTTTATATAATCACCCATATCGCCACCGTTAAATCTATACCAGAGCACAGTAAACAGGAAGAGCGACAATAATGTTGGTGCAGCTATATCATCCTGCTTTACTCTCTCATAAATGAAGAATTTTCCAACAGCTTACTATTGGATTTGATACGACCTTTCATACTATGACGAAGTTGCTTGAACTGTTCTGCAAAAGCAGGTGTACAGCCATATTTTCCCCGACATTTGAAGAGAGCGTCACGGTTGACTGTCTCAAATGCCTTACTTGAGTCGACGAACACGTGGCAAAGAGGCATATATCGCTACACGAGGGAGAGAGAGCTGCAATATATATATATATATATATATATATATATATATATATATATATATATATATATATATATATAAAGGTGGTTTAGAGCAATTGTCTATAGAGCAGAGTGGATTTTAATATCATAGTAAAAATACTAATTTAATTAAAATAAAGGAAAAGCATAATGCTCGTCGTAAAGCCTATTTATCAAAGCTCAATAGGCAAATATCCTAGAGCTACTTTTATATTTCTTACGGTGATTGATAATTTATAATTCAAAGTTAAAATCAAAAATCCGTTTCCTCTGAAGGCGCACAACAAAACCAAATATTTATATATGTGTGTGTGTGTGTTTTAACAAATGACGACACGCCCCTTTACAAATTCGTCTACGCATTTCCGAACACTACCGCCAAATCGCCGCGCCCCGCCACGAACAATATCTGTGAATCGACACACACGTTCCCTAGCAGTATCGAACAATCGCGTTGTGTACACACGCGACGATACGAAATGCAATAACGCGAGACACGTTATAAAAACCGTGTATTTTAACCACTGAATCATTTATCGACCTGTTGTTATAGCCTTTCGGCGAAACTATATCGTCACTTTTGGGTTAGATGGGTATAGTTTATTAGTAGCCTTGATTTGTAATCGAAAGTTCCTGGGTTCAATTTTAACCGCAGGTCTGGCCGACTCATACGCTTTTACGCTTCGCGCATGCTCGGCACCCTCATCTCTGATCTCAACATCACACAAATCACAATGTTGGGAAGGCTGTTTCCTACTGGTACTTAGCCTTTAAGATAAAGGCTCAGGAGCTTCATCAGTGGTGCCTGCATCTACCGCATCATTATAATATCTCCCTGCTCTAGATAATTGGGTGCATCATCTTCTGAGAAATTTTCTTTTTCTGGTTGCTCTGATTGTTGAGATGAGTATGTCATGTATTATGCAATCACGTATGTACGCCGGGCGCATATCATTTAGGTGGCATAGTGTTCCATGAACTGAGATCGAGTGTTGGTTATATATTGTTGTCATTGTTTCTGTGCCCAACTACGTCCTGAATCTTCCCCGTGGATTCTTCACCAAACCGCATTTTCTTCCTTATAGGTAATAGCAACTGTAGTATCGAGTACCATCATTTATCTATATCCTTGGCACGCATCTATAATTGTATAGCACATTCACAGGTGCCATGCTGACCGTCTTGTCGTTCTTAGGCGTGGCGTTGTGCCATTACACTGCTTCTAAGATTGTGCGCTTTATTGTGCTATGAGACATATCAATTATTCCGTGTTAGGAAGGTACGTGTGTGAACCAAAATTGAATGACTACGCCCCACATCTATACCCAAAACAGCAAATGTATTTCCGCAAAACGCCGCGCCATTATCTGTGAGCAATTCGATCGGCGGCCCCATTTCACAGAATATACTTTGCAACTGCTTAAATACACTAGCAGAATTTTGTCGGTGCAACTGCCTCCAAATGGCAAAACGGCTCGAAATGGGTTACATCCATAGCAACCCGGCTCTGAGGTTCCGGGATGTCAATACCTGGCTTCCAGTGCATCGGAGCTGGATCTATGGAGCCACCGACCGCACTTCAGTTGCAGTTAATAGTGAATTTGCTTACTTAACAAAGTGCCATGCCTTTTTCACACCATGATATCCACTAGACCGATTAATTGCCTGTATCTGAGACACGTGATCATGTTCATTGACCATAGCCCACACAAGTTCTGTGGGTTCTTTTGTTTACGGATCTCATTTAAACATCGCCGTAGTACTCGAGTAGTTTGGTCAGCCATGTTATCGTGAGACTTTACGAGCCCTACATCGATTGTTAGTACATATTTTGAGTTCAAATCTCGGAGATTGGAGAGGCGACGCCTAATTAAAATTTCGAGGCTGCTTTGGTGTACAGTCGTCTGTTCGGACAAGGTGTCAGTTATCAACCGATAAACACAGGCAGAGTTCGTTCGTAGATGTATGGTTTTGGCTTTCAACCGTAATTCAAGGTTGAAGCCTCGCAGCACAACATAACTCAGTTAAATATATGTGCTTGTTTTCATGCATTGTAGAGAGCCAACTTGTGTCGTCTCCTACGGAACCATTGCACTCCACAACCACGCCTCTAGCAATGGAACTAGTGTCCACCAAAACTGTAACATCATCTCCGCACATACACCAGTCACCTTTCGTTGGATTGTTCAGGGCTGCTTTCAAACAAATATCTTCGATCATCCGTGCTAGATTAGAGTCTTGCACTTTATCCTCATTTAGTCGTCATCGTATTTGCTCTTCCTTTTACAAACATCGTGACGAAGCGTAACCAGAACCTTACCGGGACATGACCAGACAGTTTCTCGCACGCTGCAAATACAATTCGGCGAGTAATTTTATCGGGAACTACTGGAAGGTCACTTCCACGCCTCCATAAGAATTTTCCGTGCTCCTCCTGGACATGTAATCCCAATACGCGTGAGCCTAGTCACAGCTGATCTGGGGTCTTGCTTTCCTGAACAAACTTCTCTAAATAATCCTTGACACGGATTGCAGAACACATCCTTACATTCACAAAAATTTCGTCAATATATCAAGAGGACGGTATTAACCATAACCTGCATTATTGAAGGGGCCGCGTTAAACTCAAATCTAAAGCGGGTAAGACAATAGTGTTGTCCCTTGATATCTACTATTTGGAACAGCCACAGAGATGTGTCAACATGTACTTGCAAATAGGCTTTGCGCAGATCCAGCACTGCAACGTTTGGCCCTTGTTGTCGCCATGCCTTCAATTCAACGCCCACATACTTATTTAGCTTCTGATAACTCATAACGGACCGCAATTTCTATGTGTTCTCCTGCACAACAGTCATTGATGTAAAACAGTTTTGGGGGATGCGAGTGGCGCTGAATTCTTGTCCCCTTGCTCGTTTCGCGGACAAAATTTTGCACTTTGCTCTCGGCGCCTGCATCGGTAACACGTGAAATCTTGCTGAGGCTTGACACTAACATCTCTTGCCGTCACACTATCTAGTAGGCAATCACTGGCTCTATGATTGAGTCTATTATACTTGTAACGCCGCCATGAAGTGGCTGTCTCCTTAGGTGTAATTTGTGTTGACCGTCAGCTAATACAACCTGGTGCGATGCTCCCGTGCATTTCTTATAATGGCACGAGCGCACGCCAGAATGCCTGATAGATCTTCGTTTTCAATCCGATAGGATGCTCGTAACAAGTGTTCCGCAATATTTGGCAATCCAGCACTGAATGCACACTGAAAGCATTGATCTGATACGTCGTCAAACAGGACCGCAAACTTGCATAGTTCAGCGACAAAAAATACGCCGACGTTTTCACCTGGTTGGAGGCGGCGTGCTCCAAACTAGTTTAAAATATTGCAACATATACAATTCATTATATATTAGTAAAATACATTTGAAAAAAAAACTTAAGGCTGCAATAACTTAAGTTTTACATTTATTTTATTACTTAGTTGATTAGGTTGCCATTTTCTTTTCAGTTTTCGATAATAATCCTTTATTTTTAACTAAAGCACATTACTTTTAATGTGCGTATTGGTCTATGTAAGCTGTGATATTTACAGGCTTTGCTTTGAAATAATATTTTCTAAGTATTACTCAAAATAATCCCATATTACGTACATGAATAATTACCATACACTGATGATCGCATAAGCAAGACACACTAGTGTATACAAGATAAATAGTTATTCTAAAAATATATATGTACATATCAAGAAATAAAAATCCTACAACACACACGCACACACACACACACACACATATATATATATATATTCGAGTTCGTGTAATTCAGAAAATTTTTATATAGTAATGAGTTTCAAGTAAAAATGAGTTGACTGTCGCTTTTATAGGAAATAAAAACCGACCCAGTTTCCAATAGAATTAACTAATAGCAATTAACAAAATAATTGGATTATCTTCCTTAATAATTGTCTTTGGAAATGATATGAAAACAAATTCAAGTTGAATGACAATAAAATTTAAACATTAAATAAATAAATTAGAATACATTACTCGAAATTTTATGCAAGGATTTATATATATATATATATATATATATATATATATATATATATATATATATATATATATATATATATATGCATATAATACAGCCCTTTTATTTATTCTCATATTCAATTAAACTTTAAACCTAAAATGGTCTTAAATCTAAGTACTATCAGTACGAAAATCTGTAAATATTTCTTGCCATTAATACGAAACTAAGATTAACCGTAACGTCATTGCAAGGTTGTTACGGCCATACTATAAATATAGAAATAAAAATTTAAAAAAAATTTTTTATAAAAAATTGAATTATTCGGAAATAAAGAAACAGCGAGATTTATTTAGGAACCCAGCGAATGGGATCTAAAAATATATATAGCTTAGGGTTTTCTGTGAAAACTTCTCATGGCTCTGTTCTTGAAAAAGGATAGAGAAATTAGGCGATATATTAATATTTAAATAGGATTTTCCGTAACTACAGCAAAGGTAAATGTTTCTAACATTCGATTCCCGTTAAGGACACTTTTTCCATTTTTTTCTCTCTCATCAAAAACGCTCTATTGCCAAAAGTCGGTTTATTCATAAAATCTGAAGAAATGCTGGTTTGGTATATTTTCAAACGAAAATATGGTTGAAATTGTTCGACTGGACATAGTAACAATTGTAACGTAAAATGAAATATACTTTTCTTTGACATCAACCCCCTTTTTGAAGTATTGATTTATATATATATATATATATATATATATATATATATATATATATACACACACACACACACACACACACATATATATATATATATATATATATATATATATATATATATATATATTAGAAATCAGCAGGAAATGTTACTTTACACTATTGATTGTGTAATCATTGAATCATGGTGTATGTATCTATAAATTAGTACTAATTATATATACATATATATACATATATATATATATATATATATATATGTAATTGTAACACTACACTAATGATAAGTAAGCCTGAATCTCTAGTGTATACATCTAATTTATATAACGTACATATATATGATTAAAAATATTCGTATATTTGTGTACGTATTCATAAAAATGTACATATATACATATATATATATTATATACATCATATAATATATATATAACAAATATGTATTATGTAATATATGCATATATAATATATATGTATATCTATAATATAAATGTTTATATGGCATATATATATATATTTATCATATAATATATATATAATAAATATATATTATATAATATATGCATATATATATGTATATCTATAATATAAATGTTTATATGGTATATATATATATATATACATATGTATATATATGTATATATATGTATATATATATATATATATATATATATATATATATATATATATATATATATAGTAGTCTACACATTGGTCTACTTTATCATCCTCCTCAGAGAATGCAAAGACATCTTAATTGCACGCTCCATGCTACGAGCAGTTGATTGTTAGACTGGTCATTTCTATTAATAACCAATGTTAATAAGTCAGCTCGACGAGGCGTATGTATACACAAGTTTTCTTATTTACGTTCTTCATGACGGAATGATGAGTCGAGTGCAACACGAACCCGAGTTGTCAGATACTTTCAATATTACAGATGGTCTAAAGCACTAGAAGATCTGTTTACATTTCAGCACAGAAAGTTACGCGTTTGTACCATATTGAAGATGTGGTGTTGCATAATTTGGCCTCTTTTTACATACTTACGAAATAACATAACCGTGGAAAGGATCGGCTAGTACGTTGAGCTGTGGACTCAAACATAGATCCGTCCAGATTTTTTTCTCGAGATAATGGTCCCGTTGTAATAACTGGTGTCGGTAGAGAGCATGATGTCTACAACAACACACCTCCGATCTCGCTCGCTGAACATTGTGTCACTTTCAGACATAACAGGAGGCTTTTCTCGTTGTTGGAATTTGAACAGAACTGCCCTACTCTTAAATGGTTTGCAACCAACAAAAGGAAACCGGCTTTCATCAAACAGAAGCATGGTGTCTTTAATAGGCGGAATATTTTATTGTTTTTCTGCCCTTACACACGCAGACACACACACATACATACATGCACACACATTATATATATATATATATATATATATATATATATATATATATATATATATATATATATATATATATACACACATATACAGGGTGACCCCAAATACGTGATATCTCAATTATTTATTCACCGATTGCCGTTATTTTACAGGGCATGGCAGAATCAACGACCGTGAGTACAACAAGTCACTAGTTGGAGCCGGACATAAACACACTGTGTTAAAATAAAATACAAAATGAATAACGATAATACATAAAAATAGCTAATAATTTAACTATAGAAATAAACACCTTTAAGGTATAGAAAAAATGAAGAATTTAAAATGAGTCATAAATAAGCAAGAGAGAATGAAAAATAATAACACTACATTTATTAATATACACATGCATATATATTTAGATAATATATATATATATATATATATATATATGTTATATTAGCTTTAATGATATAATTTTGTTAATAGATACGTGATATGACTTATTCCTCTTCACCTGTAGTGTCACGAAAGTTACACGTATATATATTTTATATATGTATTGAATGTTCGTAATTATTTAAACACCAATGACTCTTAATCACTTTAGTGCATGCCATTGCTGGATAATAATTATTGAAATGATGTATACTGGATCAGCACAAACAGTCTATCAGCGTGAGTTATACAAAACAACGGATTGGATTGCTCATAGTTCAACTATAAATCATAGTCATAGAACTCAAATCTTAGAAAACAAACGCATACATATGTACTGATACGCACATACCTATGCCTACGCGCATGCTCAAACCATATTTGCATAAAAACCTACGCACAAATGCTACATTCCAGTTCCTCTCTTGATCTTGAGAAATCTTGTATGCCTCCAAGTATGCTATACATATACAAATATATGTAGAATTTACAAGGTATTTATGATTAGAAACTTACATTTTTCTCAATACTATTTCTATATCGTAATATTTATATTAAGAATAATAAGAAGAATGAAAAACGTATAAGAAGAAAAGAAACGAAATAAGAAACATATTACAAAAAAAAACTATTCCCCTATAATGAAAACTGGTGTAATACTACTGTCCAAGAGCGCGAGAACTGCTAAATAAATGTCCATACAATGCAAAGCAGTGGAAATATATGGATATTTTTAGACGATTTAATTTTTATACAGCAAAAAGTTTTAAGATTGTGGCAGGTTAATAAAATGCAATTCTATTTTTTTATGATACACTGGGGCAGAAAACATTTTAGCCTCTTTTTAGCCTCTTTTTAGCCACTTTTATATTTCACAGAGGTATTTTACTGCTTTCTATGATTTGTTGGTTATCATTATCAAATCCACCATAATGAGCAATATAATATATATACAATACAGCGGGTGTGTGCATTTATAGCAATGCATCTCGCCCGATTTTACTATCGGTGCACACACACAAATATATATATATATATATATATATATATATATATATATATATATATATATATATATATATATATATATATATATATATATATTGACTGCAGAAATTCCCCGTCAGGACAAAAGCTTTGTAGGTTTACAATAACATATGCAAAATATTAATTCATTACGTTTAGGCTATTAGCCACTATCTTAAGTAATGTTTTAACATAGTTTTAGGCACATTTATCGTTATAAAAAACTGCTGCATTGCATTCGAGAGGAACACCATCAAAATAGCGACATATCTAAAGAAAGGCCCCTCTACTTTTTTCTATGGAGATTTACCCCTCATAGTGCTCGCAGTTGACACCAGAGTGTTTTCTACATTTTCCTACGATACTTACATCGCCCATATCGTAAATGGTTGTTTGGTCAATACACAAAACATAATCTTTCGATTACTCAATTCAAAAATAAGACATTCTCCATTCTAATCAAATACCCCATCTCATTATCTGAGCTCAGCTAAATCGATTATTACAGAATCCACTTCTTCATATATAAACAAACGCCCGAGACGTTTTTCCAATATTGCGGCGCTCTCTACATGAGGCAGTAAATACCAAATACTAACACAGAAAATTAAATACTGTTAACTCTTCACTTATCTATGCACACAGAGCATACACCCTTATATCCGCCAACCAATTTTTTTTAAATGCATTTTCTGATACCATTATTTATTTTTCGCTTTGGGAAGATGTTTCTTTGTATTATATGATGCTATTTTCTTTCTTTTTGTGTCGGTTTGTTTTTTTATTGAACTTTTTTTGCGTTTAATATATTAATTGTATTTTCCTTTTACATTTGCACTTACTGAGAACGATTTAAATTATATAGTTTATAAAGATTACGTTGGCTTTACATTTTCACTATTTTTTACACCATTTTTGAATGAATTTACCACATTCGATTCCGCCATATTGATCTTAAAATATGCCCATTTTTTAAGAGGAAATTTGGCCATTTTTACGCTCTTAATTAAAGAACAGAAAAGAACAGGAAAGAACAGAACAGGAAAGAACAGAAAAATGCCAAATTTGACCATAAATAATGCAACTCTATCCAAACATTGGACGGCATAAATTTACAAGCAGTAGGGCGGCTCCAATAGTCGTTAATTTAGTCTGATAAAATTGATGAAAAATAAGGGAAATTATTTTTTTTCTGATTTCTTTCCAGCCTTTTGGTCTAACACTGTGTTTCCTATGATACGAGATAATTTTCATCATTTCAGTGTCTGTCAAATAAACTACACACTTACCCAACATTACATTGGGCACGGTAACCCTTTTGTAAATATCTGTTTTTGTGCATTTATTTTGTCCGCACTGTTCAAACATGTTCTTCTATGGCAAATATTTGTCTTTTTCTTGCTTGTCTAGCTCCTTGACATCAGTAATTTTATCAAGCTGTACATTTTCTTTTCTGACCTTCTATGCAACTCTGCTGGTGCACAAAGCACATTTGTCTAAACCAAATTTCATTAAAAGATATCTGGAGAATTATCGACGACCTGCAAGAGTTAACTTAAATCAGCATCTCAGTTCGAATACAGCATATGTTATCCATAAAAAAAGCAGTTGGTTAACGTTTTTGTTCGGATTTTATTAGTGGTATGTGATAATATTGTACGCACTAAGGGTTTTATTCAATATATTGCTTAATAAATCTTTCAGTCGGCAGAAAGGTAAAAAGGATAGACTATCCCCTCGAAGGATTCAATTTCTAATCCTTACGGTCTGTATGGATATAATGGTAGTGTTGTTTGCCACATAAACATATGTCGAGTATGTAAAACGTTACTGGATGAATCTTCTATAGAGCAAGAGACCGCATTCGCCATGTGTGGGGAAAACATCAAATGGCTTTGCTAATCCACCCATAATTGGTTTAGGTTTCTCTGCCGGCAGTCTCCAAGATGCCTCTTATTACTCGACAACTGGTCCTTGACTTCTTCGCACATCATTTCTGATCACTGCTTATTTTTTTCAAGTATGCTTCAGAATAGCATGGCCAGTAGATGCTTTCTGCAAGCAGGCCAGTTGGAAGCTCGCAGTTCGTAATGAGACCACAGATGCCTCTGCAATTACTACCGCGTTCTGTTTTACTTGTTTTATGTATGGTTTTCTCTCCTTTTAAAATGATGTGCCATTGTTCTATTTCATATTTAAATATACTGTTAAATAACCTGCTATATTAGATATTATCGCTTTTACTTAACAAACTATTTGTTAAGTTGTTTATGCCAGTTGTGTTTTCTACTTTTGGAACATATAACACTTTTGTTTTTAATGGCCGCTGCTATCTATCACTATGCAATTTCTATGTTGTTTTCGTTGAGTTTAAGAGCATCTACGATCCGCTGACCTTCTTTATTCTACATGCTTTCATTTCCAAATTTAGGGCTTCTAATGACCCCCCGGCTCTTGTGTTGTGTTTTCAGTGACGTTTTGTTTTTTACCGTCATTTCATCCTGATCAAGCTAGGCTCGAAAAATTATCCAGACGGCTCAGATCCTCGGAATGTGCATTGCGTTTTGTAAAAATAATTGTAGAAGAGAATCTTGGGATCATGTCCTCTGCCACTGCGAAAAAGTATGAGTATGGAGGCACACTCGGCAGGAGTTTGACAGAAACGACTGCAGTAAATGCTATAACACGGGAATATTTAACTTATGATATAGGATGCAATTTGGAGGGATGGTTTCTCAGATCTGGTATCGTGCATAAATATAAATATTGCTAAATATGTTTAAATATTTCATGAAGACCCCCTAACCATAATTCACAAGTCGTAAAATGAAATTAACTCCTTATTTTTTAAAAAAAAAACGGTCTTTGCACTCTGCGAAGACGACACAACATTATTTAAAAGAAAATAAGATTATTAAACGTCCATGGCCAAGTCACTCACCGGAAATGAATCCAATACAACTTCTTTAAGGCATATAAGACTGTAACCTTCAAAAAAGAACAGAAAGCTATTTTTACTCCTGAATTGTTAGCATTATTCCGTCAGACGTTGGAGAAAATCCTCAAATATTCGTTCATGCATCAATATATACCCTAGAAGGATCTTAGCATAAAAATAGAAAAAGATCAATCAATTTTGTATTAGTTATTGAAATTTGTGACCAGCTAATTGGATTTTTTCTATAAATCTTTGTTTATTAAAATAAACAGTGTGTATGAGTGTAGGTTCTTTTATGTCATGCATGTATATTATCCCATCTGGGAAACCAGTTACATTAGTCGTGCAGTGATGGCAGTCTTTTTATTTTTTTTCATGCCGAATTTATTTGTTGTTTTGCTATAAATTCGAAAGAATCTGTAGTCGAAGTAAATTAAAAAAACACGTATTTTGAGCAACAGTCCATGACCTAGTTTTTACTTTTTTTATTTTCTTGTTTATTGTTGGAGCCAGAACTACTGGTATCAAGGTCTTATCGCTTTTCCTGATTAGCGCCTCTCATAGATGCTGTGTAGTTCACAGATAATAGAAGGTTTACAGAATTCGTTTCCTCTTCTCGGCTAGTGCATAAACGAGTTGGAAGGGTCATTTTAATTAAAGGCGCTAGCCTGTCATTATGTGTTTTCATTATTCTATATATTTTTTTTAAATATTTCCTTATTGTGAACGGATTCTTTTCTATTATTAAAACCACCTCTATTTATAAAAGCGGATGCCGTCGACCGCAAAATACGAGGTGACGTGCTTGATTGTTTGAGGATAGAGCACACCAATAATTGGAATATTTGGTCAAGGTTTTAGTCTAAGGAAAATTATTCACACGTCATAGTCTCTGTTTAATTCCTAAGCAGAGATCGAATATATTTGGTGATTGTGTCTACTTCGTATTCATGTATACCCCAGTAAATATAACGCTCTTTTCGGAAAGCATTCAAGTTCTCTCCAGTAGACATTTACGGTCAATATATTAGACATTCAGGATCTCTCCACAAGGCATGAAAATGTTTGCCATTTGACTCTTTTTTCTTATTTACAGATCAATCTACATATATCAAACAATTACTATGTGCTATGAATTGCATCACTTCTTTTTAAATCGTTGATCTAGTCTAACATGGTGTGACTTCCCATGGCTCACGAAATAAGTTGAAACAGTAGAATTTTTAGTTCATTGTTTAAAAGTCGGTACTGACTACAGATTAGTAAATGCATATTTCAATATTGCATGTTTAATACACTTATGCACAAATCTCAGTTATTCTATTCAAAGCAATTTTTAGCAACTTAAACGAATTCTTCAACATTTGTATACGTTTATGATGCTATCATTTCTCTATGGATGCTCACGATAAAGAAGATATTTTGATACATTCTATCTCTCATTGTATATACTTGGCCATTATTGGATTTTTAAAGACCCTCATTTATATGCTACACATTTTGGTTTGTTCAGTAGCATCAGTACTAGGAGTGAATGGGATCAGACTGATATTCAGTATTTTACGGATGCACTCGTGATGAAAAATGTCATCGTCATCAAAAGAGGTTCGGTCTGTGGTGGAATTTTCTGATGCAAATCGGAAACGGGTAAGATTATGTCTCATACACACTGATCTTTTTATCGACACTCCAAATTCAACCGGTTAAGTTTATCCTGATTACAAAAAAGAGATAAGCCGGGTTATTCTGTATGCTATTGAACCATTCTACGCAGCATATTATGAATAAAATTAAAAGGATCAGTAACCTCTTCATTCCCGATGTCTAGATTAGTTGGTTTAACATATGAAACACCGGTTAGACGTGACTAGATAACAACGGATTTCATCAGACTAATCGTAAGATAGACCGCTTGCTGTGAGTGCAACAAGATCTACAGCATCCAGCAGTAAATAAATCAGGAATGTTAGAGTAGAACATTTTGGAAGAGGCATATAAATGTCCAAGAGGGAACAGACTCTCGGGGGTTCGAAATCCCATCACTGCCTTCCAAAAGCATACCATGCAATAGTGTCAAAATAAATTAAAAACACCGTGCACTGTTTATCGTCTACTGACCTTGTTTAAAACAGTATGCCATTACATAATAATACATATTTTATGTTCTGATGTAAACACCTCGTTGTAGAATGACCCTGCCGACATAACAATTGATAACCCCCAGCCCTTTCGTACAGTAAACAAAAACATAACACACAGATATATGGGAAAATATAAATGAGTTGTTGGTTTCAGAAAACTTTTGCAAGCATCTTACCCAAAGCTTCAAGCGAAATGTTGCTTCTATAGTAACTATATTTATGTTTCTATACGGTCCCCTTTAAATCGTTGCATTCATATCGGCAGGAATTAGATAATTTCCCGCACTACAAATGCTTATACTACAAGAGAGCAACAGCTGTACTTGTATTTTACCCCAAAATTGTATTTTTTCTAGTATTAGTATATTTGGTGCTGGGTTTTATGTCATGGAACGGGTACTCTATCATCTTTAATCAATAATATTTTATTATCGTGGTTTACTTGAAAACGCTTCTTAAACTTTATGAGATGGATAATCTAACAGATGAATAAAGTGTCCGTCACATCGTACAATATTTGATCAAAACGAACAGTAAGATTGTAAAGGAATTATAACTGAAAATCTTTCCCATATGCTCCTTTGATTTACCAATAGAAAGTTTTTATATCTTTACGATTAAAATAATATCGTATTCATGCATTCCACTTAAACCACACTTTATTTTTCATCTCACAATGCTTGCATTTCAGTTTTCCTTTAACTTTCTTTAAATCACCATCCACTTTCTATAATTGAAACACCAAGTAATTTATCGTATACTCTATTCTTCCTTTAAAAAACATTGAAGATAACATAATTTTCGACGAATTAGTCATTGCTTTTTTTTCGTTGAGGCGCAGATAGTGTACTCCTCTATGTTATACTTATCCTGTTCTATTGAACATGGTGGTATAGGATAAATTATTTAACTCTATTCTATTGAACATGGTAGTATAGGATAAATTCTGCAATTCTATTCTATTGAACATGGTGGTATAGGATAAATTCTGTAATTCTATTCCATTGAACATGGTGGCATGGGTTAAATTCTGTAATTCTATTCTATTGAACATGGTGGTATAGGATACATTCTGTAATTCTATTCTATTGAACATGGTGGTATAGGATAAATTCTGTAATTCCTCATGCACTTCCACAGTTTCTGCGTCGAGATAAATTAGGCGCGTTTGGACTTTAACTAAACTATGTGTTTCTTTCTGATACGTATCTTGATCTGTTCACAGATTACTTTGTGGTGGGTAAACACATAAAATCCGCATAACACCGACTGGTCATATATATATATATATATATATATATATATATATATATATATATATATATATATATATATATATATATATATATATAAAATATCAATATCAAGTCGATAGCTAACAAATATATCCAGATTTCTTGATAACATCTGACTAGAACACTGGATGTATCGAGTAATCAAAAAAATAGTAATTGTTAAATATTCTTGAAAGACAGATTCCCAATACATGATGCAATGCAATGATGACATCTTCACTACTACATAACGAAGGGATATATACTAAAATAGCTGTCGTACCACGACTTGTTTTGCTGTGGGGGTTTGCCCTTCCAAATATTGTGTATCAAGCTTCTCTTTAAGTTACTTGATTGTCTTCACAAATGAGCGTTTAAAATAGAACAACAATGCCTACTTGCCATTTCCTTAGATTTAATTCAATGATAGTTCTCCGTTGTGAGAGAGTAGCTTCCTATAGTTTAATAAATCTTTTTCCATGCCTACGTGAATTTATTTTTTTAACTTAAATCTTCTTTTTATTATTAAGTTTTTTTTTTCTAGGAGTTAATCTGCAAGTCTAAACATTCATCACATGCATGTAGTTGAACACATTTCTATTAGATAGATTGTTTACCTCACTCTGTAGACTCTTATCATGAATTGGGTGTGCAGCTTTATCAATAAAAATATATGTATTTGGCAGATGGGAAGGATACATTTTTTTACTACGCATATATCTTGCTGTAGGACACAATAACGTAGACACATCTGTTCTCGCCAGACCACTCGAATTAAGCAACGTCGTGTCTGGCCATTAGCAGATGGGTGTTCATTCTGGAGGCCGAGACACTGTGTGTATCGCGAGGTAAAATATCTGGTTACGAAACTGGTGCCAGCGGTCCTTCTTTCGAGGGCTGATAGGTTTCTTTTACGCCGTGGGAGTCAACATATTTAGTATTCGCGTCACGATAAAAATAGTCTTTAGAGTTTTAGAGGCATAAAGTATTCAGCTATGGACAAGATTTTAATTAAACGTTCAACTTTTGTAGTGAGTTCAATATCGGCTGTGTGTAAGGAGTTTCAGCAGTTATAATACAAAACAAGCAGGAGCAAAGTAATTGAACATATAATATCGCCCGGAGAAGAGGTTTTATATTCCAAACAAACAGTGACACAACTGCTTTATAATATCTAATTCCGGATGTAGGAATCAAGACATCTGTATAGAGTTATAATATAATATACCTTGCCCGAAGTTTCATTTAAACTGAACAAAACAACGGTGTTTAATGTCGCAGATTTTGTTACGTAAATCAGCATACTCATGTATTAATTAAGTGCATCGACTACCAGAACAATCCACAGACATTAGCGAATATTGAAATGTTAAATTCTTTTTGCATAACACATATTTGCCTCCGACGCACCTCCAAAGCATAAGTTAATTCCTTAGAATCTCATACTGTCAATATCTGTAAGAGAAATAGAAAACTTACAGATCATGACTGCATGAATCCAGTCATTAATACAATTGGATTTGCAATTAATCTCTGACCAATTCATGCGGAATACAAATTACAAGGCATATATACATATATATATATATATATATATATATATATATGTATGTATAAATGTAAATTTATATATGCATGCATATATACATATACATATATATATGTAAATTTATATATGCATGCATATATACATATGCATATATACATATATATACGACGCCTTTTTTAAAAAAGCTTTTATTTAAAGATATTTTAATGAAGAGCATAACTGCGTGTAATTTGATAACCAAAGGGCATCGTGTCTGTGTTTAGTCTCCTCCCATACAATTGTTCACAACACAATTGTCCGATTTCTCAAGAGATATTAATTAAATGCTTATTATAGAGAAGGCTATGAAAATATCACATTTATCGAAGATTTAGAGCAATTAAATTGAAGCAGCGATATTTTGTTTCTTAATAATTGCTTTTCTTTGGAATTCAATTGATATTCTCCTTTAATTACCTGCGCAAAATATAGCAAAATAATCGGAGAACATTCCATCTTTCGTTTAGTCACATATGAACGCGTGACCTCATCTCCCGGCAAATGTTGACCTACAAGATCACGGGGTGTTTTAAATTATATAAACCTATAAATTACTTCAGAAAATTGAAATTACAGCGTGTGCGTATTATTAGATCTCTCGAAAAGAACTTTTTTAAATTTCTATTGAATATCATTTGTAAAATACACCAATTTTCGATGCGATCATTAAACGTTATATCCACAAATACCAATAAGTTTGTCCACTTCCATTTATATTTCTAAAACAAATTAAATCATTTTTTCATGAAGCGGAAATTATATCATTTTTAAATGCCCATAGCAAAAGCTAAAATGTTATTTAAATTAAATTACAGAGTTGATGCTGAGGAATTATTAGTTCTAATTCATAATATATATATATATATATATATATATATATATATATATAAATATATATATACACACATATATATATACATATATATATATATATATATATATATATATACACTTCAACTTTAAATAAGTCTGTCAGTCCAGCTTACATGCGCTGATCATTTTGTTATAATCATATAATCAGTTTCCGTG
>NC_136493.1:105992797-106040297 GCF_053919585.1 Euprymna scolopes | reverse complement strand
GAAGGTTTTTCAAGCTATTTTTCTACCCATATTAAAATTGCACATTTCTTTTTTTATAATATATCAGTATTGCTATGAATGTCTTTAGACATACATGTTCAGTCGAACAAAGATAAAACACCTCGAATTGATTCATCACAATCGATACATTTAACTTATTATTTCTTCCTGTATATCTTATGTGACCAATAATGAAAATTCGACTAGTTATACTGGTGTTAAATATAGTGTCTTTAAAAATGCCGAAGTCAAACATAGTGTCTTGTCTTCTTATGTATTTTGGCTTAGATCGTCTAACAAGATCGACAGGATAATTTTATTGCCTTTCTATTGAAACAACTTGTAATGATTAAAGTAAAAATCCCTGAGGTTGAAATGATATACACTTATTTAGCTCTACTAGCGTATCGATCACCTTTTCCCTTGTTTTGTTTACCAAATATACTTTCTAATATATATCTATATATCTATATATATATATATATATATATATATATATATATATATATATATATACGGTATATCATGAAAATATATATGATAAAATCATCGTACGAAATCAGATGGAGAATTTCTATTTAGGATGAAATACAGAAGCTTCTCTGTAGAAGGGCATACCTACACTTTCATAACTTACTATGTAGCTTTATTTATGTACTGAACACTTTTGAAGGAAAGTTAAAAAATCAGTTGCAATGCATTATGTCTGGTGATAACATTATATGGATACACAAATATAAGTTTTGACTGTCGTTTGGGAGGTTGGGTTCCGATCCTGGCTTGGTGTAGTTACCTGCCTTGCCCTGTTATGAGCACAACAGTTTCGAATTTATGTCGATAAATATAATGCTCCCTATCTTGGGTTGGGCATATTGGGAAGCGATATACAAACTGCCCTTAGCGTATAAAGTGATGCTCTCTGTGTAAACAAATCGAGCTTAGGCATTTAGATGTCAAAACATCATAACCCGCAACCCCTATAGCAACCGTATAGCGTAATGGTGAGAAGCGTTTACTGTCTTTTGGGCGGTCGGGTGTCGCTCATGGCTTGATGTGGTTTCCTGTCTAGCTGCGCTGATTAGCTGTGATATAGAAAAACAGTACTGAATGCGAATGAAAATGCATATATATATATACATTATATATATATATATATATAGAGAGAGAGAGAGCGAGCGAGAGAGAGAGAAAGAGAGAGATATAGAGCGATAGACGGTGAAGGAGAGAATCATACATTGATACAAATATACATATAAGAAAGGGAAATATTTTTATAATTGAATAATATAGTTTGGCTTCAAATAAAATTTCGGATATTTTTTTTATAATTCATTGAGTATTGTTTAAATTTAAAACAGAAATACGTTAATATAGTTTTGCCTTGTAACACTCAGTCATGGAAGTATAACGCCATTGACTATTATATGTCTTAATTCATCCAAATATTCATTATCAAAAACGCTGCGTGTCCTTTTATCTTTTTGCATATTAATAAGTAACTGCCGAATATATCATATAAATATTTTCGTATCGAAACAAACCTTAGCTAATTCTTTGCTTGCTTGTGTGTGTGTGTGTGTGCTATCTCTAATACACACAAACTATTCGCGTCGGTTATATTTTGCGATTATTGCATTATCATTCGATATCGTTTTTTTTTTATGTAATTTATTAAGTTTTTTTTTAACTTTTATGATCACAGATATCTTAATTCTAAATGCAAAAAATTATTTTGCCTTTATGTAAATCATATAATTATTTCTTTATTTTACTCCATCTTTTCTTTAATTATAAAGACGCGTCTCTATTTTGTCGAAAACTCTATTGTCTGTTAATATTTATTGCCCCTCCGGATGGTTATTATTTACGTTTGTTATTATTGTTTTTTGAACACATCTTTACTTTGTCAAGAATATTAATAGCTTGGATGTTTCTCAATATTCTTCAGAATTATTTGCGTTAAAACATAGTTACGCCTGCACGAGTCTGTAGAACAAATGTCAATCTACAGGAAGATATAACTGAAATAGTAGGTTCTGTATAATGGCTCATTTTATGAAGACTTTATCAGAAAAGATGTATGGTTTTCAGACCCTGCTAAAATATTGTTTATTTTACGTAGAACGATACATTGTACTAACGCGTTTTTTTTCTTACTTGCGTAAATTTCCGCGTCTATTTTATTGTGAATTATTAACAGTCCACTTTTTATGTCTAAACGAGGTGGAGATGTATGTACAATCAACGACAGCCGATCCGAATCTCAACATAATAACTACTTTGTTCAAACTGAAAACTTATAAATAAATTTGGTAAATGTAGTTTAAGAATATATTTTGTTACAGAATATATAAACAAAACCCATATAATGTTGTTGCATATGTCTATGATATTGATAATAATATTGGAAATTATTGCAGAAAATTGTTATTAAATTATAATTATGTCTACAAAAGAAAATGAAGTGGACGTTAGTACACGTTTCTCGTTCAGGAGAACAGTTAATTTAATTGAAATGTATTGACCTTTTCCATTTCTTAGTCAACGATATAAAGCTTCTATTATTTATAGAGGGTTTATCTATTTACCTAAACATTAACTTGTCTACTACCCATCAGGGCATAGCAGAGTTCACGCAGAAAAATGGGTGCTGAGTGTATTAATCGGAGGGTTTTGTGTGAGTTGTTCCTCTTTATACAAATGGGAAAATATGAGTACAATCCTAATATAAGTAACTACTCGTGATCTTGCTTATTCCTCTGTGTAATCATGATACACTAGGAGTTCTCATCTGTATACTGCGACCCCATGTATAACAGAAGGAAATGCAAGAATAATACAAAAACTAACACCTACGTTCATGTTGTGGAATGTGATTTATTATGATATTACAAACCTGAAAAAAATGCCAGTTGCTGGGTTGTTTGAGTT
This sequence comes from Euprymna scolopes, assembly GCF_053919585.1. NCBI lineage: Eukaryota > Metazoa > Mollusca > Cephalopoda > Sepiida > Sepiolidae > Euprymna > Euprymna scolopes. The sequence goes on along the minus strand of NC_136493.1, from coordinate 106,037,366 downwards.
CAAAATCATACAAAATGCGCTTTATTTTTGCAGGTGTGTTTACATATTCCGGATGTATTTCTCATCCATTGTTTTATCTGAAATTAAGAGATTATTTCTCCATGTCTAATAAGCATATGGGAATATCAATTGACATCCCATAAGTAATTTTAATAAAGAACTCACCATATATTATTATATAACGCTATACGATTACAGACTTAATTGTTATAAATCGACATTCTAAAGCGATGTGTCTATTCTTTCTAATATAATATCCTTTCTTTCTAGTTTTAAAGGTGTGTTTCACTGAAAGTTTTTTTTTTGTTTTACGGAATACGTGACTATATATATATATATATATATATATATATATATATATATATATATATATATATATATATACGGCAATAAAGCTACACAGAATATACCGAGTTTCATCAACGCATAGGATCCGTCAGGCGTATGCATAAGCCTGACAAATCCTAGCGTGGATGAAACGCGTAATATTCTGTGTAAGTTAATTGGCATATATATTTTTATCACACTACCTTGCTCTACGTATGTATATACCACTGATGAAGTAAATACTTAGTTTACGTATTTAATTATACTTTCGTATACTAATTTATTTGATTAAATGAAGTAGTTATATATATATACATATATATATATATATATATATATATATATATATATATATATATATATATATATAAGGTCAAAGGAATTCAAGACTGATAACTAATGATTTACCGAGATTAATAAGAGTGCTACATAAAAGAAAGACATGCTATATTTTGTTATTAACATAAACTCATTTATATATATATATATATATATATATATATATATATATATATATACATATTAAGTAATGTGATTTATAATTTAAAATTAAAAAATCAAATTTTAATTAAATTAAAAATCCGTTTCATAAGAAGGATCAACAACAAAATCAATTATTTGTACGATCGTTTCGGAAAACAATGCTTTTTATTGTGGCATACATCAATTTATTTAGAATAATTATATATAGTTTTTTGGTAAGCAATATATATATATATATATATATATACATCTATATATATATATATATATATATATATAAATATTCGCGATAAAAGAGTTGCTTCTGTTTCGAGCTGTATATCTATAATTTAACAAGACACTATGTGTGAACGTTACTATGCGGCAAACTAAAGGTTAAAGGACAATCTTCTAAAACTTTTAAGAAGTAACAGTAAATTCGTTATTATACCAGAAACAGGATTGTCAATCTCATTAGATACAAATTTAAAGCATTATCAGCAGAATGTCTTAGAGTTTATCTGCGAAACTAAGTTTGTAAAATAAATTTTGGTAAGTATTTTGTAATTATATTTTACGATTATGTACATGGCATTTACCGGTATTACTCCAAATAGTGTGATCAATCGAATTCCAAATAAACCTTATAAAATATCGTAATGACGTGATTAATTTATTATAGCCAGTGAATGAGACTTTTATTTGTAGAGATTAGCAAATCAATAAAATGTAATATTGATTATGAATTGACATGGAATCTGATAGAATAAAGAATATAATACTGGCTCAGATCGATTTTCTCTTTCAGTAGGTTATTTTAGCGACGCGTCGAACAGAAAAGGTGAACAGTCGTACCGACAATACACTATATATGTATATTATAAAACAATCGCTGACTTAATTATATATATATATATATATATATATATATATATACATGCATACATACATATATATATATATATATAATTCGATGCATGTCTATACATTTTTTGATTATGACCGTATTTTGTGAATCCCAGTGTTACTGGTGTAAAACCACTTGTTTGGGATCGCTTTTATATTTTTCCTTGTTTACTACATTTTTGCAGATATTTCTAGAGCTGTGAAATATATGTATACAGTGTGTGATTACCGCAATTGCTCAACTAACTGTAGATTCCTTTTATCTGTTTTTATTTTTTTTATTTTGTTATTCAATTTTCACCCCAAACAAGTCACAGTACCTCTTTGAAGTAGCGGGCTACTATCGGGGACATAATTTTCGGGGGCATTATGAAGGGAGATGAGTAGCAAGATGTTTTTTCACATTACACTTAAATTTCTGCATATCAGTACAGTTGCGAAAGCAGTGTCCCGGAAGGGAGTTCCAAAGACTTGCAGTTCTGGGGAAGAAACTATTGGAGTAAAAAGCTTTCTTACACTTAGGGATCTCTACTGTAATGGGGATGGACTTAGTTGCTTATCGGGTTTGTCAAGGTTAGTCACGCCGAGGAGGCACACGTGCTTGCAGTTCGTCAGAGCACTCAACATTAAAATACTTGTAGCACAAAATTTCTTTGATTGGGCAGAGGCTGAAGCCTAAATTACAGTTCAGGACCTATCAGGTTGGCGACTCTCTTTTGAACCCTGCCCAGGAGTGAGAGACAAGCAACAGATGCAGCAGGACAAATGTGACAATAGTACTCCATACATGGGCGAATGGTGGCCTTATAGAGGTAGAGCATACTTTCAGGCGTAAGCCCTTTTCTAGCACGGTAGAGAGAGCCCACTTTCTTTTGCGGCAGCCTTGATAATGCTCTCAATGTATCTATTCCAGTTCTTGTTCCCTGTAAACGTTAGGTGAAGGATTTTAAAAGAAATACTTTCAGGCATTTTGTTCTTGGCCATTGCTATTGGTGGTAGGGAAGGTTTCTTGTGGTTATTGAAGGAAACAAACTTAGTCTTGGCAGCACTGAATGTGAGCATCCATTTTTGTCCCCATTGCACTACAGATCGGAGGTCATCCTCTAGTGTTTTGCCATTTCTTTAGGTATGTTTTCATTTATTTTCCACTCTTGCCTGTTATTCTGATGAATGTTTATTAATACACTGCTTATAAGACAGACACTTAACATTACTTAGAAAATAAAATATCTTTGTTTTATTTATAGAACCTGAAAAATTACAATTACAATTCTCTCTGAACTTATTTATGACAAAGTGAGCGTAATATCTGCATTAATACCACGCATTCGAAAACATTCAAGCCCCAAAACGTTATTAGTAGACAGAACTTTGATGCGACACGAGCAAAAACTATGTGCGTCCCAGCAATCATTAAATGTAAGAATTTGACATGATTGCCGATCCAGGCACGGAGTTATGAGGTAATCTTTTTTGATGCGGCGTAAATGTAGTCTTATATGTATTATTTTGCATATTAATGAGGCTTCGCCCCTAAAAGTAAATAATATAAAACATGAAGTACCGAATTGAACAGTTTAGAATTTACAATATCGTACGAATGCTGAAAGAATCTTATTTTAAAAAAATAAATTTTCTAAAAAGTCTCGCTTTTAATCGGATCATTTCAAAATAACATTTTCTTACGGTGTCCGTACACTTTTCATTACACACATACGATTTCCGTATAGTATGACCTCCACTCCCAACAAATATATTATTGAACACGGTAATATCTTTTTTAAGTAACTGTTAACGTGCGCTCACATATATATAGATATAGCTTGGCTCGTGAATTTTTCTTATCTCCTTTTAATTTAAGACACGCACGCAGCGTTGGGCGGCTTTATCTTTGTTTTTGTTGTTTGCAGTGAAAGTGGAAATGTTTTTTTATCATTGGTTTTATTGCCACGGACAGGCCTTTAAAAAAATGGTTCTGCAAAATCTAATGAAAAAAACAAACCTTACACAACTCGAATATCTAGTTTGGTTACAGTCGCTAGATGATGATGATGATGATGATGATGACGATTATCATCATCATCATCATCATCATCATCATCATCACCACCACCATTATATTATTACGTTTATCGTTCCGTCCGTTACCATGCTGTGCATCCATCCCTAAAAAAGGAAAGTGGAATATACCAAAAAGTGGAATATTCCAAATAAACGTTTGTCACAAAAAAAAAAAAAAAAAATGGTGTCGCTGTTGTGGCAAAAATAGGTTTTCTCTTTCTTGGCCTTTTGGCTAAGATCAAAGTGTAGTATCCATTCTTTAGGTGCTACATTTCAATGTCTTCTCTCTCAGTGGAAGAGTAATCCTTTACGACTAAGACAATTGTTTCTCCACGTTAAAAAAATGACCCTGGTGCTTAAATCTCTCCCGTGAGAAGGCATTGTGAATAGTTACTATGTTTAATGTAACAAAGTTTTAATATTAAAAAAGTAACTGGAGAAAGTTATGTCTGATTTAATTACAAAATACCCTGAACATGTCCGTTCTGATTATTTTTGTTTGTTTGTTTACTTGCCCCCCCATACGGGCGGAATTGGACATGAGGTCGGTTAAGAGTTTAGGGGGAAACCAGCTCCCCAAAAGGGGCACTTTGGTCAATAACAAAAATAAAAATTGTATCACTAATGAAGGATTTCTCCATTAACCAAGACCAAAAAAAGAGGATTTAAGTCACTGGAATTCTGAAACTGATACACTACTCTCAGAAATTTATGTCAAAGCAATGGTTGCCTAATCCTTAACTGTGTTAATGTTTTTATGTATGACTTTCGAAAAGCTGCTGAAAGAATTTATGATTTAAACATTACTTTATTTCAAGTATATTTTAAGCCGTTGGTTACGGGATATGAAGTCAGTCCTGGAAATTACTCAAACCGTTTAAATTTAAACATTACTTTATTGCATGTATATTTTTAACAGTAGGGTGGGGGGATATTAAATCAGTTCCGAAAATGGGTGAAACCGTTTTCGCATTACACATTACTGTATTTAATTTATATTTTTAACATTGGGGTGGGAAATATGAAGTGGTTCCGGAAATGGCTGCAACCATTTACGTTTTGGGCATTACTTTATGTAATGTATAATTGAGCAGAAGATGGGAGATAAGACGTCGGTCCTGGAAATGGCTGAAAAAGTGTACGATCTATACATTACTTTATTTCGTGTATATTTTCAACAGTGGGTTGGAGATTATAAGTCAGTACCAGAAATTGCTGAAACAGTTTACTATTTAGACATTAAATTATTTCATCTATATTTTTAGCAGTGGGTTTGGGATATAAAGTCGGTCCCGGAAATGACTGAATTAGTTTGCTATTTAGACATTACATTATTCCATGTATATTTTTAGCAGTGGGTTGGGGATATAAAGCCAGTCCCGGAAATGGCTGAAACAGTTTACGATTAAAACATTACTTTCTTTAATGTATATTTTCAACAGTGGGGTGGCGGATACAAAGTCAGTCCTGGATTGAATGAAATGTTCAATATATACTATCAGAAAGCGTCGCACAGAATTGAATGAGATAGTTGGAAAATCTATAGTAGCAAAATACCCAGCGTCGCACGGGATCGAATGAGACGGATTAATGATATACATTATCAGAATATACGGCGTGACCCGGGTTGAATAAGATAGGTGAAGCATATATACTATGAGAATACCCAGAATTGATTGATTTATTTGTAATGTAATAATCAGCCCAGGCAATATATCAAAGTTATTATTTCAGTAAGGGGGAGCGACATAGCGGGTTAAAGTCATGAAAATTATTGTCGAAATTAGTAACTTATCCAATAATTATGAAAAATGATGACATTTGAGTTACTTGATTGGTGTATTTGTAATGATATAATAAGCCCAGACAATATATCAAATGTATTATATAAGTAGGAGGGAGAGGCATAATGTGGGTTTTAAATTATAAAAAAATATTGACGAAATTAGTAACATATTCAGGATTATGACCAATGATTAAATTTCAGTTAATCGATTGTCAGTTTATAATAAAATAACTAGCCCAGGAAATATATCAATGTAATTATGTTAGTAAGAGAGGGCGATAAGAATGGTTTAAATTATGAAAAATAATGTTCGAAATTAGTAACATATTCAAGAATTATGAAAACTGAAATATGTTATTTAATGCATTAGTGTGTTTGCAATGAAATAATACAACCAGACAATATATCACAGTTATTATTTGTGTAAGTGGGGCGATGATGTGGGTTAAAATGATGAAAAATGATTGTCGATATTAGTAACACCTCCAAGAATTATGAAAAATGACAAAATGTGAGTAAATTTATTGGTTTGTTTGAAAGGAAATAATCATCCAAGATAATATATCAGAGTAAAAATTTTAGTAGTGGGGGTGGATAATGTGGGTTGCAAATATTAAAAATAATTGTCGAAATGAGTAACACATTCAAGAATTAAGAAACATGAAGTGTGAGTTAATTGATAGTTGTGTTTTTTTAATGAAATAATCAACCCAGACAATATATCACAGTCATTTTTTAGTAAGAGAGGGCGATGAGATTGGTTTAAATTATAAAAAAAATATTGTCGAAATAGTAACACATCCAAGCATTACGAAAAATGACGAAATGTAATTTAATTGATTGGTGTGTTTTTAATAAAATGATCTGCCTATACAATATATCAAAGTTATTATATACGTAAAAGGGAAGGAGATAAGGAGGGCTGAAATTATGAAAAAATATTGTCGAAATTAGCAACATTAGAAAAAATGCTTAAATATTGGTTAATTTATTACTGTGTTCGTAAGTAAATACTCTTAGACAATATATCAGATTTGTTATTTAGTAAAGAGGGAAGGGCGAAAATGTGGGTTAAAATTATGAAAAATGATTGTCGAAATAAGTAACATATCCATGAATTATGAAAAATGATTAAATGTGATTTCATGCATTAGTGTGTTTGTAATAAAATAATAAAGCCATACAATATTTCAAAGTTATTATATTATTAAAGAGGAGGCGATAATGTGGGTATGAATTATGAAAAATGATAGTCGAAATTAGTAACATACCCAAGAATTATGAAAAATGATGAAATTGAGGTTATTTGATTAGTGTGTTTGTAATGAAATAATCAGCCCAGCAAATGTATCAAAGTTATCATTTTAGTAAGGTTTAGCGACAACGTTGGTTTAAATTATAAAAAAACAGTGTTGTCGAAATTAGTTACATATTCAAGAATTACGAAAAATTATGAAGTGTTAATTGATTGAGGTCTGTGTGTTTGTAATGAAATAATCAGCCTAAACACTATATCAAAGTTATTATTTTAGTATAGTGTGCGATATAGTGAGTTTAAATGATGAAAAACTATTGTCAAAATTAATACCATATCCAAGAATTATGAAAAACGATGAAATGTGAGTTAATTGATAGTTGTGTGTATTTTTAAATAAAATAATCAGCCGATACAATATATCAAATTTAATATTTTAGTAAAGGGAGGGGCGATAATGTGGGTTGAAATGATGAAAAATTATTGTCGAACATTGTAACAGATTCAATAATTATGCAAAATGATAAAATGTGAGTTAATTGGCCGGTGTGTGTGTAATGAAATAATCAGGAAATATATGAAAGTTATTATTTTAGTAAGGGGGCGATACAGTTTTTATAAAAGAGTAGCATAGTGTGATTGTGCCTTCATTCATGCTGAACAGAACGCTTACAACATGTCCAGCAACAATATATTACATATGAAAAATGCTGCTGTGGAATTTCCACATGTCCTGCTAGTTATTATTATTATATTGTTATTATTATTTATTCTGCTATTTTTATGATTAATATTATTATTATTATCATATCAACATCATCGTAACGATTATTATTTTTTTATAATCATTATTATTATTTATGGTTATTCTGTTGTTATTATTATTATAATCTATAATTAGTAGTATTCTTAGTATAATATTTTTATTAAAATTATTATTATTATTATTATTATTATTATTATTTTTATTATTAAGGAGGGTGACTTCATTGCTTTCATAGTGCAAAAGGATATACTAGTATTATTATTTTCAGTTTTTTCTACTAATTGCACTGTAATGCAAATGATAGAAAGAATACACAATTTCGCAGGTGAATTCATATTTCTGCAGTGCCTTTGAATCAGTGCTTTATCTCCTCCTTTGTTAACACTGTTGCACCCTTTTAGACTATTTAATCAAAGCTAAAATAATGTTGTTATTATTGTTATTGTTGTTGTTGTTTTTATTTTTCTTATTAGTTGCGGTAGTATCGTTCCTGTTACTTTTATTGTTGCTAATGGCGATGGTTTATAGAGTGTTGTTATTATTGATACTACTTTTCATATTAATTCTACTTAAGGTTTTTAAATTCTTCATATTTTAGGGTGTACGTATTTAGCTGTATTCCATGTCTCTAACTTCTATACCCCTATTATTATTATTATTATTATTATTATTATTATTATTATTATTATTATTATTATTATTATTGTTATTATTATTATTATTTATTATTATTTTTATTAATAATAATAATAATAATAATAATAATAATAATAATAATAATAATAATAATAATAATAATAATAATAATGCAGGGATAATAAGAAATCTTCGAATTTGTTATGCATGGAAGTCACCACATATCAAAGTACGGAGGTCACTTGGGGATAAGGGTTATTGCGTGTACAGTAATCAATGGGGCAATATCATAGTAATCGTTAGTAATGGAGATCTGATGAAGTGTATTATTAAAGGAACGTGTTTCTGTTGGATTTGAAGACATCTAAGTTGTAGTCAGGTGGGAAACAGGCAAAAGAAACAGAGTTCCACAGGAATGGATTTCTAAGAAAGAAGCTTTGTCCATGGGATCCATGTTTTGATTTAGGAACAGATAAAGAGTGGGGAAAATTACTGACCGTGGTTTCAGCTAGACGGGTGTTTTTCGTGAAAAATTGGCGAGGAGGGCCAGATATTGGAGCTCAGACGAGCACTTCCCCTGGAAGTAACGATAAAACAAGCACAGACACGCAACGTCCCTTCTGTACGTGAGAGGTTGCAGAGAAGAGAAAAGGGCACCCCCACTAGATTACGAATTCTATTTTGTACTATGTCAAGACAGGGTAGGCTGTTTTTTGGAAATATATGGAAGCAGTACTCAATCCTAGGACGTACTTGGTTTTTAATAGATAGAATATTGCATCAGCAGTAATATATCTACTGGACCATTAGAAGGATCACGCCATGTTTCAGCGACCTTGGCAGCAGATTTGTTGTATGTGTTCCCTTTCAGATCAGGAGTAAAGGTCAATTCCAAACGCTTGTCAAAACATGGAATCTCCCCAAGACGCGAGCCATCATTTCAATTCATGCCATATAGGGATCAGAGCGTAGAAGCTTGATTTTAAATGCATTAAATGTAACTAGTTACCTCTTTCACCATTGCACCACGTGCTCAAGATCAGAGGAGAGAGAATCAGAGAGACCTTTGTCATTTACGGCTTTTGATGTGTTGCCGTAGATAGTCGTGTCGTCAGCATAAATGACAACGAATGATTTAAGTATGTGTTTTGTGAGATCATTGATGTTGATCAGGAAGAGAGTTGGGCACAGGATGGACCCTTGAGGGACATCAGCATTAATATTGTGGGATTTTAATTTCTGCCAATCACCCACTACTCTTAGGGGCCTATCGGAGAGAAAGTATTTAATAATTGAGAAACCATTTCCAGTTATACCGTAGCTGGAAATCTTGTGAAGTATGCCCTTATGCCATACCTTATCGAAGGCCTTTAAAATGTCAAGAACAATTGCCCTAGATAGGAACCCTTTTTTGGGAGATTTACTAATCCTATGAGATATAACCGTCAGCACATTTGCAGTAGATCTAGCAGAATGGAAACCATATTGCATGTCACTAAGAAGGTTATTTCTGCTGAGGGGGTTGACTACTTCTTTATTTAATATGGATTCCAGCAACTTACTCATGACACACAGGATACTTCTTGGTCTGTACTGAGAGGAAGATGAGCTCTAACCGGAATCCCAAAATACAGGGGATACTTATGAGGCTTTCCAGTGTGTTCTAAAGCAGTTCTCCTCAAGACAACGCTTAAACCGTACTCTAAGTACAGGGACAATTTCTGATTGAAGCTTTTTCAACACTAAAATTGGAATGCCGTCAGGGCCAGTTGCTTTGCTGGAATCAGTGTTCTTGGTTAGCTTGGTGACATCACCCACATATATTTGTATGTTGCATAGTGTGTGGTCTGTTATAGCAGGTGGAGACGACAGCCTTGATTACATGGGATAGAATTAGCTGCAAATTTCTTGGCAAATAGTTTGGCCTTGTCTGATGCTGACGAGATAGCCTCATGTCCATTGATTATGGTTGGGATAGAACGCACGATTATATTCAGGATCCAGTTTGCTATTTGCAAAAACTGGTGGGAACTAAGCCGCTGCTCAGCTATTTTAGATTTGCATTCTTTACGTTATGTACTGGGTATTTTAACTATTGTATGTTTCACTGTTACAATTTCTATTACGCTTACTGCTCAGTGTTGAACCGTTGTTGTACTTTCATAATTATATAACGGCATTATTTTCTTATTAGACAATATTATGCTCGTTAATTTATCCCTATCTTCTTATTCGTATCATGAGTTTGCTAACCGTATCTACGTTACTGTTTGTATATATTTTCAGTGTTATTTTATGGTTTATGTCATTGGTATTGTCGTTTTTTTATATTGACAATAACATGATTATTATAGCAAGTAATAAGAGTGATGCGTTTTTATTTATTATCGACCTTCGTATTAATATTTCTAACATTACTAACAAGTAGTAATTTTCTTCATTTATTCGGGCTTGACTCTCCGCCATTTGCCTCGAATTCGCAGGAAACGCCTTGTCATAGTAAGCTAGAATATAAGATATAGGAATATATTCCCTATTTAGTAACAGATATTTACTACTGTTTATGAAAAACAAGTAATAATAAATAATACAATGTGTGTACTTCACTATGACACTAGAATATACTTATTTTACTCCTTGCAACCGGTTAACAAAACTTATATTAAAAAAGGTTATTTGTTACATTAACATGGATATACGTAAGGATAGATGGGAGGGTGATGTTATAAAGCGTCTTATACATCAAACATTCGTTCTTAATATATATATATATATATATATATATATATATATATATATATATATATATATATATATATATATATATATATATAGTGAGTGTGCGTGAGGAAAGAGAAAGCTGTTTTCCCCATCAGATTCTTGCAATATCTACTACGGAAAAAGACACACAGAATCGTGTTTGAATGAAATTAGGCAAAACAATAATCTTTGTTACATCAAAGTCGAATGACATTCTGACTATGCGATTCGAGATTAATGAAGTCACCAGACGTCAAATGAATTAACGTAATCAACACTGATAGATACACACAAAGGGAAGGTAATAGACAGGGGGTATATATCGTGGTATGTAATAAAATAAAACTACGCCTACGCAGGACAAGACTATTAGTTTTCCTTGACGATACATTTCTATTTATGTCAAACATCTGTGAAATATCATACTTATAGAGCGCCGTTATTTTACGTATATATTTTTAAACATTAGTTTTTGTGCCTAGACACACACACGCACACGCATGTGCACACACATACACATATACATGAACAAGTATATAAAAATAAGTAACGTAAGAAATTAATAACTAGAAAACACATATAAACAGAATAAAACACTAATATGTGTGTGGGGGTTGTGTGTGCGGGGGGTGTCTAGAAAAATCGTAACATATAAAGATTGATATATCTTCAATGATTCCATAGTGTTATTGAACCACTTTGTTCGTAATGTTTTCAAACGGGGACCATTTTCTGTCATGTATTCCCAAGTAAACACCGCAAAAATATAAATGAAAAAAAAAAAAGAAATAAAACTTATCAGCTATGGGGTTGTACATGTTACCAAAATCCTTTCCGTTTTTTTATCCCTTCACTAAACATTTCCCTCGTTCATCTTCATCCTTAAGTCGGATGTGCTCTCGAAGCGTATACTTCTGTGGACATTTCCAATAAATCATCCTTTTCCCTTTCTCTTAGAAAATACATCTTTCTTAGTTTACTGCATCGTGTGGGTTATTTAATACTGACAAAATAATAGCTACGTAAATGCAGTTACAGATCAAGAATTCATTTCTCTGTATACACGATTTTATTTCTTTAGATAGGAGCTATGAGAGTTATTGTCTCATTTAATGCACTTTTTATCTGTAGGAAGGTTTTCGATTCCACGCTATTTGATTTCGTGACGTAAAAAAAAGTATAGTTCTAATAAATGTGTCTTATATGAATAGTCATTAAAAACACATAGGTTTACGAAATTAAAATACTTCCCGTGATTGCTCAAGATATATTTTTTTAAAAATAGTTTATATCAGCAGAGAGAAATGCCTTGTCCTTAAATTGAAAGAGAAACAACGAATATTCCACTTTCGATGCACATCAAAATCACTAAAATCGACGATTCCTCAATAAAATTGATTGCTATGCTACTCTAGTCGGGTCCTACAAGTCACCGTAAAACACCATTACATGTCTCTCCCTGTAATTCAATCCACAGTAGTTTCCCTACATTGCACTGTAGCAAACCGTCTGTATTGCTTTTTGAATATTTTAATTTAATAGCTTGAAAGAAAGTTTAAAATGCAGGAGTCTGATATAATTCTATTGTGCTTTGAATAGAAATATTTTTCTCGGCCGCATCCGGTGTTGATTTTATAGGTTAGGCTCTTTTTTTCGGAAGTTTTCAGCAGTAAATTTTCCAAATCTACTTTTTATGTTAAGATGTATAGGGGTTGATAAATTGTTCAATATGAGAAATTTTCTTGCTTTTATAAAGTTTTATTGTTTTTATTATCGATTTTCTGATAAATATCTTAAGCATTACAATATAAATCTTGTCTAAGACCATTACCAGTCTAAAAATGCATATCTTTGAAAGTAAAGAAAAATTAACATAGATATTTCCAAGTATAGAAGGAATATACTCGCACATATAGATAAACACACAGAGGAAGAGGGCACTTTTATATAAATAGATACACGGTTAATCCTATAATATATGTGCGTGATATTATAAAAAAATGTTTTATCTCAAGAAGAGAATTTGCGTCTCTTTGTTTCTTCTTTTTTGCTGTATACTTTTCATCCTAAAACAAACATATTGAATGGACGTGTAATATTAATGCGTCTAATTATGTTCGACTGAAGCATCTCAAGCATCCAGATTATACGTCTGCATTTAAAAATGCATTTCTTGTTTGCTTTTAGTTTTAATTTTAACTTTGATTTTTCATTCGCTACATCGGAACATTAAAGAGGCGTAACTTATTGTAATAGAAGAATAATTTTGAAGTTTGGCTGTTCTTATTGTTGGCCTTACAAAGTTATATAATCTGAATTGAAATTATTTTTTTTTATTTTACAAATATTATGACAAATATTACAGCAGTATATTCAGCTTTGTGTAACTTACACTATTATTTAAACGCTCTAAGATATAACCCACTCTATCCTCAGTAAATTACAAATACCGTAGAATTGCGACATATTTATATAAGAAGAGAAACCTGAAGTTTTCAGAATTTAATTAAGATTAAATTAAATTGCCCAATTTTCAATCAAACCATTTTATAGCAGGCTCTAGTCTGGAATCTATTTTTGTGCTCGGGGAGGAAGATTTAATTTATCTAGTGGTAGATTAGACGACAGTACACTGTAAAGTATATTGCACTGTAGAAACCTAGGGTTTTGTAAAATTATTCTATGTTATAGCCAAAATAAAATTATTTTCAGGGGGCATAGAGACCACACTAAAACAAGCTAACGAAGGGAATTCTAAATATGTCAAAAAGATATAGAGATCATAGGATGAATCCGAGGTTGGAATAAAAATAGATAAATCGCATTATTCAAGGGTGCTTTAAATTGAAATAAGAATTTTTACGTGCACGTGTTTAAAAAAAATCTACTTTTGATTTCATACGTATAGTACCTCTTCTTGTGAGGTGATAAAACTTGTAAAAGGCACTTGTTTTACTATGCTATATTAAAGAATTTTCCTTGCTAAAAAATTGATTGTTCCTGCTTTAATATTTTTCGACTTAGCTTCTAAGACATGTCCTTACAAAGCGTATCGAAAAACACTCCCAGACACATAATATACATCTGCATGAAATGTAAAGAAAACGGCACAAAAGCTGTAGATACCATCAGGAAAGAAATCTCTCGCACACATGTAATATACAGGGTGTCCGTAAAGTTACTATACAGTCTTATTGGTTTATTGTATTTTATTTGTATTAATAGTTAATATTTATTTTTTTACAGGTTTATTTAATCAAACATGCCACGTAAGACTGTATAGTAACTTTACGCACACCATGTATATTAGAACAGAGATAGATTTGTATACGTTAATCAGTAATAAGTTTAGGAACCTTTCCTTGTATAGTAAATTACGATTTTTTCATGGGTAATATGATAGTTTACATGTAATTCATAATACATCTTCCTATCCGATTCAACATTTGCAGATTACGGCAATTTATTCCTATTTTCTATGTAGTTCAAGCTTATGAACTTGGATTTTCAAGCTCAAAACAAAACCTATTTAAATCCCTAGACTAAATAAATTTTCGTATGGCGTTTATTTGTGTGGTCAATATGAATTCGTGTGTACCTTATTTCCGATCTTTAATTCTTTTCTAAGCATGTCACTTTACCTTTCTATCATTACAAATATAATATTTTAACATAATTAAAGCAATACGTGTAATAAACTCTATTACAACAGATATAAATAATTTACATTATCCTCTATTTGTATAAACTCAGTAAGCTTCTTTATGAACTATCATATGCATTGTATATCCTAACTACTAGATCGAGATATTGGTGGCAAATAAAAAAATGTTCGTTGCAATATAATTAACTCAATAGATAGGATAATAATAATTATTCATTAAGAATCACAACTGTATAAATAATATGATTATTTTAATATTTTAATGCATTTATGCAATGTTCCACTTCTAGGATATAATACTTTAAAATTCTGGAGAAACAATCCAATCAATATCGAAGATAATGGAATAGGGTCTGTACTATTGTCGTATGACGTTGAATCTGAAGATGCTCCGGGGAATTGACGGGTCAATTATCGATTTTAGCTCGAATATGAAACTCTTTCTTGCCTTTATAATGATGATTAGAGAGCCATCACACGAGCTGGATCGATAGTAGTACCGTCTTGGCATTTGAAAAGGTCTTGAAGATGGTGGAATATAATTATGGTCCTTTGAGAGAAATCCAAATTTCCTTCAGGTGCTAGTTGGCTATCTTTGTACACAGTTCCACGCCAGGAGAGATCTTTACACCAGATACGCCAATCATTTACCCATATTTGGATGTTTGAAATCTTACACTAACAGTAGTGTATATATCTATAAACACACACACACACACATATATATATATATATATATATATATATATATATATATATATATATATAATAGCAAAAATACCCGTTGTGGACTGGGTTCAAAAACAGCCTACAGAAAATGGACTTTGATTCATGAAAGTATGATAGGTTATGAACAAGACGGGTTTGTAAATTTGGGTTGGGGTTATCAAAAGCAAAGAAAATATGATGAAAGTAAAAATAAAATAGATAACACCCATAATTTATTATACCATGCCTGTTCACACTGAAAAACTTATCACAATATTCTGTGAATCTATATTTAAAAACCCTGTTAAACTTTATGACATATTTCCATTCTATGGAGGTTAGGTGCGAACGAACACCCCCATAATATTATTATACCATATTTATTCAAACTAAAACATGATTATCAAAGTATATTACGCAGATAGATATGAAAAGTCTTTATTAATGGGTGTGCCTATTTCGATTCTATGGATGCCAGGGGCGAACGCAGACCCCACAATTGAATTATACCACCCCTATTAAAGTTAAAAAAAAGACTTATCGAAATCCTCTTATGTAAATCTATATCACACATACTTGTAAACGTGTTTTTTTTTAAATTTGTCCATACTTTGTTGACCAGGCGCGTACGCAGACCCCACAATTTTAATGAACCACTGTACTGCCAGATCAAACATACCCATTCCTGTGTTTTGATATATCTTCTATCATTATATGTTATCAATTTTGTGGGATCTTCGTTCGCGCCTGGCACCCAAAGTATGGAAATAAAATATTAACAAAAAAAGAACGTTTACAAGGGATTTTGATATAGATGCACATAAGAATACTTTGATAAGTATGTTTCAACTTAAATAGGGATGGTATAATAAAATGGTGGGGTCTGCGTTCGCGCCTGTACTCCATAGAAATATGGCACAAACTTTAACAAAGAATTTTCATATCTATCTGCGTAAGTATAATTTGATAATTATGTCTCAGTTTTAAGAAATATAGTATAATAAACTTACTGGGTGTTCGTTCGCGCCTGACCTCCATAGAATTTAAATATCTCACAAAGTTTAACAAGGTTGTTTTAAAATGGGTGAGTGTCCATAATAACACCTAAACTTTAACCTTTATTCACGTTAGTTTTTATTTCATTTTTAGAGTTGAATCATATTGTGTCGAATAAATTCACCTCATAAATCCAAGTTCTTATTAAAGTGAAAGCCAGATAAAATGTCGGAACTTTAGACAATTCTCGATACAAATTTAGCATAACTCTGTTTGTCCTTATTTACTTGCACGTGGAACTTTTTCGAAAATAGATAAATAAAAATAATAAGAAGGTTACTTGGTATCGTGTCAAAAGAAGGGAAAATACTGTTCACGTGATTACGTGTCTTTTTAAAAGCATTTACATATTTTTTTTTTATTTTTATTTATCTATCTGTTTAAGCTTTATTTTGCTAGTGCACTTGCAGGAATTAAGTTGATTACAACGCTTTCTGTGTGTTCTTTACATTACAATAGTGCAACCCTTAATCCGACGTCGCAATACCACGTCGTTCAATACTGTAAAACTGAAACGAAGCTGTTCTACTTTAAAAGGGTACCATTTTCTTCTTATTCATATTTATATCGATACTTTGCTTTAAAAAAAAACACTAGAGTAATTTCGTGTTTTCTTTTTTAATACGCCATTTTGCTGTTTCGCATTGATTTACTAAAGTAAGTTCAGCTTCATGATTTTTTCAAAACTGTTTTTGTTTCTTTGTTTGTCGATATTTCGTTGATATCGTTTAATAAGAGTGTTTAGCAGAAAAGCCAACAAACTACTGCTCGAAAAAATTAACTATACAAGAAATAAATGTTACCATAGTCAATAAAAGTTCAGTTAATAGTTTTGGAAATAGTTTTTAATGTTCTTTACTTGAAATAATTTCAACGAACCGAAATTAAAACGAAATTTGAGGCGATAACTACTTAAATGAATTTTTATATAAACTACACGTGCCATAATCGAATATTCCTCAAGCACAAAATAACGAAAACCATGAAAATATGTTTATAAATATTCCTTACGTTGACGGAACTCTCTTAAATTTTTAACCCATAATGCTTAGGTGTCCCTCCTTCAAATTGAAAACGGGTCTCTCCATGTCAAAGTCGTTGCCATTTTGATTTTTATTTAAACCGGTTGGGGATTTTTTTTTTTTTACAATCTATTATAAACTACAAACCAATGAAGATTTCTACCATAAAAGTAACTTTTATTGACTATGGTGGCATTTATTTTTGTATCTTTATATTATTATATATACATATAACATTTTCTCTTTGTAAGGACCCATCATTTTATTGGTCACTCTTGGCTACGAATGGAAACAAAGTGGATATAAAAAAGTTATTTTAGCGTAAATTATATTTGCTTTAATCATATGTTGTTTAGGGTAAAATTTTTGGGTATCAAAACCTATCTCTTTACAACATCCTCCTTTTTATAACCTATAAAACTTACAGCAATCACAGTCCATTTTCTGTAGCCTGTTTTTGAACTCATTAAACGACAGTTCTTCTGCTAGTATATATATATATATATATATATATATATATATATATATATGTTGTTTACAAGAATAAATAAACTAAAAATGATTACAAGAAAATAAATAAGTAAATAAAAAAAAAAGAAAATCAAAATTTAAAAAAAAATGCAAATAATTCGCCCCCAACCCTATGTCACCCACTTTCATGACCGATCAAAAAAAGTCTAAATATTCCAAGCCACAAAGAAAAAGAAAGAGAGACAAATTAACACAATGAGGATAATCGAAGACAACGAGAAGAATATGGCAGAACAACAACTTCTGGGCGCCATTTTATATAATATGCCGTCTGGAATTAAAAAGACAGCCCGGCAAATGGAAATGATATCAAGAAAGATCGGAAAAATAAATAATTCAGTCGTTTTTAATCAGACGTGCTTGTTGCATAACTCTGTTTGTCCTTATTAACTGCCAATGTATATATATATATATATATATATATATATATATATATATATATATATATATATATATGCGTATTTGAATTCTTGTTCTCTCTTGGAATAAACAATATCGTTAGAATTCAAAATATTGGGCAGTTAAAGGCACGTTTTTATTTACTATTCAATTGTTTAATTTTTCGTTTACATGTGTATCTGCATTGTGTGCATGTGTGTATGTGCGTACTTATATGTGTATATATTTAAAACTGACGTGGCACCCTCTCATTGGCTATACCTTCTTCTCCTTCTGCTTCTACTTCATTTTCCTTTCCCCTTTTTCCCGTGTATGCTCAGCACTTTCACTACACAGATAAAGACTGAAGGATCGATCGAAAATTATGTACTTGTAAAAAAATATCTTTCATTTTTTATATATATATAGATATAGATAGATAGATATAGATATATAGTAAAATCATAAAAAAATAAGTAATAATATGATTAATACGCTCTCGGAAATTTTCTCATAATAGACCACTCGTTCAGAGGGGTAGCTGAAACAATAATGTAACTTAACAGAAATATTCCGTAATAAAAAATAAAATGCATATTTGCTCTACAACAGTATTGCGCACTTTCTTCAGTTTTTATTTATTACCATTTCTACTAAATATATATATATGTATATATATATATATGTATATATATATATATGTAATATAGAGTCTCTATTCATTTTGAAATATCTCAAATACGTCTTTATCAAAACTAATTTCAATGAATATTTGAGAAAATTAAGAATACGATAATAACTGAACTTTGAAACCTTACTAAGATTGGTAAAAACTGTGTACATCTAAGCGTAAGCTAGAGTTAATGTTTTTAACATGAGTTGAGAGATTACTATTATGACAAAATATAGCACGGTCAGGCACATGAAAATAAGATGGGAAATCCTGAGAAATACTATTTAATTCAGATATTTTTTTTCGAAAATTGCTTAAACTCCTAACCGGATATTGCTATTGTATAATTACAACAAACACATCCGCACATGCATACGTAAACCTTGTTGATGCTAACTACTGAATCACAAGTCATTTATTCAGAGTCATCCGCACTAATATATCGATGATTCCAACATGTACAAAACATAATAAAAAGCATTTTGCTCACCTGCGGCTGGAATTCCGTCCAGTAGGACTCATCTGGCTGCAATAAGAAAAATACAGGTATATGAACAGAGCGATAATTTGTAAGCATTGATCTGTCTATAATGTAAAAGAATATAGAAACAAAGAGTTATAGCTTGGAATGTAAAATACATATATTTACTGAACTCACATATCCTCATATTGATATATATGTAAACGAGAAAAACAATCCCGATGCAAATGGTAGTGTGTTATGTTGTGTTTTAAAACAAACACTAATCTATTGTCAACAGCGAAGACATTGTAATGTTGCAATCATGTTTAAATACAATAACATTGTTTAGTATTTCCATCAATCGATATATGGTGTAGTAAGATGATCAACAATTACGTTTAC
This sequence comes from Euprymna scolopes, assembly GCF_053919585.1. Lineage (NCBI taxonomy): Eukaryota > Metazoa > Mollusca > Cephalopoda > Sepiida > Sepiolidae > Euprymna > Euprymna scolopes. Next base: position 106,017,510 of record NC_136493.1, on the reverse strand, counting down.
ATCAAACAACAACAAACATACAACAGTGATGTCGATAGCTAAACAGTTTTGTAATATCGTTGGACGATATGTAATTTAACGTACTTGTGGATTTAAAATGTACGTTAATATAAGCTCTAGGTAGGTAAATTAATCTAGGTATTATCATACCTGCAATGAAGCATTGATGCAGCTATTCACAAAACATTAACGAACGTGGTAATAAGCTCTGAGAGACACCTAAAAAAATCTGTACGCTTACAACGATCTAAACGGAATCGATGTAGAAATTTGCATTTAGTAGATGATAGTATAAAGTGAATGCTTATAAGATACGTTTGAAGCCAAAACAAGGCATTATTACAAAATGAACATATATGCATTTTGTTTGAAATTCATATTGAATTCATATTGAAATTTATAAATATATTTCGAAGATACACTTCACCATCAGTATGTCTTTCTTTCTTTTTGTTTGCCATGTTGTTGTTGAAGCATAGAATAGTAGAAGTCCGTTTGTTGTTTTTACGGCAGTTTTTTTTTTCAAATATCGGAACGGTGCATTGGTAACACACCCTAACGGGAATTGCGCGTGACCAAGTAGAACTCTACCATATGTATCCAGACATACTTGTATATATATATATATATATATATATATATATATATATATATATATATATATATATATATATATATATATATATATTTATATATGTATATATATATTTATGTATGTATATATATATATATTTATATATGTATATATATTTATGTATGTATATATATATATATATATATATATATATATATATATATATATGTGTGTGTGTGTGTGTGTAGGTGGGTGGGAGTTTTGTGGGTTTTTGCATGTACATATATTTATATATATATTTATATATTATATATACATATATATATATATGCATATAATATGTATATGTATGTATATCCATATTTATATATATATATATAATTAATATACACACATACACACACACATATATATATATATATATATATATATATATATATATATATATATATATATATATATATATAACAAAGATCAGGTTCGTCACCTAATAATAGACATTACTCTCTACGTTTTATAGTTGTGAATACGAAACAAATCATTTCGCATTCATATATATATATATATATATATATATATATATATATATATATATATATATATATACATATAAATAATAAATATAAGCATTTTGTTTATATTTACTTCTCTTTTTAATATAAACGTAAAATGATGGAGAAAAATACTACTGTGCTATGCTAAGTGTATTTTTTACTTAGTTATGCAATAAATCATTCTAACATATAGGATGAATACAAATAGATACACTGTTCTGTTATCATAACCAGGAATATACGAAGTAAAGAATGCAATTATTGTTTCTATTTCTGGCGTTTTTTACACCTTAAATGCATTTCGACTAATTATAATTACATAATATGCTTAATGTAGATGAAGTTAGAAATGAGATAAGTCAAGATTAAGCAGTGATAAGGACAGGAAAAAAATGTGCGTAGAAAATAGGTAAATTGAGTAAATATATATAGGAATCATCATATGCAAATATGTGGGGAAAACATACATACAATTAACGCAAGGAGAAATTCGGATAACAAATATTAAACGGGACAAGATCAAAGTGTAGTATCTGTACTTCAGATGCTGCACTTCAATTTTTTTTTCTCTGTCAGTGGAGGAGAAATCCTTCACGACTGAGACAATTTTTATTTTTGTTCCTTTGCTCCACGTTAAAAAAAAGACCCGGGTGTCTACCTCTGCCCCGTGGGGAGGCACTGTAAATAGGAACAAATATTGAACACATTATCGAAAGCTTAGAGGATTACGCAAGTAAAGTCCGTCCGAATTATCTGCAGAGCTGGACAAGAAAGTATGCACAGATGTAGAATCGATGAACTAGAATCTATTCGGAAAACCTGGAAGAACGACGATTCTCGCGAATGAACCATTAAACGAACAAACTTTAAAATCAATGCATGCTTGCATATGAGGGTGAGAAGAATTTATAAAAAGAAAAAGAAACTGACTACCTAAATTCTAGCAAAATAATTTCATGAAGTTTTGTTGACTTAACAATAGATAGTCAAGATATGTGTGTGTGTTTACCTGTCTGTCTGTGCATCGGTCTTTTTTCTGGGGGCTTGTGTTCCTGTATTTCGTTGTGTGCGTATTTATTGTATTGTGTTGGTGGGTTGGTGTAAAAGGAAACATACGAGAAGGCATAGCGCCATGAAAAAGTATGAATTGTTGAACTAAAAATGATCTTACATCTACCACTGTCGGATATCACCTAAGTGCTTTTAACAATGGTCTCACTCGACGAAACCGATTCGCTCAGATAAAAGTCCGTGTTTACAACCGCATGTACGCAAACATAATTCTTCCCAGGTGTTACTCACCATCCGCCATATATCATTGTTTTGTCCTACTGTTAAAATATAAAATAACACATTACAATAACACGCACACCCATGTATATCTAAATATAACTATATGTATATGTGTGTGCATTCATGCGTGTGTGTCTAGACTGTATGTGGATTAAACGCTTTGCGTGTTGAACTATCTGCAGATATTCACGCTAACTGCTACGTGATAAAATATTTTTCAATTTGTATTGTATAATTCTGAACGATCTACCAGTATTGTATTTCACCGTAGATTGAATTAGGAAAAATATTTATCAATAGTTTTTGGATCCATAAAATATAACCTCCAGACATTTAGTAATGTACATCATATAAAACAGTTTGTAGTCGTTCATTATAGTTCTCCATTTTATAATACTTCTTATAATAATTTTTATATTCAATTTTCAACCCAACCAATGCGCAGTGCCACTTTGAAGTAGGGGCTACTATCGGGGACACAAGTTGCTGGGGTATTATAAAGGGATATGAGTAGCAATATGCTTGCTCACATTACACTTGAACTTCTTCATGTCAGTACAGTTTGGAAAGCAGAATTTCGGAAATGTATTCCAGCGTCTAGCAGTTCTGGGGAAGAAAAAATTGGAGTAGAAAGCTTTCTTAGGCCTAGGGATATCTACTATGAAGGAGTGGGATTTAGCTGCTTGTCGGGTTTGTCGGGGGTAATCACGTAGAAAGAGTACAAGTCTTTGTAGTTCATCAGAGCATTAAACATTAAAGTACTTGTAGAAAAGACAGAGGGATGCAACATTTCCTCGATGGGACATAGGCTGAAACTTAGATCACAGTTCATAATAACCACAGTTAAAAATAATAATAAAGAACAATAATTATCAATTTAGATAAAGATATCATCGAGCCGGACATATATTCTCTCCTTTTCACTGAGACGTATAACTTAGATTAAATTTCAAATACGATTTTCTATATTAACGATTAATTAGATAAATTTGATTACTTGTAATAAAAAATAATCTGACGAAATTAGTTGATATTCAGAAAGCAATTTCTTTTCAACATTGACGTTTGGAAGAAAATTTGCAAGTGCTATCTTTCCAAAGCTTTGTCAAGACAACATCTCATGTGGATATTTCAACTCAGAAGCCATCACTGGTTAAATGTAAAATGGGGTGTCGTATTCAAAGTCCCAAAAACAGTTCATTATCATTCCTCTGCACTGTTCCTTACAGAAAGTGATGATAAATTTGTTAATTATGTTATCTACAGTATAAGATATTAGCTGGAAAATAACCCAGATGAAAAATATAATAGCAATATAATAAACTGACAAACTGGGGCGCAACATATAGTGGTTTCAGTGGCTTCTAAATAACTGTTCAAGTGGGGCAGATGAGTCCTTAGTAGACTCCCAGATATCGAAATATCTCACACATGTAGACAAAATCGTTTGATTTTTCACACCTTATTGAAATAAAATCTGTGCAAAAACGTTAAATCTGACCCCTCTCTTTGTGGCTTACTGCGATTCAACTTCTTATGCGAAAGCTTGTATTTGTAGATTCATTGTCTATAACCATGAATATATATATATATATATATATATATATATATATATATATATATAAATACATACATACATAGGTACATATATATATGTAGGTATATATATATATATATAGGCATATATATGCATATATATGAATATATATATGTATATATACGTATATATACATGTATATATATGTATATATGTACATATATGTATATATATGTATATATGTGTATATATAGGTATATATAGGTATATATATAGGTATATATAATATATAGGTATATACATATATATATATATATATATATATAGGTATATATAGGTATATACATAATATAGGTGTATACATATATATATATATATAGGTATATATTTATATACGTATATATATCTAATGTAGTTATATGCATATATATAGGTATATATATAGATAGATATATAATGTAGGCATATACATATATATATAGGTATATATATAGGTATATATAGGTATACATATATGTATATATAGGTATATATGTATATATATATAGGTATATATAGGTATATATATAGGTATATATATGTATATATGTATGTATATATAGGTATATATATGATATATATGTGTGTATATATAGGTATATGTATATTTAGGTATATATATATATATATATATGTATATATAGGTATATATATAGGTATATATGTGTGTATACATACGTGTGTATATATAGGTGTATATAGGTATATATAGGTATATATAGGTATATATATAGGTATATAGGTATATATAAAGGTATATATATATATGTATATATATATAAATAGGTATATATATATATAGGTACATATATATAGGTATATATATATATAGGTATATATATAGGTATTATAGGTGTATATAGGTATATATATAGGTATATATATGTATATATATATGTATATATAGGTATATATATATAGGTATATATATATATGTAGGTATATACATATGTATATATATATAGGTATATATATATGTAGGTATATATATATATGTATATATATAGGTATATATATATATATATAGGTATATATATGAAGGTATATATATAGGTATATATACATAGGTATATATATATAGGTATATATATATGGGTATATATATAGGTATATATATAGGTATATCTATGTATATATATAGGTATATATAGGTGCATACATATATATAGGGATTTATAGGTGCATACATATATATAGGTATGTATAGGTGCATACATATATATATATATATATATATATATATATATATATATATATATATATATATATATATATATATACCCTGTTTATCATTTTGTTTCAGGAAAATATTTTTTTCATTCTGGAATTGCCATGAAACACAGATAATTAAAGTTTGATACACTGAAATGGGATAAGATGCTTAATTTCCCTGATATGTATTTTTGTAGAATTTTAACATATATTTGTAAAAATTGGGCATTTTTCTCTATTTTCCTGTAATGTAAAGTATGGCCCACTCCATTGCAGTTCTCCCGAAATGCCCGGAAAAGGTTTATTTGACAGCTGATTAAAAGGTACTTGGTATTGCAGATCTTGCAAAAGGTTTATTTCTCGTTGATCTAGCTAGGGAGCTAAGAGGATATCAAAGAACTTTGTGTTCATTAATTGAAAATCCAAACATCAAACCAATGAAGGAAAAAAATCACAAGAAAATCTGTTTCTGCTTGCGATGTTTGAGAAAAATTCGCCATGAACATATCAAGCAGCCGGGCAGAAACAATGATGCTATATTTGACAAAGCGGAAATGTATTCCTTGTCCAGAACGACATGATGTGAATTTCACTTCTCTGCGTTTCCTAACAATGTTAAAACTTCAAAGCCATTGATTTGCAATAAAGTGATACACAGGCTATCTCTCTCTCTCTCTCATATATATATATATATATATATATATATATATATATATATATATATATATATATATATATATATATATATATATATATATATATATATATATAATTCTGAGTTAATTTATATATATATATATATATATATATATATATATATATATATATAAATTAACTCAGAATTATAGTAAATGATCATGCATGCCCCTTTAGGAAATTCGTTTCCTATCCTTGAGTACTTTCAGTTGAAATAAAAATCGGTCAATTTCGCACTGATGCGCAGATTATTATATGATCATTAGGAGATGTTAAAAAGCATTTAAAAATAAATCTTCAAATTTCAGCAATATTCCCCGCGGTTAAGGGTAGCGACTGGATTTGACCTTTGGTAATGAAACCAGAGAGGGTGTCTGTTGCATGGTTTGAATCTATAGACGGGAGTTAATCGTGACACCCCGCACTTAGGATTTCCGAAATGATGAAACACTAGTGTATGTAGGCATTTATTAATTAATTTAGTAAATAATTATATATATATATATATATATATATATATATATATATATATATATATATATATATGAATTCTGGTATATATTTAGTAAATATTTCTGTATGGTTGATATTTTAAATAATGGTTTCTTAATTATATCGTGTATATTTGTTTTTTTAAGTTAAGCAATTAATATAACATGTTTCTAATTTCTGTGCTGGTTAGAATATCATTAGTAATAATAACTATTTTCCAAACTCAGTTGTAAGTGGCCCTTTCATAGAGGTTTCACCATGTTTATTCTTACATGAAAACTTTCTATAGAATTAGAACCGAATATTGAGTTACTTAAAAAAATAAAATGAACCTACATTTTATTTTACTTCATACTGTTTCCTTTTGGTCGTGTTCTTGCCCTGCTTGTATCTCGCCCTTTTTCATCTATTGAAACACAATCTTTCTAAATACATATTTATAGATATACATTTCGATGCTCTTTTGGACGAATGCGTTTTAATCACCTTCAATATTTTTGCTACGCTCGAAGTCACATCGTCGTTTGTCGCTACCTCCTAGTTGCTGAGTCATGTTTACTATGATCTTAGTCGCAAATTTGCTTCTTCTTTTAGCCTTCAGGCAAACTCTCTCCAACTATTGTTCCCCGGAATCCAGTGACAGACCTTTTGGGATCTTCTTTCTCCGTCACTCAGAATAATACTATCCACGTCTGAATTTTCCCGTAAATTTAGTTATACGAACAGTTCGTTCACGTTGCCATCCGCGGACATCATATCGTGTGGTAAAGGCTGCTCTAGCCGTTCAACTCGTATTTTCTAATATTTATATGAAACTTTTCATAAACAACGTAACCTACAGCTATGCTCGCACAAAAACTTCAAATTTGAAAACATTGAACTTCAATTCCTAATTCGCATACATCTTACAGACCACAACTGTCGTTCTGTCGTCATTGGGCCAAATGCATAACGGGTCGAAAATACAATATTTTATGTAAGTCGTTCAAAGCGAAGAATGCAAATAACTTAGAATTTCTGTCTGGTCCTGGCTGACTAAACGATAGTGTGTAACTCTATAGATTAAATAAAGTGAATCGTTCGAAATTGCGTAAGCATCCCTAATATGACAAAGATGTGCTTGAGTTGTACAAGATTAACCTGAAAATATATGGGTTACTCGAATTAAATAATTGCCGGTTGAAATATAAATTAATCTTATAAGTGAATTCTAATAATCAAGGAAATGATTTAATGTATTTTATAGAACATCCATGACAAAATTCTATTTACATTGGATTTGCAGATCATGCTGTTTTAATCTGTATGCATTTTATCTCTATGGAAATTTGTTAGTAAGAGGCATAAACTTTGAACGAAACGCTTTCCATGAAATTCCGTATGACGCTTTGCACACGAAGCTTTGTTCCTTCGAAATGGCCTACTATTGGATATTTGTACTTGCATGGAAGTTACGATATATCGTTTTAACAGCAGCGACCGTCTCAAATTAAAAATATAATTAGAACTTGTAGGATTTAATCGAAATAAAGACATCTCTTATGCAGGTGCAAATATACACATTTAAACGTAAAAGTTCTTTTTTTAACTATTTCATATCTGTTTTACGATAGCAATTACGGTAAAAATTACACCGGAAGCAGTAAATATTTCGAATTCACTTATATCTGATATATTCTGCAAATGTTTTATGTTTACATTTGATATAACCACTCTCTCTTGAGTACATTAAAATGAGCGTATGATTATTTACATATATATGGCGCTGTGATAAAAATACGAAATCTGCATGAATTAACATATTTGATTCTGCTAATTTCCGACTGAGAAAATCCAAATTGTGTAAAGTAAAATAGCTACAGGCACTAGTGTTTCACATTTTCGGGAATGTTCAATGAAGGGTGTTACGAGTAACACAAGTCGACAGATTCAACTTCGGCAGTACGAGCCATTTCTGGCTCGATTAGCAAAGACCGTATCCATTCGGCTACCATTAACTGTGTGAAATAACGTTGAATTTAAATATTTTAATTTTAAATGTTCTTTACGTCAGTCAGACGGTGATCTAATCGTAACACGATGATCTATGCATGAGAGCTAAATTGGCCGACTTAATTCAGCTGAAAGTGCTTAACGATGAAACACGAATTTCTTAAAGGGGCTGTGATATTTTTTTTTACTATAATAATTAAACACCTACAGATACTAGTGTTTCATCCTTTCAGGAACTTCAGTGCAGGGTGTCACGAGTAACACCAGTTTACAGATTCGAACTCGGCAACACGGATCATCTCTGGCTCGATTAGCAAATACCGTATATATATATATATATATATATATATATATATATATATTTTATATATATATACATTTTATATATATATATACATATATATATGTGTGCGTATATATATATATATACAATTCTTTTATTTACTCTAATATCATTTGTTACATAAATGTATACCTGTTTTGCATGCGATATCCTTCGAATCTTAATATCCCCGAACTATTATAGAAACCGAAGGCAAAGGGCTAAATAACTAAGCAAATATTTTGGTTAAGATTGGCTAACGAGATTTGAAGCTTAACATTTACACAAAGTACTGATTTAACTTCACCTCATGTACCGAATTATAACTATTTTATATACACGCGCGCTTACACACACATATTTTTAGTATGTGTGTGAGAATATATAATATGCAAGTGTGTTTATATGTGTGTAGAAGTCTGCAAGGGAGTGCTTCTTTCGTTGCAGTTTCCTTGGCGTTCTACGTATACAGATATTAATATAACTTCGACGTGTATTCATATATTTACGTTGCGTTTAGTATTGCTCGCATAGACTTTTCAAATGTGAATTGCAAAATGTTCGTTCTTTTGTTGTGTATATGTTTAGATCTTTCAGAACAATTTTAACCGTTGTGTTTTGTATTTTAGTGAGTGTTTACAATATTTGAACAGGATAATCACATCACTCAAGAGTATTTGATATTCTAAACATTTTCGAATGAATGTGCATTTTTCAGGTTAAAATTATATTAAGAATCACACACAGAGCAATTGTCAATGTACATATCTCATAGAGATGCGTGACTGCATCTAATCGACGTAACAATAAGCACTTTGAAAATATCTAAAAAAAAATCGTATTCATTCATAAGGTGATAAATGTTTTAAATAAAATTTCTACTCCAACTCGGAGATCAGATCAGTTAAATGCGAATTATCGAAAGCATTTTGTAATGTTTAACGTTGTTTCTAACCCGACACCTGCGCGTTTATTTCATTAATGTTGGAATTAAAGCCTGTATGAAATTACAAATGACATATTTGAATCAGAGAGTACAATATTCACAAGTTCAAAATGAGTCCTAACGACATTTAAAAAAATCACACACATAGACTAATTTCAGTATTAAATAAAATAAAAATAATCCCAAGAGTACGTTCAGTATGTTTCAGTTAGTTTAATTCTGTTTACAAAACCTTCGTGGATGACTCAATATAATGTAGGTATTTATTTGCTTCCCCACGTAAGCAAAATGTGACACAAGGTCGGCTTTATGTGAGGTGAAGGGGGAGGGAGGGGAAGGGGATGGTAAATATAGGGTTGCCCCTACATGTACCAATAACCAATTGCCACAAGGGCAATGGTCACAAAGTGCAACATCTGCCGGAACAGATGGTATTTATTTGCTCCCCCACCGAGCAAATAAGGCACAAGGCCAATTTTTAATGTGAGGAGTGAAGGGAGGGGGAAGGGAAAAAGGGGACCAGCTCCCGAGAGGTGGGAAATGGGAGCTGATTAAAGGTCAGGCATGTGGGGTTGCCCCCACATCTGGTCTTTGCTAGTCATAGCTAGTCATAGCTAGTCATAGCTTGCAGTATCTGCCGGAACAGATGGTATTTATTTGCTCCCCCACTGAGCAAATTAGGCACAAGGCCGTTTTTAATGTGAGGTAAAAACCAGCTCCCTAAAAGGGGTCACTCTGGTTACCAAAAATAATAATTGTCCCAGTATAGAGGGGTTCCCCTTCATTGACTGGTACAAACCATCTCAAGTGCAGCATCTGCCGGAACAGATACTACACTTTGCTCCTAGCAAATGTGCCAGGTAAGTAGACTCAATATAATGTAAAACACATTCATCAATTCATCAAACCACAAATACACATTTTGGAATCGGAATTCCGATCTAAAATGTGTTGATCTGATAATAACCACACGTAAAGCAACACCTAATATCGTAGATATTCACCAGCTATCTTGTTTCTGGTCATCGTAGAATCTCTGATTTTTTGCCGTGAATAATTTCCTTCAACGTGCTTACATAAAAAGCCGTAAAAGCGAAAACTCTGAATTGCTTGGTAAGATGACTTACAAGACCATTCTCGGTCAGGCAGATATCTTTAGCATGGTTACTGTTCTCATCTAACGACGATTCCGGAGGCTTCGTAATAGGAAGCAAATGAAGAAATAGGGATCCGCACGGATGATTAGCATGTTGCACTTGAAACCGACTCCAGATCAGAGAGATGACGTGTTCTACTCTACAAATCAGCTGCAAAGCTGGCTTAATATCTCAGTTAGTGTGATGAACTATATATCATGCTTACGAAGAGAGGAAACGGAAGACAAGCATTAAGGAAGAGAACAGTGCAAGAACTTAGAGTACTCCTTCTACAGTTTTCCAATATGCGGAGTAATACTTGCTTATTTTCTCAGACGTATGTCTACATACTTATATGTGCCCGAACATTATAGAACCTATAACTGACATGATAGAATGAAATGACTCTTAAGGCATTAACCCACTAGGTACCCAATTATTCCGTATTCAACTAATGTTAGCTATTAATTTACTTGGTAGTCATATTTTATCATTACCTCAAGGCCAATCGAGGATAACTTTTAGTGAATGTTAATTTGTAGTGTAGTAATCGTTGTGTGTATAGTTTAGAATTTGATTATACATAAGAACGCCCCAACAAGCACTAGTTTACTTAGATTTGAATACTAACATTTTGTATTCTAAACAGAAGCAAACCATCGGAACAGGGTTCCACAGGCGCGTAGTTCTGGAAAAAAGTTTTGTTTATGGAACTGTACTATACAGAATGTAAAATTAAATAACTAATTGTTTGTAAATTATTACACGTTGTTTACTTGCCTTTTTCCCGGATTATGTTACGTCCTTTTTTAATTATTTTGGGGTGATTATGTATTTTTGGAAGCTGGCTGTTTTTAATAGTTTTTGCAGGTTAAATTAAACGTTCAGGATATTCTTTTAAACATTAAATTGTTAGGTGAAATAACAGAATGGTTACAAACCTCCCTCCCCTCACCACTGTTGAAAATGACCTTCGAAATAATAGTGTTAATATTTCAGCGCGGGACCAAAAATACATAATTACGCATTTTTATTATTAAAAGTTTTATTTAACCATTAAGGCATCGCATAATAAATAATGCCTTGGGAAAAGTGAAGTGGTGCAAAGTATTAAGTTTAGTTTCTATATTGGTTTAAGTTTTTATTTAATGTGTGTATACTAATAGCTGCATCTATTTTAAATAACAGATTTGTTTTGTTTTTATATGTGTATTTTTGTACTTTTATTAAACAAATCAATACCATTACTACTTTTTCATGATTATATGAAACGTCCCGTGTATTTAAGCATCAGAAACAATATCGCCAAGCAGAAGGCTGTACAAAAAAAACTCAAGAGCCTTAATTGAAGACGACAAATAAAGAATTAGTAAAATAAAATGTGAAAAGTTGTGTCAGGAACGACTAATTGGCAAATCGAATCCTGAATAGATAGCAAAATAGGTGATATTTTTTGAGCTCTTGTAATTCACAATGTCTTTATTGTAGTGGCAGAATTAAAGCAAAGCAGCAGACAAAAAAGAATAAAACCACAAAAATATTCTGGTGGTCTAATTACCAATAAATACAGTGTAAACCTGTCGCACGTCGTGTTCGCAGTGCTAACAGGTCACGTCTGGCTTTTAAGCACTCAATTTTTTTTTCCGCGAAAGCACATTTCATTTGTGTAATGTGTATAATGTTTAGAAATATTTTTCACTTTTAGAAAACAAAATCCGTGCTCCTTCCTTTCTTTTAAAACCAATATCTTCGTTAAGCAGTATATCTGTACATATCCCTCCAATAACTGTTTGTCTTACGAATTTGCTTTTTTTATTCTCATAAGTATAGTTGCTATAAACCATTGAATTACCAGTTTCCTCGGGTAATAACAATAGAGTAGTGTTGAACCCATTGAGATGTGAAGAAATAAATAATTTTTAATACTAAAGTAATTCAACAAATGCAATTGTTTGTAATCGGTCAAAAAAGATGTAGTGAACATCGGTATTATGTCTCATACTCTGTTCTATAGTTTTAAGATTGCATAAACGATCTTCTGATGAATTCGGTATAAATGTTATGTAAAGGTTATAACTACTTAATTTTAAAGCGTGATGTAGTAGCTTTAATTAGAGTCTGATGTAATATTTTGAATTAGATTCTGATGTAGTATTTTCAATTAGATTCTGATCTGCACTAGGTTTTATATCCTTTTGATATTCATGAAAATCCACGCAATTAATGTGAAAAGTAGATTAAGCTCTTCAGCTATGAAATAACCTAGAGAAACACGGTTACAATTTAGAGAGTATACATCGTGTAGTGTCATAAAAAGTATACAATTCCGACCCAGACAATTCTAGTCTGTTTGCGGAAATACCAGTAGAAAACAAATTATTTGTAAACATTTCATCTTGTATATATATATATATATATATATATATATATATATATATATATATATATATATATGTGTATGTATGTTTTCCTTTGTCTTCACTTAAAGTGTTGTGCATGAAGTAAACATTGATATTAATACATATACAACTCGTTACCCTTAGAAGGTAAAAAAAACAATGCATTCCTGGGATAAATATCATAAAATAAAAAGTAAAATGAGATAAACATACCAAGCATGTACACATATTTATTTATTTAAAAAAAATGTATTGTTTTTGCCTTCTAAACGTATCAATTTATATACGTATTTTTTCAATTTTTGATATATATACCCACACGTATATATATAATATATATATATATATATATATATATATATATATATATATATATATATATATACATATATATATTAAGTAATGTCAGATATATACGAAGCTTTAGTGGATTAACGTTTAAAGCAAGACGTTTTTACACAAAAGTGCTACCGGCGTTTCAGCTGACTATTTTTAATCTCAGGTTCGAACAGTGTTTGAGACGGATGAAACTGTATATTTGTTTCAGAAACTACGCTCGAATATCAACTTAAAATTTCTCAGGCGGTGTCTATTTTCGTTACCGGTTTCAGAAAGAACATAGCCATTATTTTGAACTGATGAGGATTAGATGACTGTTTCTTTTCCTTTTTTCTTTCATATAAATGTTAAAAATGCTAGTCTACGCTCACGGTCTTTTGACCAAGATCTTAAATGATGTTTCCTACGTTTATATTAAGGATGTTGTATGAAAGAGGTTTTAATATTTTTTCGTAATCCAACTCTTTATTTGCCGCCCTATTTTCTAATTTCTGTGTTTTAAAATATTGATTTAGAATCAAGGAAAAAATAGTCAATATTATGTAAGTATCCGATCGGTATCACACATTTTTACCTATAATATATATTTTACCTACATAAAAATACTTAAACAATTATTAATATTGACACTTTCTTTTATAAAATTATTTTCCAAGAAACATGTTATTTGTTATATATATATATATATATATATATATATATATATATATATATATATATTGTATTGTATGTAATGCATATATGTAATATAATATATATATAATATATATATATATATAATATATGTATATATTATATAAACATAATATATTTAATCACCATTATATATATATGTATATATATATATATATATATATATATATATATATATATATGACTAATAGTATTTGACATGAGTTCATTGTAACTCATCACATTACATTATTTTATGCAATTTATTTTGTAATTTTTGTCTATATTGTTTTACATATTTTGTCTATTTATTTCAATTAATTTTATATTTTATTCCTTTCTTTTGCATACTTATGGTTTACTCAGCTCCATTGCTTTCTTTCGTATGCATCTGTGTTTTATTATTTTTGATTTTCATAGTATGTTCTATTTTATCTACTGGTCGGTTATATATGAGAAGCACATACGATTATAAACGTATAATTACGTTGACACTGACCGTGCTTAAAAAATATAAATTATTTGGAATATTAACCAACTTTTCAAAATACAGGGCCGATGTTTGTAACCTTTGTAGCCTAACTGTGGATAATCGTGAATGACCTAATAAATATCGCCACTCACACAAATGCAATGCAGAAATGTGATGCGCATCACTTGTTCATTTACAGTAAAATACTAAATTCGTTTTAACGTTGGTGTAGATTGTATTTTTGTCTAATATTTTATCGGTAGTAAATAAAATAAAAAATGCAGTTGCTATATAAATGTTTAAGATGCGACAGAATTATTTCCGTTTTGTATATATTTGTATGCAAATGTAATTATCGCACTTTCTTCTTCTCCTTTGTACACTATCCAGAGGAGCATTACATATCCGATAAGACCCCAGGTCTTAAACAGAAAGAACACATTGTTTTCATTGTTACGCGATACATGTATTTATTTATTTTACAATTTTTTTTTATTCTTTCAGGATTTCGATTCTTTTTATTTCAATCTATTGTTAAGCATTTTTAAGTTTACCATATTATTTTTTCTTATTTTCTGTCTGTATTGAGCGGGCGTGGTTTCTGTCATCTGATCCTAAAGGAATTTTTCCTTCCTTTGTCTATGCTAGAATAGAGATATCATATTGCTTGCGAGATATGTTGCTTGGGGGAAAATATTTTCTAAAATGTAATGTTTACGGTATTCTTACATGTAGCCGTTTGATAATTTCTCTTTAATTTTCTTTATAATTTTTCTTAGCAAATAATAACATGCATGCATCTCATATGTAGGTATGATCATATATGTATATCTTTTTCATAGTATCTCATCATAATAGAAAAGTCGATATATTGGATAAAGAAAAAGAAACCAAAATATGTGTAATGAAAATTAAAAGGCAAATATATCACTATTTATATTTCATAGAATATAAAACCATGACCTACGAGGTGTATGCAATAAGTAACCCAATTCCCATAGAAATAGAGCAACGAAACTTTGCACAGTTATTAGTCTTTCTCTACATAGGAACCACCCAGAGTTATGCATTTCTCCCATCGTTTGATGCAGCTCTGGAGACCGTTTTTGTAGAACACCCCAGGTCGGTCCTCCAACATCGATGTAACTTCAGAAATCAAGGATGCATCATCTGGGAAACGCTTTCCTTTCAAAAACAACTTCATGGCTGGGAAGAGGTGAATGTTAGAGGATGCAAGGTCAGGAGAGTAGGGAGGATGGGAGAGGATTTCATAACCACCCGCCCGTGCTTCTAATCTGGCGACATGCGTGTTATGGACCGGA
The DNA here is from genome assembly GCF_053919585.1 of Euprymna scolopes. NCBI lineage: Eukaryota > Metazoa > Mollusca > Cephalopoda > Sepiida > Sepiolidae > Euprymna > Euprymna scolopes. The sequence goes on along the minus strand of NC_136493.1, from coordinate 106,001,513 downwards.
GCGTCGTCCTGCAGGAGGAGGGTCCCTTTGCTGATCTTACCTCGCCTCTTAATTTTAATAGCTTCCCTTAATATCCTCCAAAGTGAAGAATAATAGGTTCCTGTAATTGTGGTACCCTTTGCCAGGAAATCTGTCATCTCTACTCCGTCCTGGTCCCAGAAGACTGTGAGCAGGACCTTGCCAGTGGAGTGATGCACCCTTGCCTTCTTTAAAGGTGGTGAGTCCAAGTGTTTCAACTGCATTGACTGAACTTTGGTCTCTGGATCATAGGTTTCATCTTGTGTAATCAGTCTTTTGAAAAACTTTGACACCACAGGATCATCACACTCGGAAGCACATCCAGGTATGTTTTGATATTGACTTTACAACTGCTTTCATTTAGCTGACCCCGCATTGTGTTGTCTGTTGGCTACTGTCCTGTTGTCATACCTTGGATCGATAGAGTGCTTGAGTTGTTCAGCAGCGCATCTGTAATCTCGGTCGCTGAACGTTGTGTCACTTACAGACATGATAGACTGATTCTATCGCTCTTGAGATTTGTACACGACTGGTAACTTTATAAATGGTCTAGAACAACAAAGGAAACCCGGTTTTATCAAGTTGAAATGGAAGCATGACGTCTTTTCTAAGGCAGCATTTTTATCGTTCCAACCCGTACGTACAAAAATAAAATAGTTAAACATAGCATATTCGGATTAGCATAGAGAATGTATGCGTTCAAATGAAAAAAAAAAACAGCCCCAAACTGATTTAATAGATATAAGATAAACATTGAATTATAATCCGAACCTATGCCATCCGTAGTGCAATGTATAAATAGATAAAAAATATCTCTTAAAGGTAAGTTTAGAAATACTGAGTGAGTGAGCCCGCCCCACACACACACATATATATATATATATATATATATATATATATATATATATATATATATATATATATATATAGTGAGAGAGAGAGATAGAGAGAGAGAGAGAGAGTAAGTTTGAGCCTGGCGACTTGTTATGAGAATCAAAAGCGGGATATTCAGTTTCGCTTATTTTCGCACATACTTTCATAACTAACTTCCTAGCTCTACTTATGTATTGAACACTGTTTATGTAAATCAGAAAAAAATCGCATAAAATTATTTCTTCGTATATTGATTTATGTAGTTACATAAGTAATCACATATATATATATATATATATATATATATATATATGCGTGTGTGTGTGTGTATATATATATATGTATGTACGTATATACTTGTAATTATTTTTCTATGCAATCAAGTATTCGCAGATTTCTTTACTTGTCAACATCCTTAGCAACTGTTGGAATAGTATTCCCTTGCGCAGCTGTATACAATTCACATTAAAAAAAACACTGCTATTTATTTTCTCTGGAATTTTATCAAGAATTAGCCTTTTCACATTTCACTACTCTTGGTGACACTGCGTTGTTTCATTTTTTTTCCTCTTTCACTTTTAATGATATTTACCGACAAGCCTCTGTGGTATAAACTGAGTCAGATGCCGGCAGATTTATGCTTGAAATATGTAACAGTGTTTCACTTTGCATGATTTTACTTAGCTGTTATAATTACACAATTATATCAATTCTCCTATGCCCTATTAAATGGCGTTTTTGTCAATACATACCGTGTTAATACGAATAAATACAATGACGAAAACGTTTGTTTTTGTTGTTTTTGTTTTTTACATTTCAATTAACCAGCCACGGTCTTAAGTCTTTACCCAAATCAGTAATCTCTGTTATTCCATGTTCTAACGGGTGAAAAAAAATACCTCAATATTTGAATATTCCCCTTGAAATGTTTCTTTTTTTATGTTCTAGTATATTTAGCTAACCTTAAATATTGTTTATTGATTAAATCAAAATATTTTTCTTTCGGTTTGAAATAATTTTGCTCCCAGCATAAACATTGTGATATTTTTATAACTTGTTTACCCAACAGAGAGTGAAATATCGATTAGTAATATATGAAAGCTGTGCAGTTTTGTTGCGAAATATAAATGCATTTCACGTACACATATTTCAAAGAATTTATATTGTGCATAGGCAATACGAAAAAAAAAAAAAGGAAAAACAAAGTCCGATAAGAATTTATGCCTTGGTTTGTGTGTTAGTGTCGAGAGCAGCAAACTCAGTATATAGTATTGCTATCGTCTGCTTATTCAATACACGTGTTGGCATATCGATTACAGGTTATTCATCCCGTCAGACACGTATATTCTCTGTAATGGATACTGCAACCGCGTATATTTTTTAAAGACTCTATTTTGTTTTATTTTACTCTAATTAAATTTCGTAAAGAAAAAAAAGGATCTGCATAGTAGCTAACGTGTTTTTTTTTCTGTATAAGTACATAGACATTAGACCGTTACATTAACTCCCCTTTACGTGTCAGATGTTGAGTTAGTAAAATATTGAACAACTTCTATTTCCACTGTCTATAAAAATATCTTTCATATACCTATCTTGTGATTTCTTGGTACGACAGAATTTCCGTACAAAAATCCATCTAGTATTGTGAAGTATTCAGTTTAGTATATGAAGTATAAATAATTCCATTTAGATAATCGTGCACCGTCTGTAATATAAAGCTCCCCTGTCTGTTTAATTGTATGTATGTATGTAGGTATGTATGTGTGTATGTACGGCATAATCACGTTGACGAACCGGTTTTCGTCAGATCACCGAAGTTAAACAATGTTGAACCTGGCAAGTACCTGATGGGAGAACATTTGGAAATTTTCGGCGCTGTATGTGTTTTCGCTTATCTCAGTATTGTCTCCAGTTGTACTTAACATCCACTTGCCACTGATATTCAAAAATGTCGATTGAGACGCGATGGGGATGAGGATTGCGCATCTCTTGCCACAACATTTCACGTGCAGGCACACTTACAGTGGGTATCCATTGTCTATCAAGTCTGAAGGAAGCCTTTTCTTTTTCGTGTATGTTTGTATGTCTGACTAAAACTTTCGACAAAGGTGACGGATTTTCACGAGAGCGGCATCATATTGAAGATCGAAGCTTCGGACGACATATATCAAACACTTGACCTAAAATACAAATTGATTTACCCTCCAATGACATTTTTTTACAGGGACCCTCCGTGTTTTCGCTGATACTTTTGCAAATCATTTAAACCTTAACGTCAAAGATAAACGCGTTATTTCGAGCGCCCGTGACGTTACAAAGTAGGCCCATCGGCAAGCTATTTTTTCGTCTCTTTCCCTTGGAGCGTTACGGGATCGCGCCTGCTAACTACTCCATATTATTATTTTTTGTGTTTTTTCTCAACAAACACCCTTACATTCACCTTCACTTTCTTTTCCGCCTCGCATCATAGGTTCGAGCCTGTCAGTCTGCCTGCCTGCATACTACATCTTTTTTTTTGCTCAACACACACCATGAAAGAACAACCAAGGTGTGTTCTCCCTATAAGTATATAGGGTCTAGATATACTAAGGCGATTTTATTTGATCTACGAAAACTATAATATTTGCATATCATCGTGACAGTATGTCTTGACAAAGCCCTGCACGAGGGATTTACACATTAGAGCATAGAAGCTAGAAGTCATTCAATCCAGCAAAACTGATACATTTACAACTTACAATTACGATTAACAACATAAACAAATCACTGTTTTTCCATATTCGAATGAGTTGTGTGTCTGTTTTCCATGACATATATTAACACACTAACAGACACATAGAGATAGATAGATAGATTGCTATATATAAATGCACATATACTTATTATAAGTGTATATATATATATGAATATTTAATATAAATGTATATAATTATCATAAATATTTATATATATAATTATTATAATATATATCTGATTATCATAAATATATATACATATAATTATTATAATATATATATATAATTATCATAAATATATATACATATATATTAAATTATAAATCTGAATATTATAAATATCTCTCCCTCCCCCTCTCTCTCTCTCTCTCTCTCTCTCTCTCTATATATATATATATATATATATATATACATCTATATATATATACACACATCCACACACACACAGACATATATATATATATATATATATATATATATATATATATATATATAGACATATATCATAATTTCTTCGCCAACACATCGCCACATTGTACATATCTAATATAATAATCATAAATATATATACATATAATTATTATAATATATCTATATATATAATTATCATAAATGTATATACGTATATAAAATTATATATCTGTATAATATAAATATATATGTACATATACACACATCCACACACACAGAGACATATATATATATATATATATATATATATATATATATATATATATATGTATATCTATACATATATATATATATATATATAAATATATATATATATATATATATATATATATATATATCATAATTTCTTCGCCAACAAATCCCCACCAAATGGTACATATCTTATGAGAGAGCTTGACCGTTATGTCAAGGAGTAAACTTTCGGAGCTGTATCGCTCTCCTGTCGCAAATCAACTGAAATCCTGATAGACCGATCTCACGATAATAACGTACGCTCCGTGATCTCGCTCGTCATAAATAAGGCTGATAGCCGAGACCTGACAGACACACGGGGGCCCTTCGTTTTATCTGATATTGCGTTGACGTCACTATAAGAGCCGGCTCACTGACAATGTTTTCCGAGAAAGCTAAAGGACATGAAAATAAATATTGCACGGGAGATTTGATTGGAACGGTGCCCTTGAATTAATAGATACGAGAATAAATAAAATATTTATTTTAAATAAAGCTCATATTTTAGCGAATGTATTTCTTTTACGTGATGTTATATCGCCAAAAATCTGAACTTGTTGACGGGAAACGAGATATTAATCTTTCAAAATATCCAAAAAGTTAAACAGTATTAAAAGTGAATAATGATATCGATATTAAATGTGGATATTATTTAATTTATTGGTATAATATATATATATATATATATATATATATATATATATATATATATATATATACTTTTATGCATACATATATATACATACATATATATACATATTTATATATATATATATATATATATATATATATATATATATATATATATATATATATATATATATATATTAGGGTTGGGACGATTAATCAGAATCGAAATCGGGTATGAGAAAAATCGGCATATTTGAGGACGTCGAAATCGGAATCTGAATCGGAAAAATGTGTACTGATTTTCCGACGCCAAAACGATTCTTTTAATTATCTTGTTTTTATTTGATTTTGTATAAAGGTAAATCTTCCATTTCTGGTAATAACGATGAAATAATAAAACCTTGTTGATTTTGATCCCCCAGTGAAGCTAAAATCTAAGGATTGTCCCCAAGAAGTGTATTTTTATGTTTAGGAAAATATTTGTACATTAATATTTTGCGATTTATAAAGAATATGAATTGGTAATCGTATCTGAATCGGGAATTTAAGAGAAATCAGTGATTGTATCGGAATCAGGGAACATTGGAATCGTGACATCACTAATATATATATATATATATATATATATATATATATATTAAATAGATTTTGCGGGGTACAAAATGTTATTAAGCTACGTAAATAACAAATTCAAACCTGTTCGAAAACATTCTTTATTTTCGATTGTGACATTAAATGATAGAAATGAATGCGTCAGCTGACCGGTTTGGAGGCTCGCTCCAGAGAGCAAAAATCGAGCTTTATTACGTTTTTAAAATAGGGGTGGGGGCAATGAATCGGAGATGAAAAAGTAAGGTATATATATATATATATATATATATATATATATATATATATATATATATATATATATATATATATATGTATATATATGTATATGTATATATAAAAAAGGTAAGGGGGGATTAATTATTAAATAGAAACTAGATTACCCCTAAGATATCTGTTTTTTTTTTTTTCAAAAGAGAAGGTCTCAGAGTCTTTATATATATAGTTTCTAGAATGCTGAGATGGTAAAGAGAGCTCGACTTGCTAAGGATGGGAAAACAATGTTCCATCTGAAATTCGAAACAGAAACTACCTATCTTCGCACGTTTTCAGCAATATCCATTGCTCATCTATATGAGAGCACCTTATAAATAATCGTATTTGCGCTTCGAATTTTAGTGCGGAATTTTTCCCCATCCTTAGCAAGTCACCCTCTTTACCAGCTTAAAATTCTAGAAAATATAGATTAAGACTCTGAGACATTCTCTTTGCAAACAAAAAGAGAATCTCTTAGGGTTTAATCTAGTTTTTTTTTAATAATTAATCCCCACCCTCATTCTTTTATTTATACACGCATATATATATATATATATATATATATATATATATATATATATATTTCCCCACCCTATTTTTCATCTGCGATTGATTGTCCCCCCCTTTTCTTTTTAAAACGTAAGTATGCTCGATTTTAGCTCTCTTGAGCGAGCTTCGAAACCGGCCAGCTGACGCATTCATTTTTACTTTAATTCCACAATCTAAAATTAAGAATATTTTCGTACAGGTTTAAGTTTGGTCTTTACATAACCATAATCTATCTATCTATCTCTCTCTCTCTCTCTCTCTCTCTCTCTCTCTCTCTATATATATATATATATATATATATATATATATATATATATTTATATATATATATATGCGGGGTAGGTGTGTGTATGTGTGTGTTAATGTGTGCGAAACCATCTGCACTTGATGAAAGTCAGATAAAACTTGCTGCAAATAATCTAAATAACAAAATGTATCAAATAATCATTATAAATTGTGATATTTACATTATGTGTAAAAACTTAAGAAAGTCAAGATACACCATATGAGGAATATTTAGTAAAGATTTTCGGAAACTATACCAGAAAGTGCTGGTCTTCACTTCATGAAGGCTAGAAGTGTTGGATAAATACAACACATTTTCTAACTCATATGTAAAACTAGCTAAAAATTATTATAATTTAAACCTTTTATGGCTGAAAACATTAGCAAAAAATACTTTTGGATGATATATAAACCAACTTATGAGCAAACGCCACATATGCCACTACACGATTCACCCTTTTTCCTTTGCAACAGACGTTAATTTGTTAAATTCTGATCAGTACTCGCAAAGATTTGGAACATATTAAATTGCCAAAATCGAGTATATATCTATATATATATATATATATATATATATATATATATATATATATATATATATATATATATATGTATATATAAATAGCGGTATGTGTATGCATTAATACACAAACACACACCTATATATATATATATATATATATATATATATATATATATATATATATATATATTTACAGAGAGCGAGAAATGAAGAGAGAGAGAGAGCGAGTGAGAGATAATATTTTACTTTCTCTGTCTTTCAGTCAGCAAAGCTGTTATACTTTATTATATATATATATATATATATATATATATATATATATATATATATATATAGATATAAATATATATAAGTTTGGTGGTTAAATTTTAAATTCTGAAAAAAAAAACAACATATAGACACATATATACGAATCAAGAATTTATTATTTGACAAAAGGAATATATGGAAGGGGTTATGTAATTTCCTTAATCCATGGATTTTCAACAATGGCTAATATCATCAAAGGAAATAAAATGCTGTTAGCAAAATGTTTTGCTGTGAATGGAAGCTTATTTTCCTTTTCAGCAAAATTATTGAAAATAGTTTTTTGAGTTGTTGTGGATAATTATATGGAAAAAATGATACGAAAATTATCCACAACCACTCAAAAAACTATTTTCAATTATTGTGTTTAAAAACAAAACAAGCTTCTTTCACATCTGAACATTTTGCTAACACCATTTCATTTCCTCCTATGATATCAGGCATTGTTGAAAATCCATGGATAAAGGAAATTACATAACTCTTTCCATACATTCCTTTTGTCAAGCAATACATCCTTAATTCGAATATATTTGGCTATATGATGCTTTTTCAGAATTTAAAATTTAACCACGTAACTTATATGTTGCTCTATTCTTTAATATTGAGTTTTTCCTTTTTGACTAGGATCACTTTGAAGTATTACTTCAAGTAATATCTATCAGGATTTTTCATCTGATTTCCATCAGTGTCTTATCTCGCTTATATATATATATATATATATATATATATATATATATATATATATATATATATATATGTATATATATATATATATTTATATATATATATGTGTGTGTGTGTGTGTATATATACACATACGCATATACATATATATACTTAAATAGAATTATGTGTATGCCTTAATACACAAACACACACACGCATATAATATATATATATATACATATACATATATATATATATGTATATATACAGAGAGAGAGAGATGATAGTTTCCTTCGTCTGTGTTTCAGTAAACCAATCTGTTATACTTTATTATATATAAATATATATGTACACACATGTACACACATACGCATATATATATATATATATATATATATATATATATATATATATATATATATATACATATGAAAAATGAATGATTTCAATTTTTCTCTTAAATGAATGAAAGCCAGAGTTGAACAAGTATATATAATGAATGTATAAATGCAATTGTTTTCTATAATTTTTTTATGAGGTTTTATATTGAAAAATTTTTCTGCAA
>NC_136493.1:105967797-105990297 GCF_053919585.1 Euprymna scolopes | reverse complement strand
AGCTTTAATGGGCACTTTTTCAGTTTTAACAGAAGAACAACAATAATACCATCTACAGAATTCCAACATCAATATAGTACTTATGAATGAGTCCTCTGCGGCATTTCCATGTGCCCCGCTAGTAAAGTATAAACCTAAAATATACCATTGTAACTGATAGCTTTCCAGCTGATTCACCTTAAATAATAGTAAAAATTATTTCATATGACGACACATATCAATAAATTTTATATACAATAATTGACAAGGCCTATCTGCATAAATTCTCTAGACGCAATTATATAGTTTTATACGATTTAATCCAATTGCACTGACTAAGATTTCAGTGCCACTTGAATAAGATTCAGTCGAAATGCAAATTAAATAGTATTTCCCATGGCTAATCGCTATTGATAATTCCGGACCTTCGATGGCCCCATTGAGATATCCAATCCGCTGTAAAGCAATAGTCTTTCGTCATTCGTCTTGTCCAGCATTGTTTAATCATCTGACCTTATAAATAATGTCAGGCAAAGCCAGATAATAGCGGTTACATGCAGACGAAGTGAATCATTAATCTACACTGGCGATGTACAATAATTATATATAATAAAATACTAACATGACGGCAACTAAGGTTGAGTAAACTTTAGATTGCTTCCTAAGCCACTACCAAAGAAAGGGCAATATACTACTATATCCAAAATTTTACTTCATAGAATACGGGACCTAATTACATATTGTGATGAAATATCAAAGCCACATCTATTGATTGAACCCCCATATATATATATATATATATATATATATATATATATATATATATATATATATATATATACAATTCTAGTGTAGTTATATAGTTGTAGTTCTAATAATATGAGAGCAACAAATAATGTGTTTCAACAAAATTTCTCTGTAATTTTCTTGCATTAAAACAGATACCCCATATATTATTTCAACGTATATTCAAACTGTTCTACACATATCTACAGTAAATAGTAAGTGTAGTAGTATTAAATACACCTATGATCATTATCAGCGGCTCTATTTTTTGCTAACGGCGGCTTCCACTCACCATATTGTTAAGTCATAGTCATCTTAGGAAAACCAATAAGAACGGTAGTTCCCCGTTTCTTTCCGCTTTATACTGAAGTGCATTTCACTCAGTGAGTTAAACGCGTCCTCCATACCAACCTAGAAATTTCCCCGACTCGGTTCGCTATGTACAACGCCTAGCCTTCCCAAATGGTTACTAATCTGGGAAAGGCAAGGCTCCACCTTGCTTTACTTTGGTGATTAAGAGAGAAACGATGTGTTCAGGTAATTGTGTCGTATATTATAATAAAGCTAAAAAGAACATGTTGTGCTTCATTTTTCAGAAAAAATCCTTGCAATATTTACTTATAATTTTGTAAATGATGCAATCTGTTCGACATATCCATTTGTAAGTTTTAAGCATTCCTTGTATTGTTCAAACCCAGCAGTCTACATTAATTAACTTCCTAGTAATCTTACACGCATAGCATAACATTATCTAAACACTCCAAATTAGATAATGCAGGTATATATTATTGAAGCAAATGTCTTGATTTATGTCGGCAGATAATCGTATAGTCTATATAAATACGATGCGTGGGAGTGTGTATTTTGTGTCAGTGTGTAACTGTGAAAATATTCAACCGGCAAACTCCTAAATTACTTTTCCCATAATACTAAAATAAAAAGCACACAATAATCATACAACACTATCTCTTTAAAACAAGGCGCTTGTTTGGAGTAACGAATAATCGCACAGAAATATGTCTGCAATTTGAAATGCAAACAGTTCATTTATAATTTGCCGGCATATGTCTATTACTTGTGCGCGTACGTCGATAAAAAAATGGGCTGGTGTATTTTAATTATAAATATGCCATATCAATCTCGAAATGACGGTAAAGGTTGCTGATATAGCCGAAGCCATTCTTTAAACTGTTAAAATCAGTACTATGTATAACGTCTATTATAATATTCAATAGAGAATGAAAGCTGTACAAATTAATATGAAATTTGCATGACCCATATTGTAGTTAAGCGTATTTTACGACAAGGCATAGCCAGTGCTAAAACTTAATTCCTGCATAATTTTGTATAATCCGTTGCGACGCAAGGCGTCGTAGTTCTCCATTAAAATCTCATAAAATATTACTATTTTGTTAGAGTGACAAACCAAACAACACATTATTTTTAAATGTAAGCTTTATATCTTCGCTCTCGTGATTATATATCGATGTCTCTCAATCTTTCCTATGGTCAACTAAGAACCTCACTGCTCCTTATATATATATATATATATATATATATATATATATATATATATATATATATATATATATATATATATACAGTGATGATCATATTTATTGGCACGGTAAAATAAAAGTTAAATTGGTATGGCATGTGGTTCTGCATGAAATACTCCGACAGACCTGATATATCTGACAGATTCTTCTTCCGGATATCACGCTTCATTTTTTCATACTCATATTTTTTCTTCTCAAAACTATCACAGCCATGATAGACCAAGACCCGCCACTTTTTACGATCATTGAAGCACTTTCCCAACTGAACACGTCAATACCAGGAGCTTTAAGATTATCTTTGATGTTATCCCTAAAGCGTTTCATCGGTTTATGTTGAGGACGCTTTCCTTGTGTAATTTCACCATAGAACAGACCACCTCACCTGGTTGCGTATAATCAACTTCTCGATACAAGGTACGTCAGCCCGCATGAGAACATCCATACCAGGTATAAAAGTGCTCCACCTGATGCCCAGAATGTGACTCAGGAATGTCTGGTGCACTTTCTCCATGACTTTTATGTGTTTACCATAAGTTATCCAGACCTCAGAAGCGTAAAGCAGGGATGGTAAAATACAAGATTGATAGAAACTGATATTTGTATGAATAGTTATACCTCTGTCAGACCATAATCGCTTATTTAAGCCACCAAAAGCCTAAGTGGTCCGCTGTATCCTATAGTTGACCCCAGCATCCAGGGTAACATATCTGGCGAGAGCACTACCCAAATACACAAATGTGTCAACCACGACAATCTTTGTTTGTTGACAAAAATATTTCGTTCCACATACAAATTACCGGGTTGACGTGTGAATATGAGCTTAGTATTCTTAAGACTAATAGTAAGCCCCAAAGACGCACAGGCCCCCCTGCATATCCCTCTCCCCAGGGGCAACGAGATCGGCCTCATCCGCATAAAGAAATTCGCGAACCAGATGCTGAAAGGTACTTGTAGAAGCATGAAAACGACGGAGATCAATGACCCTACCTCTGGTTCTTAAACGCAAATAAACACCTGGACAACATTCGACCTCCATAAGAGGTATAAAACATATTATGGTGCAACTTATTTTTAGCAATCAACAGTTGAGAAATTTCAGAATCATTATCATCAAACCAATCCTTATGTCTAGATTTGCGTCTACACATCTACATTTATTTCATAGATTGTATTTTTAAAATTCGCTCACGACCAATCAAAATCAGCAGAATCAACTACAGATCGAATCCTTTCACGTACACTTGGATCAGCCAGCCTGGACACATCAACCCGCCTGGGAATCCCACAACCCAACCTACACTTCTCCCTTATACAGCTTCTCTACTTCCCGCGTACAAAAAAAGTGATATGTGCCGCATTCAGCTCCACGCATAGCACGCACACTACAGACGTCCCGCAAGTCTGCCTTCCTGGAAATAATGTAATCAATAAAGTTCCCCTGTTTTGAACGATGAGAGTCCAGGTAAACCTATGGACCTCTTTGTGGCTGAAGAAAGTGTTACAGATAGCAAGGTCAAACTGAGTGCATAGATGGAGAAGATGCAGATCATTACTGTTGACCCTACTTAAACCAAACAGGCCGAGTGAGTCCCAGGTGTGATGATCCTTGGCAACCCTTGCATTTAAATCACCCATGAGTAAGATCTTCTCGGAATAGAGGAAATGGTACGACTGAGATCTCAGTAAAACGCCGTGATGGTGTCTTCATCATGACCCATGGTAGGGGCATACACAGATAAAATCGTCATATACCTACTGTGTGCAAGACGGAAGCGCATCATCATAATTCCTGCACTTACACAGATTAGCTGTTCAATCCTCTTCACCAAATCAGAACGCACTGAAAAGCCAATTCCACCTTCTCGTCTCAGCCCCGATGGGTTTCCTTTCCCAAAAAAGGTGTAGCTCGAGCCTACTTCCACCAATTGATCCTCACCACTCAATCGTGTTTCAGCCAATGCCGCAATGTCTATGCTGTACCTAGCGAGCTCTCTTGTAACAATAGCTGTCCTACGCTCAGGTCTTTCACTATCAAGGATATCTAGCAAAGTTCTCACATTCCTCTCCTGATAAAATTTTAATTTGCCTTGTTTAATTTTTCTTCAATTTTATCTTCTTTCTCCTGCAAATATAGAGCGGCCGCCGACCGCAGAAAGCCGACCAGCTAATAAAAGGGTAGACAATTTATAGGCCACCTTTTCTAGACCCTTCCCAAATTCATGGATGAGCAGTGTATCCATAGAAAAGGCTGCTCAGCCGCCAGATCATCCACCGAGTTGCTTCTCCCCTGTAATTGATTTAGTGGAAGATGTTAGATAAATCACTGGCCGCCTATGTGCAGATTTACAGCTATGCATTTCCAGCCTGCAAAGCCCGCGCACGTCGTCACTCACCTATCACCATAGGACATTTTACTTTTTTTTTCTTCGAAATATATCTGCACAAAACGATCGCGACACAACATGCTTGTGCTACACACATTGTATCCTCTCGCACCCTACCACTGGTTTCACAGTGGCAAACTGAAATACTGAGATGACTGAGCAGTGGCATAGTGTGCATGTTTTATTATCACCGCTCTTTAACCTCTCCGGCAGCTTGACATATACACACACATAAACATAAGCAAGCAAACATGCATATATATATATATATATATATATATATATATATATATATATATATATATATATTTAAAGGAGATTAGAAAAATAGTCTAAAGAGCAGAGTGTATTTTAATGTAATAGTAAAATGACTAGTTTAATTAAAATACAGGGAAAGAAAAAGTGCTCGTTGTAATTTAGATATATAATAAGCTCGATAGGTAAATATCCTAGAGCTAATTTAATATTTAGTAATGTGATTGATAATTTAAAACTAAAATTATAATTAAATAAAAACTCCGTTTCATAAGAAGGAACAACAACAAAATCAATAATTTGTACGACATACATTATATATATATATATGTATATGTATGTGTATGTATATACGTGTCTATTTATATATATATATATATATATGTGTATTTATGTATATTTGTATATGTGTGTATGTATATATGTATATAGGCGTATGTGTGTATACATGTATGCATATATATATATATATATATATACATATATGTATGTGTATATGTCTATGAGTTTATCGAAAAATACTATTATAATATTGTACTTACACCAAATTAATATTTATAATTTTACTCTATTTTATTTCTATCTTTAACCCATATTAATTTTCTTATCAAGTTAAATCCATACCTTTATTTTAATTTTTTCCAGATACATCTGCCTTACTTCTTATGCTAGGTTTATCTATGGTGTCTTTTACATATAATAACAACCCTTCCCAATATTTGCTGATGAAGAAACTTTGTTTGTTAAAAAACACTACATATAAAAATTATTGTCCGTAACTTGATGTCTACCAGAATAAAACCACTGTTTTCCGAAACGATCGTGCAAATTATTGATTTTGTTGTTGTTCCTTCTTATGAAACGGATTTTTAATTTAATTATAATTTGATTTTTAATTTATCAATCACATTACTAAATATATATATATATATATATATATATATATATATATATATATATCCCTACTTCTTACAATATAGTAACCCTCTAGAACTTGAGAGGGAGGCTACCAGGTACTACACCTTGCCCAAGGGTGACCTGAAACTATGCAAGGCAGAGACGTTCCTGTATCTGAACTATTAGGTATACCCGCATACCCAAATATGTATGTATATATATATATATATATATATATATATATATATATATATATATATATACATATATATATACATACATATATATACACACACATTATATATAATGTGTGTGTATATATATATATATATATATATATATATATATATATATATATATATATAATACTATAATCGGTTATCTTGCTTTGTTGTATAAACCATCTATCCGGTTCCGTTTTAAGAGTCTTGTTTAGGATTTCTGGTTTTGCGGAAAAACTTGATACATTCAGACGATATAGTCTAGATTCATTAAGACACAACATATAACGAGAGAACAATTGTTTAAGAGAAATACATTTTTAAAAAATGATCAATTTACGTGATTTAAAAATAAAATATTTCTACTACACAGTAATTATTTAAACATGATTAATACATATTTCCTCTGCGATTTCGAGGTATTCTGTCATTTAACAGCCGTGCTGAAATAAAAACATTATTATTAGAAACCTAATATGTAAGGTGGGGACTTTAGACTGTTTTGTAAGTATTCTGTACTATTATCTAATAAATTTCTAAAAAAAAGTTATAATAAAACTTGAATGTTACTGAGATCTTTAAATGCTAAACAATCTCTTAAGAACTCGTAAATAAATAAATGTAAATAAAAATGCCGTGATGGGCGGAGCAAACGTCTTTACTGTGTATAAGTCATAAAAAGTACAAAAATAATAATAATAATAATAATAATAATAATAATAATAATAATAATAATAATGACGGGAAATATAATAGAGAAAACGTCAAATCGGGGCTGTATGTCTATATATATATATATATATATATATATATATATATATATATATATATATACATATATATATATACATATATATATACATATATATATATATATATATATATATATATATATATATATTCATATATATTACTTGTCATGTATCAGTAGTCATTTTTGGCGCTAAAACATTTCTATTGAGCAAGAAATAGCTAAACTAGTATAATTGATTCACACCTCTTTTGAACTTGGAAGCAGTCGCACAAGTAAGCTGCACTTTAAGACCCCAATATGTCCAATAAGTTTTCTGTATTGGTAATTAAGTTATTATCATAACAGATTGATTGCTCTTAATTTCTAAAACCATTCTCAGAAATAGAAATTGCGTTTTGCGTTGTCTTCTAATCATAGAAGGTTCGGCATTCTGTAGAGTACTTTATTTTGCAGATACAATATTTTATAGAACATTGTATTAAATAATGTTTACTGTTTACATTGTATTTTCAAACAAAGCCTGAATGTGATAGAGCGGTGGTTAACGCTTTTGACCGTTATATTATTCGCTTAATCACACGTGTGTATTTCGTAAATTAAATGCTTTCTCCAAATAACTTCCACCACATATTTAATGTAGCACACGAAAAAAATAAAATAAACCTTCTTTTGATTATAACAACTAGTTTATTAAATCAAATAAAATCCTTAGAGGCAGTTCTTTAGAGACATCAATTGCGAGGCAAGCAGCAACTCCAAAAGGAACTAAATCAAAAACTAAACAGTGTAAATCTAACTCTTAAAATAATCAAGGCTTAGCAACTCGAGGATTATTAAAATGTATTGCCTAACTGAATTAAAATGTTAAAATATAGGTGCGAGATTTAATGTTTATATTGCATTTTCTTCCTAAGCAAAACTAGCATAAGCCCGACAACTTCCCTGGACGAGTTCATAATTAACTTACCATCGAAAGCTGACCCCCCAAGATCGCCATGGACATGGAATATGTGCCTACAATTAAGATTGCTTTCCATGTGGTATTGGTATATCCAGTGAAGACCCTAATTCATCTGATGTGTGCTTCCTCGTTGCACTTGCTTATGCCACTGCATTTATATTTGCCCTCTATCGCCCCCACAACAGCGGAGTTACTATCTTTAAGAGCATATCTAAGAAAATCGACCACATCCTCTCTGATCATTCTTCGGCTAACATCCACCTTTGTGGTGAATTCAATATCCACAATATGGAATAGCTGACCCGCTCGAACAAGACAGATGATGAGAAGTTCTGCCATGATTTCCTCATTGTCTATGACCCCACATAGATTGTTCACGAAACCACTACTAGGTTGTATCAGTTTAGATAAAAACGAAATGTAATAAGTATTCAGACGTATTTCTCCACCGCACTGTAATTCGATACTCTACGGCTGACTGGGATAGCTTCCATATATTTATATCTGATCCACCCCACTATTTCATGTTTAAGAAGGGTGTGCCCTCTAAAGTATCAGACCTTAACGAATGGTTAATTGTAGGCATAGACCTATTCATACCATCAAAAAAATCCCAACAAAAGCCCGACATCCACTCATGGTTCTCCCCACAGAAATAACTTTTTCCATAGCTTCCAACGTAATAGATTACTGAGACTTTGGCTGCTTTCACGACTGCCAACAACCACTGTAAAAGAGTAATACAAAAATTAAAGAGAGCTGTATGCCCAGTCCGTTAAATAAAAAGTAGCTTAGCAGCGGCTTGATTCCCACCAGTTTTGGCAAATAGAAAACATGATCCTGAACAGAAGCGTACATTCAATCCCAACAATCATCAATGAACCCGAGGGAATCTCGTCAGCGTCAGACAAGACCAAACGATTTGCCAAGAACTTTGGAGCTAATTCTTCACTGTGCGACAAACCCAATCAACTCCCCGTATCAACTCCTCTCATAACAGACAACATGCTATGCAACATACAAATATCTGTACGTGAGTCGCCTAGCTAATCAAAAACCTTGATTGCAATAAAGCAACTGGCCCTGTCGGAATCCCAATTATAGTGCTGAAAAAGCTTCAACCAGAATTGCCCCCATACTTACAAAAATGTTTAAGCATTGCCTTAAGGATAAGTGCTTTCCAACACCCTAGAAAACCTCGTCAGTGTTCTCTGTATTTAAAAATTCAGGTGATACGTCGTTCCCCTCTCAGAAGGACCAATACATCTCCTGTGTATCATGAGTAAATTGCTGAAATCCATATAAAATAGAAAATTAGTCAACCACCTCAGCAGAAATAACCTCCATTGTGGCATGCGATATCGTTTCCGTTCTGCCAGATTTACAGCAGATGTGCTAACGGTTATATTTAATATGACTAGTGAATCTATCGACAAAGGCTTCCTATCTAGGGCAATTGCTCTTGACATATCAAAGGCCTTCGATACAGTATGACATAAGGATCTACTACACAAGATTTCCAGCTACGGTATAACTGGAAATGTTTTCTCAACCATTAAACCATTTCTCTCTGCTAGGCTCCTAACAGTAGTGGTTAATGGGCAGAAATCAGAGGCCCACACTATTAACGCTGAAGTCCGTCAGGGGTCCATCCTGGGCCCAACTCTCTAACTGATCTACATAAATGATCTACAAAAACACACACTTAAATCATTTGTTGAAATCTATGCTGATGACACGAGCATCTATGGCAACACATCATAGGCCGCAAAGGACGAAGTTCTCTCTGATTCTCTCTCCTCTGGCCTTGAGCGCGTGGTACAGTGGGGGAAGCGATGGATGGTTACTCTTAATTCATGTAAAACCAAGCACCTATCTTTACATCATCAACGCTCTGATCCTCATCTGGCATTAACTGAAATTGATGGCTCTCGTCTAGTAGAGGTTCCAGGTTTTGATAAGCTTATGGGCTTACCTTTACTCCTGACCTTAAATGGTACAAGTACATAACGTCAGCTGCCAAGGTTGCGGGAAAAAGGGTAGGATCCTTCTACCGCTCCAGATGATACCTCACTGATGATGCAATTCTCTACGTATACAAAAGCCAAGTACGTCCAAGGATGGATAACTGCTGCCACATCTGGGCAGGAGCTGCTAAAAACAGCCTATCATGTCTTGACAGAGTACAAAATAGACTTCGTGGCTTAATGGGGGTCCTCGTTTTTCTTCCCTGCAACTTCTCTCCCACAGAAGAGAGGGTGCGAGCCTGTCTTTTTTTAAAGTTACTTCCATGGCAAGTTCTTGTCTGCGCTCCAATCTCTGGTCCCCTTCGGCAATCTTTCACGAGAAACACCCCTCCATTTGAAACCCCTGTCAAAAATTTCCCCCACTCTTTATCTGTGCCAAAACCAAAGCGTAATATCCATGAACAAAGCTTATTTGTTAGAAGTGCAGGCCTGTGGAACTATGTTCCCTTTGTCTGCTTCTCACCTGACTACAACATGGATGTCTTCAAGTTCAACATAAAAAAATCCTGATGAACCGCCCGCTTAAGTAAGACAGTTTATCAAATCTTAAATACTACCGATTTCTACGATAGTATCACATTGTGTACTGTACACGCAATAACCCGTATCCCCGAGTGCCTTTCGGACCTTGATAAGTTGTGACTACCTTGTAAAAAATGTATTCCGTATCTCTGTACAGGGCCCTGTGATGGTACTGTCGTGAGGACACTTTATCATAAAACAGTTTCTTAGAAATATTGAATATGGAATAATATACAAAGACAAAATAGTTCCTTCTTTTCATCCCTTATATTAAAATATATCTGGATTGTGAACTTTGATTATCAAGGGGCCAATAACCTTTTGTGTCTTTATATAAATAAAAAGAGAAGATGTACATGTGTGTGTGTTTTTTATTTTGTACGATAAAATCTTAAACTTCTTGACCCATAAGAGTGAAAGTCACAGGAAATAAGAATCGTTTACCACGAATTTATTTTTGGTAAGTTAAATCTTTCTTTAGATTGCTGAGTAACGCGTTCAGAAATTTGTGGAAATTTGAAAAGCAACATTTTCATTTAAATTGCTTGGATAAGTCTATTACTAGTGTGCAAATTTGATTTACAGCTTAAGAAAATGTTATTTTAAATATTTCAATATATCCGGCGATGGCTCCAACGGAAGGAAACACTGCTGGAGCGCTGAATAATTTGGTTTCGATTCCACCTGATTGTACCCAAATCCATTTTCTAATCTATTGAAGTCAATATATATATATATATATATATATATATATATATATATATATATATATATATATATATATATATATATATATATATATATATATATATATACATATATATATATATATATACATATATATATATAAGGCACAATATAATATTCAGAAAGAAATTGGCTATATAATAATTAATACCAAATCTGTATTAAATAAATTAATTTGGCGTATTTAAGATCCGGAGAATTCGCGAGCTCCTGCTAGTTAATACATAATAATGCATTTACTATTGTTGCACATTTTAATCTCCTAAATAATGCGTATATCTAACCTATTCTTCAAGTGACATTCCTTTGGTGCCAGAAGATATATTTTCAGACGGTACTGTCTAAGAAATTTCCAATACTACTTTAAATACGTCTTGATCTACTTGAGTGTTTTCTCTCTAAAATGATCTGTGATATTTATATACTAAGACACCCGTATGTGAACACGGCAAACGAAGGGAAAATCACACATAGGAAATGGAATTTATATTCAACTGTCAATTCTATGATGGCGCATCCTATGATGATCCGAGCTCGAAAAGACAATCGCCCAGCCAAGCGTTACATTGCCACTTGCCAGGCGTTTTAATCGTGTAAGATGGTTGGCCCGAACCCAGAGGGGTTGCCAATGGAGAAGTCAAAGAAAATGAGGAAAACGTCCAAGAATCTTGGCAATAAATGGACTTAGTCAGTGGTCGGTTATAAATAACAGCATTACAGACATGGGAAGCAACGGAAGGAAGACGAGACGAACATATTTCCGTACTTATCGAATTAATCGTATATTTAATTGTGAGATTTAAAGCATACACATAGATGAATCATATACCCGCCTGTACACATACAATATATGTATTTTTGTGGTTATATATAAATATTATATGGACACACACACACACACACACACATACACACACACACATATATATATATATATATATATATATATATATATATATATTGTCAAACCAAAGTGTATACAGCTAAGAATCACGTTACAAGGAGTAGATTTAAATGCGACAATAAATTCAGTGTTTCTGAATATAGTGTTTATATTTTCATAATAATTTCCGAGAAAGAAAAATGAAATATAACCTGGAACGCAACGTTTATATAACTCAGTATGTCTGCCTGCCTTTTTCTTATTTTTTAAACTCTATATCCTCCGCCATTAAAGATTGAAAAGTTGAGAGAGGCGCATCAAATTATTTCATTTTATTGTGCGGGCCGTTTTTTCCGGGTTGAACAATGCAATGAATTACAACCAAGCACGCCTATAGCGTAAATATTGTCATAGGAATGGAGTCTCTCCGCACATGCCACGATGGACCTGCATGTCCTGGCATAAAAATGTATATATTTCAAATTTTATTACGCCTTTCGGATGGTTGTCTTTATAGATACGTGGTTAGCGTGAGCAGCTATTAACCGTAGGAATGAGATTTCGATCTAAGGTATTTCTTTCTTTAATTTATTTTAATACACTCTTATATTCCATGGCTTCATAATGGTATTATGTGATATATTTAAAAAAAAAAAAAAAAGAAAATATATTTATATAGAATAATACAAAAATTTTGTTTGGTGTACCTACTCGTAATGGAAACTGATCAAATATATTTCTATATACAGGACATCATTTATTCACGATAAGTTAATAAGTATTTTTATTTTTGGGGCGTGTTTGCTCAGTAGGCAGAATACTCGTTTTGCATGAACGAGGTCATGTTTCAAATCCCGAGTTCAGATGAGCAAAATTAGGGGTTCTCTCAAGTATAAGTTCTAGACTTCCACTTTGTTGCCTTTTTTGGCTCTTGTGAGCTGCGACATTGTCTGGCTGTGGAAAATAATGTTAAAAAATAAAAAAAAATACACATTGTTGGTGACTACTCCCTTATTTAAATATATATATATATATATATATATATATATATATATATACTCTTACATTCTGAAAATTATATATGTTTTCTCATAAATTTATGAGAGTGCATGCGTTGTTACATACATGTATTACTCGTGATGATGTTTGAAACATTCTAAACTAATATATGTTAAAGTAAATAAGGCCAATGCGTTCGAAACGTATATATCATTTTGATAAAAATGGAGGGTCATCATAATCTATATTGTTTGTGTTTTTGATGGCAAAATAAGTGGAACAAAATTTAACTTCATATCTAACTTTATCTATTATAAACTGACCAGTGGAATAGTATCTAATAAAATACTCTACCCATATATGGTTCATAGATTTGAAGCTACAATGTGTAGGAATATTTAAAACTGTTGAATATAGCTGCTAATTAACCATATTAAAAATTGGAATATTGCAGGTGCAGTTTGACGTAAATATATTCTTCTCGCATACTCAAATATACAATTATACGTTAGCCTGCGTTAATTTCTCAAGTTTAGATATGTATGTGGCGTTTGCTATGATAGTATCGAATATCATTATAGAACTAAATGTATGAATTTCTATTTTGACTCTTCAGTAAATGATATCAATCTGCAATAATAAAATATTTTATTAAATTGCATTTTATGGTGTGACAACGTCAAGCGACCTGCTAGTATATTACAACATGACTTGTCTGTTGGGAACTGCTCCGTAGAATTTTGTCTAAAGATTTAAACTCGAGAGATAGTGTGTTCGTACCTGTGTAAGAAAAATCAATTCATTTTTTAGCAAGAAAATAACTGGAAGCGAAGTAAAAATGTAATGTATAGGGCGACGTAATGGATAAAAGCGTTTAGTTTAATATATACGTTTAGCTGATTGAATTTTCCAGGTTGCTGGTACAACTAGGGTAAAATATAGTTTTTAACATTGTAAATTACTACTATATATTGAGAAAATATATTATAATAAATGGATACTTGGTTCTATCTACACAAGGTAATTCCTTTCATAGTGTGTACATTACGCTTTGATAGAGGGCAAATACAGTTTCTGAAAAACAAACTGGCGAAATTCTACTCAAAAATAGTACATCTATTTAACATGGACAACAATCTCAGAGTAACCATTATTTCATATAGAGGGCCGTTTATTCTAGCTTGACTTTTGAAGTTTTTAATTGGCGCATCGCACAGCACGACTGCCGGACAGACAGTCGAAAATAGAAAAAATACGAGACATTTTGTTAGAATTATATTCCTGTTGATAAAATTCAATGGACCGCCGGGCCTCGTTGATTCATTGCCTTCCATTCTAGTATATATATATATATATATATATATATATATATATATATATATATATATATATATATATATATAGATACATATATACATTACACATATATAAAGATTTATACATATATTATATATATTTATACACACACACACACACACATATATATATATATATATATATATATATATATATATATATATATATATATATATATATATATATATATATGCAGTCTATACAAATAAACATATACATATATTATATTCGAATGTACTTAACTGTGATGCAAGACAACCCGCTTCTGCTAGGAATAATATATAGCCAACTTTATAATAGTTTGCAAGTACAAGTTTTTAGTAACATCGGTGTGCTGTTGTTCCTTACCAAATTAAGAATTCGGCGAAATGCTACGTAAAAATAAACCACCTGACAAAACACAGTAGAGCATTATCTGAAAATTGACGCTAGATTGAAGAAGTAAATGAAGAATGTTATTTTTACAACGTGATTTTACTATTTTTACTAGCATTTCAGCCCGGCGTTACCCGGGCGTTTGGAGGTGTGTATTCAGCAAAAAAAAAAAAAAAAAAAAAAAAAATGGAAGACAGGCTCGAACCAGTAATGCAAAGGAGGAAAAGAACGGGGGAAAACGGGACGTCTTTGATGTTACGACCACCGCCAAACCGGAAGTAACGTAGTTTTCATTAAGGGTAGACAATCGAAAGTAGAGAATGACTTTTGAAAATATCGGCGAAGAAAGCAAACCCCGCTATAGAAATGTGCCCAGTTGTAGGTGAAAATATTAATGTTTTTCGCCTATTTTTCGATATTTGTCGTCTGAAGGGTAGAACTTCAAAATGATAATGATCTTGTTAAAATCCGCCCCCTCTGTCGACAGTTTTAGGCAGACATAAAAAACATATATACATATATACATAGATTTTAATATTATTAATGGAGATTTTCAACCCAAACTGATTAAAAAGCTTGCCCTATCTCTGAATACTCTTTGTGTAAAATTTCAAATGTTTCGACCAGAAGTTGTCTGAGTAATTTTGTAGAGATAGTAGAGGTCAATATTTTAAACTTTGACCCCTATTATGACCCCTTAATATTCATTGTTTTAGGTGCAACTCAAGTTATTAAGTTAGAGCAATGTCCAAGGAACCTATATCTATAAGTTCAATTGTTTATGCCCAAAATTGTCGGAGGAGTTTAATAGAGTTCGCAAAGGGCAAATCGTAGAAAATGTGACCCCTTATCAGCAAACTTTCTGGACGAGAATGGATTACAAAGTTTTTCCAAAATCTCAGTAGTCTGTATTAAAATTTTGAGTCTGTAGACTGAAAATGAAACAGACACACAAACAGACACACATACACGTTCACTTTTATAGATATACTAGCATTTTATCTGGCGTTGTCCTGATGTTTGGAGGTGTATATTGAGCTAAAGAAAAAAAACCCTATTTTTGTTTAAACTTTTACTTATTTATTTTATTTATTTTTTTCTTAACATTTATTTTTTGGGCTAAAATCAAGTTATTAAGTTAGATCTATGTCCAAGAATCTATATCTAACATTTCAAGTGTTTAGACTCAAAATTGCACACCCACAGAGCAGACACATACAGACAGACTCGTTCACTTTTATAGATATATAGATAGATTAAACAAAAATATATACGTATACATAAATATATATGGACATAAATTTTTGTTTACTGTAAATGTTTTACGCAAATATTATGAAAGTATAAATCATGTAGAATATCTGCATGAATATAATTACACGTAATAGTTAGGTAAAGATGATCATCCCATGGGAAAACCGAAGAAACTAATAGGTAATTAATCAAAATGAATGTTTAAAAGAGTATGCAAATTAGTTAGATATTTTGCTAGTGAATACAATTCCACTGCCCATATATGAGAAAATTGTATTTTCTTTTCAAATAAATAGAAAATATGGTGTTTAATATGAATACGATTACACACAAAAGAAAAACGAATTAATAGGGGTATAGATAGATTGAACGATGAAGCATAATACTCATTTCTGAGTATTAATTAGTACTTATCTTTTTCATCTAATATGGGACAGTTCAATATTAAAAATACATTATGCGCACTTTGAATATTTTCTTCGTTTGATTAGGTTTTCTATCCAAATAAATTCTTTGGACTACCTAGAAAGATATTAGCTTCACCAAAACATATTTGGTGATTAATTATATTTCTCTTTTAAAAGTAATTTCCACGCGTTTTGCTTGTAATGATAAATACGAATTCATAACTTAAAACATGATATTAAACATAATTTTACGAACGGGCAACGACAGGCAGCCTACTAGAATGTTAGAAAAGTGCTCATATAATCTGTTAACCGGCCTCGAGAGACCTACTCTCTATAGTCTTAGTCTACAAAATTTAAACCTTATATAAATGTCTTTCGATTTGTGTAACAAACTCTATTTGGTTGTCAGGAGAAAAGATATCTGCAAAGAGGTCAACATTGTAAAAAATATGAAAAGGGCCGAGAGTTATCCATCCTTATTTGTATGTTATACGTATGCGAAAATATTAATTGATCTGTTTAACTGAGTCGAATAGTAGTTAACTCAGAGGGTCGATAGTGTTGAAAGGGATCCTATGTTGTTTCTCCAGTTCTCGCTAATGCCACCCAAATTTATACGAAGTGCCTACAATAAGTTTCCATACTTGTTTGCAGAGGCATATAAATTGCCGTTGACTATTGTCGATTTTACAGGTTATTGTCATACATCAGAGATGCCTGACTTATTTTTTTTTTATTTCAGGTTCTAAATAACAGATATATCAGAAATTTGAGTACACCATACTAAAGCCTGATGATCACATCTAATGAATTTCAAACATGCAGTCTGGGTGTGAGGACAGTTTACAAAACGATATGCTATATAATTTTGCTTTTAACTTTGGCATTGCCAAAGATAGAGATGAATTGATTCAGAGTGATATTGTTCAATCTTTTGTGAATTGAGTATGAGGTTTTGAGTAGCATAAGAGATTCAAGTAAGACAGGGAGTCTCTGAGGAATGATGTAGAGGAGTAAGGAAGTCAGAAAGCCAGGGTTGATTGGGGAAATAAAGTAATGGATAAGGACAATCGTGTGTCTATAGAGATAAAAAGTGCAGAGTTTGATGTCAGAGTTTGAACTGTACACACAAATATTCACGACGAAATAAAAATTAAAGCGAACTGAGTCCCATGCATGCAGTCCACAACTTCATCCTTGTCACATAACATTTGACCAATATTGAAAAAAAAGATAATTCTAAACCCTCCCTGTATCAAGATTATTGCAATGCCTTAAGCTGAAGAATAAATTGAAGACTGTCGCTATGAGACACTTGAGGGTATAAAAGATGCGGTGAGTGTTGTCATTGACACACTACAACAACAACATTTCAACTTGACATTCGAGAAGTTGTCTGTTTTTGTCTGGGTCAGTTTGACCTTGCTTTTCAAATTTAAACTTTCACCGCTTTTCGGGTTGTCAAAATTGTTTTTAAAACCTTAATTTACTTGATTCCTCCAGCCTTGACAGACGTGTTTTAAATATTCTCTCCAGTGCTTTTTCTTTTAATGATTTGGAATTCATTCCATTTGCGATTTTTTCCAATGAACTCTGCCTTTTGGATCATTTTGGACCATTTGGAATTTACCCATTGGATTGGAAATTTCAAATTCGACCGTTTTGGATTTTACCATTCTTGGCTTCTTTACGCTTCACCGGACTATCCATTCATGTGAAATCTTTTTATCATTTTTCTTTTAACTCCTATTCCCCTTACCTCACCCTTTTTTAACCAAGTATGATCTGTGACTTATTGTAGTTTCATTAAATACTTTTATATGCAAAATCCGATCCCGCAGTTTGCTAATTCTTGCCCTCTGATGAGAAGGAGAGAATTTCTTCGAAACTCCGCGGATTAAGGACTATCAACTTATCTTGTGCTTCCTTTTTTAAAATTAAATATGTTTTTAACATTTTTTCAAGACGTCTTTAAACATGTTTTATTAATCATTTGTTCTTATATATATATATATATATATATATATATATATATAAGTTCAGTATATATTATTCATTAATTGGAATTCATTTTTGAGATGAGCATTATATATATTAATTTATTTTTATTTCACACTATTATTTTCATCTTTATCAGTTATTGATTTCATCTTTATTGTTTGTTGTTTTTTCACAACATTTCGGCCAACTATTCCTTTGGCATTCGTCAGGTGGTAACCGTGACGAATAAGAACTTCGAATCTCCTAACCACATGCTCAGCATTCACTACCATCCGTAGTTATTGTCGTATCACCACGTTTTGGCCAAGTGAACCTCTGGCTGGCTTTTGGTAGGATTGAAACCGCTTTCTTCAGACAATATCCATCTGGAACCGTAGAGATTCAACGTCTCTATCAACTGCGCCACGGAGAACCAATAAAGATGAAATCAACAACTAATAAAGAGGAGGATAACAGACCGAAATTAAAATAAAAAGCATATAAGTTCAGGTTATAATTTTCAGAGGTAAAGCAACATATTAAGTTTCATTGGTGCATTAAGTGCCTAATACTTAAGTAGAGCAATATATACTTCCAATTTTGGTTATATAAGACTAAATATGGCGTTAAACTCATATGAGGATTTCAGTTCACTGACCGAATGTGCAGTGACATATTAATGTTTATGTCAAACCAAATAAAGTATATATATATATATATATATATATATATATATATATATATATATATATACTAGCATTTCAGCCCGGCGTTGCCCGATTGTGTGGATGCGTATAGTGAGCAAAAAAAAAAGTGGTAGTAGGAAGGCAGGCTCGAACCCGTATCACCGCGAAGGAGGAAAATAACGGGGAAAAACCCTGACGTCTTTGCGGTGACGACCACCGCCAAACTTAAAATAACGTATGTTGACATTAAGGCTAGACATTCGAAAGGAGAGGATAACTTTAAGAAATATCGGCGAAAAAAACGACCGCCACCCTGAAAAAAGTGCCTAGTTGAAGGTGAAATCTTAATGTTTTCAGCCAATTATTCGATATTTGTCCTGTGAAAGGTCGAACTTAAAAACGATACTAATCTTGGTAAAATCCGTCGCCTATGTCCAAAGTTTTAGGCAGACATGCAAACATATATACATACATACATTTATACATACATTGGTAACTAAAAATTTTCGACCCAAGCCGAGAAAAAAGCTTGCCCTTTCTCTGAATACCCATTATATAAAATTTCAAATGTATAGACCAGAAATTTTCTGAGAAATTTGGAAGAGATCGCAGAGGACAATTTATTTTAATTTGACCCCTGTTATGACCCCTTAAAATTTATTATTTGGGCCCAAATCAAGTTATTAAAAAAGAGCAATGTCCAAGGAACCTATATCTACAATTTCAAATGTTTAGACCCCAAATTGTCGGAGGAGTTTGGTAGAGTTCGCAATGATCAAATCGTTAAACTTTGACCCCTTAGCAGTTAAATTTCTGTCCGAAATCCGATCACATAGATGTTCCCAAATCTCAGTACCTTGTATATCAAAT
Organism: Euprymna scolopes; assembly: GCF_053919585.1. Taxonomy (NCBI): domain Eukaryota; kingdom Metazoa; phylum Mollusca; class Cephalopoda; order Sepiida; family Sepiolidae; genus Euprymna; species Euprymna scolopes. The sequence goes on along the minus strand of NC_136493.1, from coordinate 105,970,392 downwards.
TTCGAGTCTGTAGACTAAAAATTTACAGAGTTATTGCGTAAGGAAATGTACACACACACACGCATACACACATACACACATGTTGACTTGTGTAGATATACTAGCTTTGGGTGTGCGGCGTTGCCCAGGTGTTTGGAGGGGTATGCTGAGCAAAAGAAAAACAAAAACAAAAAAATACGGTTATTTTTTTTAAAGTTTGCTCCCTATTATAACCCCTTAATGTTTATTGTTTTGGACTCACATCAAGTTATTAAGTTAAATCCATGTCCAAGGAACCAATATCTAAAATGTCAAGTGTTTAGAGCCAAAATTTCGGAGAAGTTTGGTATAGTTCTCAAAGGTCAACTCATTGAACTTTGACTCCTTAACTGCCACATTTCTGGTCGAAACGCGGTCACATCGATTTTCCCAAATCTCAGTACCCTGTATACTAAATTTCGTGCCTGTAGACTAAAGATTGACAGAGTTATATACACAGACACACACACACGTTCACTTTTATATATATATATATATATATATATATATATGTGTGTGTGTGTGTGTGTATACATATGTGTGTCTGAGAGAGAGAGATAGATAGAGAGAGAGAGCGAGAGAGAGAGAGAGAGTGGTGTATGTGTTTGCGTGTAGAGGTATTGTGTGTAAAATATTAATTAACAATTTCTAGCCTGCTGTTTTTTGAGGTCATATGAACTGATTTGTAATGTATGTAATTCCTGCTGAGTGCGATTCAAGGAAACGACCCAAGGAATTCGGTCACTTAGTATGGCAAAATCTGAAATTTTGCCGGCAGTATTAGTTTGTAGCCGATTGTAACAGAGACGGTGCGATAGTGACACGCTTTGGTGATTACTCAATCTATCTTGGTAAACATTTGGTACTTTCATCCCACTTACGAGATATTAATGCCATTAGGAAATTGAATGTCAGTACATTTAAAAGCTAGAATTGCTACGCTGATACTGAAGACGATTAGAATTTTTACATATGGAATTAGTTCCAGATTCGTTTAGACTTAAAATGAATCATTCTATTTCTCTCGGTATATATATATATATATATATATATACATATATATCAGTAATGACCTCGAAACATGCGTGTACGTAGATTACTGTTTTAAAAATAATAAATAAATAAACAATGTTATATACAACCGAACAAATTAAAAGGGCGACTTTCTAAGTAAATAAAAATATGAGCTCCGAGGCGGAGCCAATATTAACCGTATGTATCGCCTGAAAAAAAACAACAATAACAAAATCTCTCTCTCTCTCTCTCTCTCTCTCTCTCTCTATATATATATATATATATATATATATATATATATATATATATATATATACAGATAGAGAAGCAAGGAAAGAGAAAAGAGAGAGGTATAGAGAGACATATGAACGCTGTTAAAAACATAACCCCCTATGTTCTTTCATTCAAAAATTACACGTTTCAGACCTATTAAAACAGGAGTAGTAACATTCTATCAAATGAACGTTTAATGCCTTAGAATGAACGTATTAACATAGTTACTACCTTTCGCAATGCATTTCTCTCAGCCTCTTTTCAGGCCTTTGAGAGTACACAATAGAGTGCTTGCCACATATGTGGTTTCACTCTGAAATCGACGACTCATCTACAAACTGTGCTATCAGCAATTGCATTAATTTCGTGGAGGTTGATCAGTTTAATTATGTCTTGCATTGAGTGATTCTCTGATACGTTTCCTATTTTGAACCACGTCCATTACGGAGGCATATAAAACTTTCATGTCATGTATATATAAATTCAGTTGTAATAACAATAGAATGTGCTTTCCTTTACAATCTATCTAGGCGGAATAGAAGTAGGAGGCATTATTTTTCGAACGGCTGTCTTATATAGTTAAGTTTTTAAAAACAGTAAACATTATATTTCAAATTATTTCTGATTACAATACTCTAGGAACTTCCCTTTTGTGTGTATATATATATATATATACATATATATATATATATATATATATATATATATATATATATATATGTGTGTGTGTGTGCGCACGCGCGAGCGCGTGTGTGTGTGTGTGTGTGTTCTTTGTGCGTAGATAGATAGATGGTGTGATCCCCGGCCGAATGAATCTGTCTCTTTTTCTTTCTTTCTTTCATTGTCTCTCTCTCTCTCTCTCTCTCTCTCTCTCTCTCTCTCTCTCTCTCTCTCTTGTTCTTTCCTTCTGGTACTTACTGTTGGATACTGAATGTTCTAGCAGTCAAGAATTGTCTTACGATTTCCCCCAAAATTTGTTAAGGTATCTCACGTGCGGTGCGTAAGAATGGGCATAAAGGTATCTCACGTGAGAAAGTAAGCAAAAGTAAATTTATATGTGATGTAAACAATCACAATGGATGTGTTTAATATAGATAGTTCCGTGAAAGAAAGGATAATGTTAAAGTATATTTCGTTTAATTAAAATATACGGACCAAATAGCTAGAGTTTTCATGCATTCGGATTCTGTATAATATTACAGTAAATGTAATCAATATATAAATACGATACGTGCGTGTTATTTTCTGTGTCACGCTTCCATCTTTTTTATTCGAGGTGACAGTATTTTA
>NC_136493.1:105900297-105962797 GCF_053919585.1 Euprymna scolopes | reverse complement strand
ATATATATATATATATATATATATATATATGTTTGTTTTGGTAAATGTAATTTTATGTATATGAGAATCGATATAAAATTAATTATATAATATATATGAAGTCTACATGAATTAAGATATCATATTTAAGGTTTTTCTTACGAATGCGCTTGGAAAATAATTTTGCAGTTGTAACACAGAGCTACAATAATAAAGGTCGTGCCCATTTACGCTGAACATCCACAGAATGACAACGGCAATGTATTACATATGAAGTGATCCCGGTTGTCATTACTGAATATGTTTGCAAAACCCTTTTAGAAATCCACTTGTAAAAATTATCTTGTCGTTTACTCCATTCATTATACTCCGCGGCACAATTAAATGTCACCCATTTCATAAACCTTTACAATTTCAGATACACATATAATTATGATTAATTCCGAAGCATACTGATATATTATAGTTAAGCCCCACTTCTTAATGCCTGGTAACTTTGATACAGCACTCCGCTCTTCATCAATAACAGGTCGTATCCAAAAGTATGTCTTTATGCTAAGTTTTATTTTCATAGGACACCATGCAGCACTGATGCATTTCATCTGCATTTAAAACTCTTATTATCTGAAACCTTATATAACCACAATTCATAGTATCCACAGTAGATTTGCGATGTAGACTACTATAATGTATTGTATACTAAGTATCTGCGGATATACATAGAAATCCCCGCCCCGGTATATCGACGAGTGCATACCAATGAATACTATTGATAAATTGGTGATTCTTCCTTATTGTATTGAAATTGTTGAACTGTTATTGACACCCCCTACTAAGGTCGGGTATCACTCCAAGTTCATATGGGTGCGTGTTTGTATTTAGTTGATGACGTGTTACTATGTTAATTTTAATTTGTGCCTTACTTCATAACCTTGTCTCGATTTCAAGTTGTCTCGATTTCAAGTGACCAATACTTGTAACTGGCATTGCATTACCTGCTTTCCGTTAGTGACTAGCATGTTATTCGCGTCCTCTGCCCCATTCCACATAATAAATACTCGCCGTTTATTCTAGCTTGACTTTTAAAGTGTTTAATTGGCGGCTCGCACAGCAGGAATGCCGAACAGACAGTTGAAAATAGAAAAAATACGAGACATTTTTGTTTGTTGTTTCGTTTGTTTGTTTGTTTTTTTTCTTTTGTTCTGTAAAGATAATGTTTATGCGTGGTTGGGTAGGGTTGGAAAAGGACGAAGGTTTAGAACTGATGATAGACATGAGTAGGAGTGAAAAATATCAGGGAATTATATAGATAGATATACGTATATGTAACAGTAGAGAAATACTGGTGTGAATGAAAGATCAGAAATATTTTTATAATAGGCAGGAAGATGCACGCCAACAATAATATATATATATATATATATTTATGTATATATAAATATAGATATATATACATATATATATATATATATATATATATATATATATATATATATATATATATATATATATATATATATATATATGATTATTCTCGCATTCGCATTTAGGTAAAAATGCACGTAATAAAAATAATTGCATTCATTCAATAAGTATCGCTAACAAAAAAAAAAAAAACAAAGAAAAACACATCTTCGTAAATATGCGCTAAATTAGTAGTCCTGCGGGATAGCTGTGGGCGAGGCTTAGGCGTCTTATCACGCGGTCCCGATTTCGAATCTTGCTAGATTCAGCAATTGTGATGAGACATAGACGACTAAATAGGTGGCAATGAATAATTATATTTAAAAAAATAATGCGTATGCTTCTCCCCATTTGGGGGTATAAAACTGGTCAAAGGAAAATTTATTCACAACTCGCATTTAGGTAAAAATGCTCTTCATATAAATAATTAAATTCATTCAATACGGATCACTAACAGAAACAAACAAACAACACCATCTCTCTCTCTCTCTCTCTCTCTATATATATATATATATATATATATATATATATATATATATATATATATATATATATTGATAGTATTATTTCTCTCATATTGTTTGTTGAACAGCAGGGATATGTCATGTTTGTTTTTCTTGCAATCTATTTTCCCTTTTGGCGGACAAAATGTTCGAACCTGCTGTTTGGGTGTAAAATTTCATAAATAAACACATTTCAACCATTGAAAAAACTCCAAACTTTAACTCATTTATTCTTACAAAATATTTAAAACAAGTTAAATAATAATAAAGAATATCTCTCATCATGACGATAATTTACTCCAAACTAGAAATGTCGTGTACATTTTTAAATGTCCTATACGAGAATGTGTCTCTAAAAACAACACATAAATCGGCATAACTAGAAATAATATATGTCGATTGCTAACATGTAATCTATCTTCCCCGAAGGGCTTCACTATAAAGACCTTGCAGCATATAACACCCACGTGAGCGAATCTAGGAAGATATTATTTTAAAAAAACACCGCTATATTACCCGATTCACATTGTGATCTGCGACTCCCAGTAACTGGAACCCTACCTATTCAGATGAACACACCGACAAACAATCAGACTCAATTTAAGGTGGGGAGGCACGCTTAAGCGCTTTTTTATGAATTTAAACGATTTTTATTGACGGTTGAATACAGTCAACAAACGCTGTTTTAATTCATCACTCGTCGGAAGAGGACACCTGGAAGTTGAAACGGTGCACCACTATGCTAAATGTATTTTTACAAGTGAACAGAATGTTCGAATATTGGCTCGCCATTAAAAAAAATCCAGATCAATATTAGAAATACGCACTACCAATGAACATGTTATTTCGAATGAAAGAAATGAAAGATAGACAATCTACGAACAAAGATAATAGATGAGATACACAAATAAATTAAATGAAATAGAATAAAATACAATATTAGATATTTTGACTAAATTATCAAGGAGATGAGAGGAACTAAAACTGGAAGGTGAACATAATGTGCTTCTTATTGAATATGAATATAGAATTTGGTTTTCATTACTTTGAGAGAAAGACACGAGACGGAAGGGCAAATGCACATAGAAATGGCGCGGAAGCGTGGATTTTTCCTCAATATTTCTACTAAGTTCTATTTCTTTTCATAATTTGTTGCCAGGGTGTCACCGCCTTGTGTACTCGCCGTATATTAATAATCTACTTTTACGGCATATGAATATAGAGAGGAAGGAGAGGAGAAGAAGAAAAAAAACATCAGAAAAGAAGATGATATTCCGTATATGATGATGCAGATGATTTTCATGACGATTATGACGTTGATGATAATGTTGCGGGTGATGTTGATGATGATGACTTTGATGATGACGAGGCTGATTATGACGATGATAAGGGAAAAGGAGAAGAAACAAAACTAAAAAGAAAACTAATTCAAGAAAAGAAAAAGGTAAATGAGATGATGCAAAAAATATTCGAATAATAAACGGAAAAGAGAGTATAAAAAAAATAACGAACACATATTTAGATAATCAACAGATGTATACGCTAAATTTCTTAGACTTGTCACTTTTGATTTAGTAAATTTATTAGTGTTAGGGAGAAATTAATACACATTACAAGCTATGCTCATTATTTTCAAAAAAGAAGATGATCCACTTACGAATAGCTTAATGTCTGAGTGAATTGGTAGATATAGAGAAAACTGTTCCGAATAATATCACGTTCTTTAAGAAATAAATTACTAAACTCATAGCAAAAACAAACATAAAGTAGTTAATACTAGACCCTAGCATATATATATATATATATATATATATTAATTCGTATTCGTGTCTGTTTGTTTGTTTGGTTTGTTGTTTGTTCACAATTTGATTAATATATACAAAATGCCCGTTAGTTTAGTATTTCATTTATTTCTATATATTGTGTGACTCTTTAAAAATATACGATTAAGGTGTCACCTCATTTGTTTATTATATTTACGAGAATCAATTGTACTAAATAGCTGTATGTTAGTTTAAGTTTCTAGCGAGAGAGTTGTGGTAAGTGTTCTCTTTAACATTGTTATTTCATCAACTCTAAATAACAGTTATACTGATAATATATTTAATTAAATTTATTTGGAATTATTACTTCCGACATCGATTTCTTATGAAACGAGTAGAGTTATTTCCCATGATGAGTTTTTTATACGTTTCGATGTTCCAACAATAAATAAATACACTTTTACCAAATAAATTAATTTTGTAATCACAAGACGTTTCTAGCGTGAAATAATAATTTCGTGTAGAGAGACAGATGTTCTGCTTTATTTTAAAATAATCGATACTCTTGCATAATTTGACCAGGATTCTCGGAAATTCCCGCCAACCATGGATCAGGCAAGACTGGCAGCAATCGGTTTAAGTCGAACGCTGTAATATACGCTTTAAAATCACCAAACACGAAAAATACAAATGTAAATCATCAAAAATAACAAAAAACCTACCTTTAAAAACTGAAAATATGTTTTACTTGTTTTATTTTATGTATATATATATATATACATATATATATATATATATATGTATATATATATATATTTAAAAGAAATATTTATCAACAAAATATTGTGTTTTCCTTCAACAAAAAAAAATGAAAGTTCTACTTTTTTTTATTTATATATGACTTTAATTGAAGTTCAGGTCTATTAAAAAATGATCGTAAACCATCTAAAATTATCCACCATTTATGCATAAAGGCATATAATTCTTGTTATTCAAGCTTATGCAACGTAATATTCAGTCCATTTTCTCTTCCTTATCATCAGCAGCTAATTACTCTTCTCCTTTCTAGTTTACACAAACAAAAACTCGGCCGAAAATTTATATATACTGAGACTACAGTACGAATGACTGCATAATCACCAAAATCCAGGCAGTGTTAGTAATGTATCTAAATGTGGTCCTCCTTGAGTTACGTCTTACATGGAAATCAATGCTATCAATAGCTGTAGCATCAAACATAGATTGAGAACGGCTCCCCAAATCGAACAACAGCATACTCTTGATGAAAAGTGCTCAGTTTCTATAGTTAAGAAAAGATAGAAGGAGTTTAATTTTCGAGGCTGTTTTCCAGAGACAGGCCAACATTTTTCTAAAGAACAGAAAGCGTTGTTCGGACATCGTCAGATGCAATGAATACCATGACTCTGTATATTGATGGAGATTGATGTTTAGCGACGTCAGCAAGTTCGATAAGTGGTGCAGGTATGGTAGGCAGTACGGTCGAAGAATAGACAAATAATTTTATCCTAGGCTCGGAGTTTCAATGCTGCAAGGATGGCGAAGAAACGATGTGTCGTGGAACGGTATTAGTTTTAATGGCCCAGGACCTAAAATTCACTTTCAAGGTCGAATGTATTCGAGCAAGTACATTAATATGTTTACTGAGCATTTTTTACCATACTTTGGCTGGAATTTGGATGGTACTCCCATCTTCATACATGATAATGCTAACATTTACACATCTGGCAATTAAAGAGGGTCCTTCATGAAAATGGTACTCTCTGGTTGGATTAGCATATACAAACTCATTGCCGCTATCCTCTCGAAAACGTGTGATATTATATTAAAAAACAGCTACCCAATGATAAAGTTTATAACCGAGAAGAAATTTCAAGACAAATGAAGAAGAAGTAAGACGCCCTGAACCGGAGTATTTCTGAATACAAATTGAAGCAATGACCAATAGATTGAAGGCTGGCAAAATGCAGAAGGAAATATGCTAGTAAACATTACACAGTTAATTGCCCTCCTGTTGAATAAGTGTTTCATTAGTGTTCTAAATTTACGTTTGAAAAACAATTTTAAATATTTTTTTAATTATCGTTAACACTAGGATACTTCGATTAAAACAAATATGAACGGAATAAAATTATTAAGGAATAGAAGCGAATCAAATGAGGTATATGTTGTTTAAACAATTACATACAATCTGACCATGTCGGTGGGGCATTAGAGTACGCCGACTGCCCCCCCCCCCCGCAGCGGGTAAAAGTCCCTCAATGGGGGTCCTGGATATGATGTTAAACTATATCCATTGGTGAGACCCCAGCTTGTGGGATTTGGGGAGTGTGGAGTCACCCTTTAATTATCATTGCTCACAGTTCAACTCTGACCTGGAGTGGCAGTACCTGTTAGGTTAAATAGAAACCGACGTGAAAACAACATATATATTCTATTAAAAATTATTTGCAAAATCTTTGGATTCGACATTAAATAATCCGAAAAGTGTTGATCTGCCGTAAACCAAAAACAACCAACCAACATAGAATCTACCTTTTATTTGCAGTTTTTGAAAAAATACCAATATATATATATATATATATATATATATATATATATATATATATATATATATATGCACACACACACATATATATGCACACACATATATATACGCACATATATATATATGAATATATATATACAAATATATATATATACAAATATATATATACAAATATATATATACATATATATATACATATATATATATGAATATATATATATATATATATATATATATATATATATTCTGCATTTATATCGAGCTTGATATATTACAGTGCTGGCATGAAGAAAAGTGATATATATTTGATCAAACACATTTCCTCATAAATACACAGGTACACACACACATACACACATACACACACACACCCACACACATATATATATATATATATATATATATATATATATATGCATATATATATAATCCAACACCATCTAGGGGCAGTTGATACGTAATTTACAAAACAGACGCTTACACAGAAACTGCGAAATATCTATTTCAAGATATAAGAACTTGCAGTTACTCTATATTGCATTTGATTACCGAAAATGGTATATATTTCGTAAAACACAACCACAGTAATTAACCGGAGTGATATCTCCTCTGAAACTACCGTCTAAACTGTTTTTCTTTTTATTTCTCTTATCTAAGCTTATTAAATGAATGTAATATTCGAAATGTGTATGTTACGTTTCCTAAATAGAAACTCATCTATAATCCTCTTTAAAAAGATTGGATCGTCCGAACTTGAGGGAAAGATGCAACAAGCAAACAATGTCTAAAATTTGTAATTAATGTATAATATGTTTTCGTTTATTTTTATTTATAAAGCTTAAACACAACAGAGATTATATTTCATATGTAGTAGGCGTTGTGTACTTCGTATATCTAATATGTTCCTACGTATTAATATACGAATATATGTTCCTACGTATTAATATAGGAATATATATATATATGTATATATATATATATATATATATATATATATATATATATATATATATTCCTATATTAATGTAATATAACATAATAAAATATATCAACATATGTAAACTTAATACTACATAGAATCTGAACTAATGTAAAAGTATCTTAATAATTACTTCAGAATAAAACAAAATAACGTTACACGTTACCATAATCACTTTTTTAGATAATTATATTATCACATGGTATGCTTTCGGTATTGTTTTTTTTCTATACTGCGTAATAAGTTTGTTCATTAATACGTAATATATAAATGATATTTTTGCAGAACATGACCTGTATTTGCTCGAATATAGAAATTTCATGAATCTGTAAAGGCAATGCACGAACAAAAAAAAACGACGCGTAGCCCAACTAGGTAAAAACAATTTGATGTTTGATAGAGGCCCGTGTTTTCTCGAAGCGAGAACGAGCAATCAACTGGTTTCCGTATATGTCATTGATGCTCAGAAGAGAATGGTTCTGACTTGCTGTTAGAAAAGTCAGATTTTGTTGGCCACGAAATTGATAAAACAGGTCAATCATGTTAGGCATGTTTCAAAATGGTATTAGTCCGTGCTTCTCCACCCTCCGGAAGATGAAAAGAGGCAGCTTAATGGTATCTGTTCAAAAAGCTAACTGAAAAAGTTGCTTGAAATAAATCGACGTTAGCATTCACTAACTGGCACGATATTTTTTTCAGCACAGGGATGGGAACAGATTCAATTGCAAAAAAAAAAAAAAAAAAAAAAAAAAAAACACGAGCCTTTTATAATGGGGGCTTTTAGACGGTACCATCAAAATCAAATATACAGAATGCATAGAGGAAAATAATAGAATAATACAATAATGGTCGAAAGCGCAGTTACGCTAAAATTGTATTCCATTTACTGAAGAAAAGTGGCAGGCCTTTTGATTTTTACGTAACTTTATCATATAAGACATTTATATGTATTCCCGATTTAGTAAAAATGCTTTCATGAGACCGTGCTGTGCGATGTAGATAAGAAAGTGCTATCACAGTCTTTCCATCAAGCATTACCGTTTATTTCTCTCAGCGTTAACTATTATTGAAAGTTTTTAAACAGACACACAATCAAGTAAGACGATAAGAAAGTATATCGTTAGTCGGTTTTCCTTTACTTGACATACACACGTGTATAAATACTTACTGATACATACAATTATGTATTTGTGTGTGTTTTTATCTATTTATTCAAAGGTCGTATTTCGCTACTCTTTTAGAATTTATTGTAATTTAATTGGTACTTTTCCCCTATTCCTATTCCGCTACGCAAGAAAGGAATTATGTGAAGCCGCTCACATACACACATACACGCACACATAAATATATGTATGATCAAAATAGGACAAGAATAAGCCAATATGATGAAAACGGAGGGGGAACACTAAAATACTTAAACTCCTAATATAAGTTGGGCGAAACGTCGACAAGTATTTATTTCTCCCACACCCGTTCTCATAATAATATATATCAATATATTCACACACACACACCTACATATGTATATATATATATATATATATATATATATATATATATATATATATATATATATATATATATGTATATATATATTATATTATATATACATAAATAGGTACATATATAATATTAAAACAGTCTATTTCTTTAAGATGTGAAGCAATCGATGAAGTTTTTTAACGAGAATAATAATAACAATAATAATAATAATAATAATAATAATAATAATAATAATAATAATAATAATATATATATATATATATATATATATATATATAACTCATATGGGTTGGTTTTATCAGGTTAAATCGAAAACTAATATATATATATATATATAAATGCATAAATATATAGATATATGTATGTATATATATATATATACATATGTATATAATCATATATATAAATATATATATACATATATATGCATATGTACATATATGCATATTTACATATATATATATATATGTATATATATATATATATATATTTATATATGCACACGCACACAAGGATGTTGGTGGTACCTACAATTGCAGAGGTCTGAAGACCGCCTAAACATCGGGGTTTGTAGTTTTTTTTCAATTGTCCTCCCAGACGACTTGATACTCCTAGTGTACCAACTACGGCCGGGATTATTTCTGTTTTAACCCGTCAAGGCCAATGGGACATAATTGCTCCATTCTCATTTTCCTTCTTTCTCACATTCCTGCTCCACGGTACTGAAAATTCTAAAATCTGCCAGTTTTTTGGAACTTTGTCAATGACGACGAAATCCGGACGATTATGTTCCAATTGCTTGGTCGCTATGGTACTTTTGTTCCACCATACCTCTACCATGTCATCCCCATTTGTTCCCACTTCATCTGGAACCTCCTCAAAACAAATACTACTACTACTAATACTATTACTACTACTACTACTACTACTACTACTACTACTACTAATAATAATAATAATAATAATAATAATTATACGCCATGAAAATGTTACGAAAAAAGTGTGTTTGGAGTGTATGCAGGACTAGCGGGTTGATATGCAGTAAAAATTGTATGGGCGTCTTGAAGAATAAGCAGTTGAGAGGTGTAATGATAATTTACTATGGCGTATGAATATATTATGTGATAATATGAATATGGGGGCCATATTTAGCCTTGCTGAGAAAAAGGAGCAAAAGGAAACAACTCTTAACATAGAAGGGTTGGTCGACAAGAACGTAAAAGAAAAATAACCGGCGGAAGTCAAAATGTAACAGGAATGTGAAATGGGATGTGAAATTATTGGGGAAGATCGAAAATGTAGACGTTTAAACTATTGTGACGTGAGCCACGAGTTCGACAGAAGAATGGGAAAAGAAGATTAAGAAACATTTGGTATATAGTGCACGGCAGTAAATACTTCCTAAATTGCTGATATTCCATTGCGATTTTTTATGATCCGCCTATCAGTATGAATTATATATATATATATATATATATATATATATATATATATATATATATATATATATATATATATATATATATATTAGACTAAACATGATTGACGATAGGCTATTACTTTTAACAATTAAATACCATAGACACCATGATTACATAAATAAGAAAAAAACAACTAATAATTTTTTGCATTTGCATTATATAAGGTTACTCCAAACAAATAGATCAGTATTTGCTTCAGTCATTTTACAATCTAAATCCATACTCATATTTAATTATCATATAGATAATTTAGAAGGAATTTCACTCCCAGAGTTGGCTACGCATTGTTTTATCGTTTTGCAAATGTAAGTAGCATTCTTAAATATACCATAAATATCATATCCCGACGAATACATTCAAGGTATTATTCTTAAATCATTTGCATTATGCAAGAAATATTCTGCGCAATATTTGTTATTCATTATTTCATATGCAGTATTATATTTTTGCAGCATCTTTCTGAATGCTCAAATCGTGAGACTGCGTTTTGGACAATCCGCATCTCTTGCTTTATTTTCTTGTTTATGATTCAATAAAGACGTATATATTTTTTTAAATATTCGCTGTAGTGAATTAGTTAGGTATTATTGGTACTACTGTAGCTTTTTCGTATTTTAATACAGATTGTTGTAATAAACTATAGTTGATGGTTTATAAAACAAGTTTTTCATCTTACTTCTATGTCTCTATGTAAAATTTTAAATCACTATCGATATAAATATAACCTTCAATACAATTACCTTAATTACACAAACATAAAGAATATGGAATGTTACAAAAAACAGTATTGTTGGAGGAATAAACTCCAATGAGATCGTCTCAAGTAAACATAACTCGAAAGCTTTTGTATATAAGGACATTAGTGGGAATGAAATTAAAGAATGAATAAAGTTTTCATCTTAAACCATCAGACATAAAAACTAATGATGTTTGTACACTTTTGAATTGATAGCTCATGTTTACCTTGAACAAAATCATCGACGTTAAATGCCGTGATGCGACTCTCCCTTGTGGCACTAATCGATTTGTTGTCAAATGTCACTACTTGAGTTTCAGTGAAATACATCTTGAATCAACACCATCTTGATAGACACGTCGGCTCTTATTGACCGGCGTATATACTGTACGGTTTGATTCCTCGAACTTGAAAATCTGTTCGCAGTTTTAAGGTTTTGCGAGTTTGTGCTCCGATTCTTTTGCAAACAGCTAAGCATCTCTTTGTCGAAGAGATATAAGTGAATATGTTTTAACACAACCAAGACGAATGTCTCGTGCTAAAAGGGGATGGTTTACCTTAACTTAAAACAAAAGTTTAACTTATAATTTTAATAGATTTGTTTATTTCTCTCTGGTGTTCAACACGTAAACGTTTCAGTTCTTTTTAACGAATAATCTGTTTATAATAAAGTTGTTCCATCTATACATACCCATACATACATCAATAATATACACCCACACACACACACACATATATATATACATATATATATATATAGAGAGAGCAAGAGAGATAGAAACAGAGAAGGAGAGAGAGAGAGAGAGGGAAAGAGGATATCAGGCTTCTTTACGTCGAGTGGCTACAAAGGCTTGTAGTTCCCAGGTTCACCTACTATTAAAATACTTGTAAAATAGGCAGAAGAATGCAACATTTCGTCGATGGGATAGCGATTGAAGCCTAACTGATAGATTTGCGTTTCATTTTTTTAAATAGGTCTATAAGTAAGAGACTAGTAGCATATGCAGCCCAAATGTGGCAACAATCCTCCATACATAGGGAAATTGTAGCCGTGTAGAGGTACAAAGTAAGTAACTTGCACGGTAAAGAGAGATAACTTCTTTCCAGCATCTTTGTCAATGTTTTGTATCATGTTCTTCGTGAACGTTACGCGAAGGAGTTTGAAGGAAGTACTTTCTAGTAATGTATCCTTAGATATGCTATTTATTACACTCACTTCCGTTATTCACTCTAGTCCATTGGTAAAAGTTATTTCAGAAATTTCCAAAATCGGACTATCCGTTTAAGATTTTATAGGAAACGAACTCATAATGACACAGGTGTACAGTCACATAGATACCGGCAAAATCTCTTTTCATCTACTTAGATATTTCCTGAATATAAGTAATCCATAAGGACGATAGAGAAGATAACGTATGATTGTTTTGCTAATGTTAAAATAAATTTCAATCTGATGAAACGTGTACGTAAACATACACACACAAGTATATATATATATATATATATATATATATATATATATATATATATATATATATATATATATACTTGAGAAAGGCGGTATTTTCTTTCTATAGAGTTTACATATGAAAGTAAAAACGAGCTTCTAATAATGAGAATGTGATGAAATGGGAGTCATGTTCTGTTTTCCTCTGAGAGTGAAAATTTCATATCCACATGACCATTTCGGAATTCATAAAAAACGAGAGCATACGGCATTGTGTCCGTAGTCACTACTAAAATGGGTCAGCATTTGAGAATACTGATTGTTATATGTTCTCTTTTCTAAACTTGTTTCAGTAGCCCTGAACTTCATCTTTTCACAGTAATGAAACATTGCCGACTTACATGTGATATGTTTAATTATTGCGCAACCAGTGGCTCCCATTTAACATTGTGATCTGAATCCGTATAAGGCAGCCTGAGAGTTTTTTTTTTCGTTTCGACTGACGACAACTGTGTACACAATAATTGCCTATCTGGACCATCTCACATTACTAACTGATTATCTATTAGTTGCACATATAAGACCTAGGCATTGCATGTCATATTGTTGGCATCAATGCCTTAAAGAGAGCCTTGTTAGTGTATATCGATAAAAAACGCGCCGTTTACTTCCAGTACTTGTGACATTGGATTAGCACGTGTTCCTCTGAAGTCTGTGCACTACTATGCAACGTAAAAATCAAAAATAATATAGGATAAAGACTATGAATTCACAACGAACGAACAACTATTAAATGAAGAAAAAAATGGTTAATAGAAGTAAAATATCAAATCTAAAATTGAAGAATCGTAGATGAACAAATCTATATAAAAGAAAACTATTAAAATAAAAATTAGATAATGACATTATTACAACACGAACATTGTGCAGAAATGGATAACTGCAACAGGCAAAAATGACTGCAGAATGGCTAATATGTAAAACATCAATACATATGAATAAAAATATAAAATATGGAACAATTTACAAGTTGAACGCGTAGACAAGAAAAAGATGTAAACAAAAATAACAGAAAAATCATAAAATTAACACGAATAAAAACTGAATTACTAACAAATAAAAAGCAATACGAGTTTTTTTGTTGGAATTTTTAATTTGAACGCGGCTCGCTGCAGTTTTGCAAGAATAAAGAAAAATCAATTTTCTTTTGTTGATATTTTTAAATTTTTATGTATCCATGTATGTATCTATGTATATATATATATATATATATATATATATATATATATATATATATATATATATGTGTGTGTGTATGCTGTTCCTGTATATATATATATATATATATATATATATATATATATATATATATATATATATATATATGTATATATATACATATATATGTGTGTGTATATATATATATATATATACATATGCGCGCATGTGTGTATTATGTGTTAGTGCATACATTTATGTATTTATTTAAATATCGTTAGCGCGTCCTCTGCAGTGAATCTGCTCGCGAGACGCATGCTACACAAAATGGCGACTAGAAATGAATTAGAAGGAAATAAAAACACGCCATTTTTTTTTCATTTTTAATAACATCATCAATGACTCGTGTGCAAATTATAATCATCGATGAAAATGTGTGAAAAATAAATAATTACAGCGTTATTAAATACCGTAAAAACAACTGATAATAACGATCCGCGAAAAATAAGGAGAATAGATTTAATAATCGAAAATAATTAACTTTAAATAATCAATCGGTGAATCCAATAATAATAATAAGACGAAAATTAATAAGAAGTAGACGGCAAAGAAGAAAGAGAAGAAAGAACAAATAGAAAATTAAAAAGAAGTATGAGAGACAGAATGATAAAACAACTATGGCTGTGAATAAGTCACTAATGAATGTATAGGCAGGCTCGACTACGAGAGGAAGAACGAGATATGAAAATCATACATCCCGTTATTGTAAGAAACCAGCATCTTTAAAGCCAAACAGCTACATGGAGATTTAAATAGGAATCTAATAGAACAGATTCAGATTATTTTTAGACATCTAACAATTATTAAAGAGTCTACGCGTGTATAATGAACTACGCTTTGGCAAAAGAAATAGTCATGAATTAGCAATGAAAATAAGAAATAAGGTGGTAGAGAATGTACGCGACTTCTACTAAAAGTGTAAGAGAAGTATTTGGCATTGATGAGAATTGTTGCTACTCTAATTCTGTAGAAGTTGAAAAGTTGTTTCCAAAGAGAGATACGTTGTATATACCTTGTCTGATAATGCGATTCTTTTTTACCAGTTATATATCTACACAAAAAAATATTAGAACTGTGTGCTAATTATCACACAGCCTCTAGATAATATTATTGACTTTGTTTAAAATAATATTAGGTGTATTTTGTGTATCCGCTATAATGAAAGATCACTTCAGTTTATTGATATTTGCATCCATGTTAGTACAAAAATAATTTCCTTCCCTTACTTGTTTTGCATCAGGGAAATACCCTATAAATTATTAATCAAATTAATTATGTGTAAAAACACATTAATATGGAGGGGTCCATTGTTTATTTAAACAAGTATAAATTAATTATATGTAAAAACACATTAATATGGGTGGTTTCATTGTTTATTTAAACAATTATGAATTAATTATATGTAAAAACACATTAATATGGATGTTCTCATTGTTTATTTAAACAAATATAAATTAATTATATGTAAATACACATTAATATGAGGGGTTTCATTTTTTATTTAAACAAGTATAACTTAATTATATGTAAAAACACATTAATATGGGGCGGTTTCATTGTTTATTTAAACAAGTATAAATTAATTATATGTAAATACACATTAATATGGATGTTGTCATTGTTTATTTAAACACATTAATATGATTCGTTTCATTGTTTATTTATACAAATATAAATTGTAAAGTGATAAATGCATGTGGATAAACAATGTTAAAAAGCTGTAAAATTGAATCCCGGATTAGGCTGAAAAACTTAGTGCAGTTTTGTTCATTAAAAATATATATACATTAGAACTGAAATATTACCCTGTATTCATGTCCGTTTATTTATACTCGTCAAGTTCATATTCAAAAGAAACTTTAGTATATATGAACTAACGATTATATTCCGATCACGTAAGCTTATTTTGACGACGTTACTTTTTGTGCAGTCCATTGTGCCAAGAATTACCATTATCTTCCCTTATATCGCATCTGCTATCCCCAAATGGACACACATCTGGTGCGGACTAGGTTTAATATCACATAATTTGATGATCTAATAGAAACTAGCGTGACAAAGTAATTATGCTCAAGGGCCGCATTTTGCAATGAACAGCTGAGATGAAGAAGCGTTACTGTATGTTGCAAGTGGTTCAAGCGCAACATAACGAGAGTGAAAAAGATGGGAATCTGCCATTTTTTATTTTATCTTATCGATGTGTGCGTAGTCGGAAGCAGCCATATTAGAATTGTCATTTTCACTAGAAATATACGAATCATCTCACTTGTCACACGAATCAAGCTCTCTTAGAGAGTAATCGGGAAAAGATGTTACTTAATGATTTAGCGTGCTCATAAAATGAACAGTTTACACTTTTTTATTGATTCACCAATCTTGGGTATTTATAAGTGTTTTGGCCAATCGATTTGAAGGTCGGTCTGACACGATACAATTTAAAATTGTATTTACATTGATAGCCGCACAGGTTGCAATAAACGGGCTTTCGTAATATGCGTTCTTGTTTATTTTACTAGATCTTTACTAAAATGGTCAATAATATTTTGGAAATACAAATTCAGTTATTATGAAAGTCAAATGTTTGTTGAAATTCCATTGAAGCTCTTTGGAACATAAACTCTATCTGATCTCAATTGCAAGATTGATTTGGAAAAGAAACATCAAAGGGCGTTTCCTTTTGAGTTTGTTAGATCTGACAAGTAAGACTGGGGACGATTCTGGGTTGGGAATCCATTTTGAAATTGATTATTTTTTGGATAAGAATGTAAGGAATTTGTCGGCTGATTAAAGAAAGAGGGTAGGAAGATCAATGAATGCGAATAGAAATATATGAATTTAGTGATTTAAAAAAAAGGTGATGGTAGAAAAGGACTTGAGTGAAAATGAAAAGTAATATATCTAAAGAGAAAAAAAGAGTGAACCAGAAAACGAAATTTGAGATGTAAAAATAAACAAAATATAAGATGAAAACGTATTTATAATTGATTTTACTTAAATAAAATCTAGGGAATCTAGGGAAAGTAGATAAAACAGAGAAAAAAACAAACGCAATATAAATCAGAAAGATTGTAAAGAAAAGAAACAAGCATAATTTAAGAAACAATGGCAGAAGTAATAATAGAACATATACAGAGAAACATGTTTTAGTTATATAATGCAAGGAATAAAATAAAATATAAATTGGAGAAAAAGAGGGGTGTAGCAAATTCTATGAAGGTAAAGTCAGAGAGAAAGAAGACATCTGTCTTGTTTCTTAATAAAGAATAAACATATAAATGACGAAAAGTTAATAAATCGGCGAAAAATAACCATAACAAATATGAAAGGGAATAATTTGATAGAAACGAAAATAAATTAAAAAATAAAGAGAGGTGTTGTATCCAGAGAAAATCCATATTTAATTAAAAGATTTGCACTAAAATGAAATAACGCAATAAAACAAATACAATGCGCACAATGAATGCAACAGAGATAGTAAAAAATGAAACAAAAACACGAGAATAACATATAAACATATTAGAAATCGAATTTAAACACGGCAATTTAGGATTATAATGCATTTCATCTCATCTCATCTCACACACACACACACACACACACACACACACACACACACATATATATATATATATATATATATATATATATATATGTGTGTGTGTGTGTGTGTGTGTGTGTGTGTGTGTGTGTGTGTATGCGTGCTCTGGTGAATACATCTAAAAATTATTATGCTTTTAGCTGATTTATTATTCAGGTTATTTTGTATTTAACGTATGTGTTTATTTTATCGGTCCTATTGAAGTTTTCCTGGAGCAGGCTTGTTTTCTGCTTCTGTTTGCTCGTTTTCATTATATAAAATTCATTTTTAAAATCTACATATATTTATATATCTACATACATGTATAGACATATTTATATGCATATATAGATATACCCACTTATTCAATTACATATACAAATTCTCACTGATTGACCCAACCCCTAAATAGGCCCAAGGCATGCCTTCCCTAATAGAATGGCAAGGGTTCCTTAACCTCATTGAATATATCTGGTACATATACAATAATATATTTAATCTCATTGAATATATCTGGTACATATTAAAAAGAGAAGGTTATAAGAGAAGAGACAATTTACTTCAGAGGATGCCCTGTGGAACGCATAGTTGATATTGTATAGAGTCAGACCGCCCTTTGGAGATCGAAATTCCACGGGAGACAAAAGGTTGTTTTAAGTTATTTAAGAACACGGGAGATATGTCGATTAATAATTCATTTATTTGAGGCCGAGACCCTAAGATGTGAGTTTTCTCTTTATTATTCGACCGAAAAATATAACAAACATAAAGTGATCATGATAAGGCATTGCATTTTTGCTCTAAAATAACAAGAATACAATAGAATAGAGACCTACAATAAAGCAATTGACAGTGCAAATTCCACAATTATATATAAAATGTCACAACTTTGAGAATATTGCATGGATTTGAATAACATTTTGGGAAATAACTAACATAAAACAGTCGTTTGATGATATAATTTTCATGTTGTTATGACGTATATTTAGTGAAAAATTATATTTTACTAATCTGCAATGAAGCGATTGACGCAGTATAGAAATGCAATATAGGTTTATCTTTATAAGCAATATCGTCTATAAACCGCATAACTAGTTTGAGTGAATATAATGCCAAAAAGTGTTGTACTGCATTCGTTAATATTGCTGAATTTAGCATGACATATGTAACATGGCAGGACGAATTTAAAAAAGCAAACACTGTTTGTGATATATACGAAAGCAAAGAACCAAATACGATGCAGATCACAATGTATTATAAATATAAGAATTCATAAACCTTTCCAAAGCTTTAACTCAAATATATATTCGATTTGTGTTAAAGGATAGTTTAGCTGTTGAAACACGGTGCCAATAATAAAATAAAGGCTTACAGGCAACGACAGTTATAAAGTAAGTTTCTCAGTAAAATAGTATACACATGAAAGCATAAAAAGTGTACAAATATTAAAGCAAAACGCTAAAGAATTCAGAAAAGACAGTGAATAATAAAAAGAAACGGAAACCTTAAGGAAGAATAGAAAGAATAACATAAGAGCTAGAATATAGAGGATGAGTATTTTAACTGATGAAAATTTCGTGACGAACAGGTTATGCCAGAATAATTAATTGGATTAAAAAATGTAAAATAAAAACAAAATGGATAAAATATGTGGAAAAATAAAGTAGAAATGAAGTTGAACAAAAATTGTATAAAAATATCCAATAAGATAATGTGGTTCTAAAAAGAATAAATATACAAAAGATAAATGGGAAATGGAGAGCGCGAATACAGAAAACGAGTAAGAGGGGGGTAATTTTTGAGAGAGAAAAATAAGGAATTTCTTCAAAGTTATGAAAGTGGGCATACAAATAAAATGAATTAAATGAAATATGAAGTGTGGATTCATTCTGGGACGGAATCACTTCCCCCCTTTTTTGAAAAGGGCAACAACAAAAAACAAATCTTTCACAACTTGCTTTAATAAACAAGCATGTTGACATGCATTATATCGAGGTAGCGTTGTAGGAAAATAGATTACAGGAGAGGTAGATGGGCGAGAAGAAGACAACTAGATTGGAGTAAGGTTTAGAACCTTTCGAAGGAACGAAAAAAACGACACACTTTTTAATGGAAAATAAAAAAAAAGAATATTTTGATTAGTCTATAAAATGGCGTGGAAAATGCAGACGAAACAAAATATAAAAATTACAGATGAAAATCAAATTATTAAATGTGTTCGTACGATTTTAGAAGAAAATTGAGATTGAACTTTCAGAATTATTGCGTGTCTAGACTAGGGACAAATATTTTAATGCATATGTTAATCCGTATATTGTGATGCCGTGTGTGCTCATTAAAACGCCTTTTTTTCATTCTGGAACACACTTTTCGCTTTATAAGTTCCCCTTTCTAGTCAACACTGTTTTCGACTCCACTTTTATTTATACTATCAACAATATAAATATATATATATATCTGTGTGTGAGGGTGGGTATGTGTGTGTGGGGGGTGAGTGTGCCTGTGTGGGACTGGATGTGAGAGGGTGTCTGTGTGTGTATATTTATAGGTGTGTATATATAGAGCGAGACATATATTATGAACAGATAATAAAATATAAATGATTATTAAAAATCTATTAAAATCAAACGAAGTGTTTACAAGAGTCCTCACTGCAAAGGTCGAGCACATTTATTAGGGACTGGCTCTCATAAAATCAACATCGCTTTGTGATGACTCTAATTAAAAACAGATTCCTCAAATTTCCTTATAAATGTGTAGCAAATATAAAAAGTTTTGTAAATAAAATAAAACTTTACGTATATGTGAGATACATGTCGTTATAGCATGATATCTCTCTCTCATATATATATATATATATATATATATATATATATATATATATATATATATATATATATATATATATATATATATGAGTGTGTGTGGGTGTTGGTCGCAGCATACAACAGTGTCATGGGCACCTAGTTGATTTACGATTAATAAATGTAATTGTTTTGAAAGCAAACCTTCAACAACATATTAAAAATAATTTACAAAATAAACAAGGTTTGATAAGTATTACTTCTGCTAAAATATAGTTATGTTGAAATCTGTAAAAGAGGAGGTATATTATTATGAGTTCAACTATTTTTTTTTGTTTTAATAAAAAAAATTGTCTGAAAAAAGTTTATCATTGTAGAAAATATTTTGCTGTCATTTTTCTTAAAAAGGGAAATCAGAAATAAAAATTAGTCGTGCAAATTCCATAGGCATAAACAGACACGACCCCGGAATTAGGAATAAGTAATGTTTTGTCTTTTTTTAGAACTATTATGTTCAGAAAAGTTGCTTATCTCGCTACAGATTGCACATTTTTATTTGAACTAATGCAATAGAGTGTGTACATAGGCGCACCTCTCGATATGTGACACACACACACACAGACACACACGCTCAAAGCCACACACACACGCATGTATATATATATATATATATATATATGTATAAATTTAAGACCTCTATACATACATATATATGTGTATGTGTTTGTGACTATATATAAATAATCCATGTATATATATATATATATATATATATATATATATATATATATATATATATACGCAATATAATTACAAATTACACATAAACGCAGTTTCTTGTATATAACAATATATTTTATAAAATAATTAACTATTCGTATACGTACTTTTTCAGTATGCATTTCAGGTATGTTTCTTATGCTTTTTTTTTCATAATGGAGTACAAAGGAGTCCGAATTTGCATACTAACATGGTTTTAGGAAAACTAGATTCGTACTCTAAATATGCACGTATTACTAATCTAATTATTGCTCTCGTTACTCTCTCTCATAAACAATAATACTCACTCATACACTCATGTATGTATTTATATAATCAGGTCACTCATGGGTATTATGTTTAAATACGTTAAAATATAAAAATGTTTGCATGTGTTAATAATAATGATAAAGAGAAAGCATGTATTTCAAATGCTTAATATCCTTAACTTTCATACATTGTAGTTTATACGCCACACATTTTAAAGTAAGTTAATATGAGTCAAAATTCTACAGCACTTAATTTCATGGTACTTATCAGTAATTCGACATAATTTAATCGCTAGCATTCTAGTTATATTATGTTACTAGCATAGGTGTCCGGCGTTGCCCGGGTATTTGGAGGTGTATATTGAGAAAAAAAAGCAGTCATTTTTTTTAATTTGACCTCATTTATGACTCCTTAAAATTTATTGTTTCGACCTCAAATGAAATTATTAAGTTAGATCCCTATCTTATATCGAAAATGTCAAGTTTTTCGATCCAAAATTTTCGGAGGAGTTTGGTAGTTCTCAAAGGTAAAATCGTTGAACTTTGACACCTTAATCGCCAAATTTCTGGCCGAAAACCAATCACCGAGATTTTCCGAAATCTCGGCACCCTGTATATCAAATTTCAAGACTGTAGACTAAAAATTGAGTTATTTCGTAGGGAAATGTACACACAGATACACAGACAGACAGATACACAGACAGACAGATTCACAGACACGTTCACTTTTATAGATATATAGATTATTTGTACTTTCTATTATCTTTCATTTTCATGGTTTCTACTCGTTCTACTTTTGTTTTAGTATGTTGCTTTTAAAAATTATTAGTTTCACAGGATTTAACGGATCCACATTTTCTGACATCATCTTTTGGATCCAGTAAAACCAACAGTCCGACCCGCACATGAGTAATAATTAGACACATGATTCGAGTAAATGTGCATGCATTGTTCTGAACAATATCGGTTGTTGCCAGAGGGTTTGGTCCAGCTTTTTCACGTGATAGTGATTATTGTCTTTATCTTGACAACTATAACTAGATTTTAAGTCGATGGTAAAATGTCAACGTTATTTTTCTTTATTCTTATTAAAATTACAATTAGGTTCTCACACAAATTTCAATAGCTGAAAGAAACACATGTAATAATGTGTACGTCAACGTTATACTGAAATTAAAGTATGTTAGGATTAAGTTTTGTAGAAAAACGTCGGGTTCTACAATTTCTTGATAAATATGGCGAATAATATGAGTTAGTAATCTGCGATTTTTAGATACAATGCTGTGATATACACTTGCGCGACATTCTTTACATGCGTACCTTCGGCTCCGTCCCAACCAAAAGCTAAATGTACTTTGGAATATAAATAAATAAAATTGCTGTTTGTTATGAAAATATCCTTTCCCGAAAACGTCTGGTTATTCAATTGTGCTAACTTATATAGGGAGTTTTTGCCCACGGGAAAGATCGATACCATTCATCCATTCAAATCGGATAAAAACGGTGTGTTTAGTTATTTTTATAAGAAATAATAACCGAACCCTCGTCGTTTATGCAGTACAATATTGCAATATAATCATTATAAACATAATATATACATATATATATATATATATATATATATCTGTATATATATATATATATATATATATATATATATATATATATATATGTGGGTGTGTGTGTGTGTGTGTGTGTGTGTGTGTGTGTGTGTGTATTTAAAGTGATGGTTGTGTAGTTCCAACGAGAGGAAAAATGTATATTTAAAAGATTGCAGCCATCAATAATTTGGGGGTTTTCAGCCTTTTATAATATTTTTTTATTTTAAAATATATTTATAACGCGTTTCAAGCTTTGTTCCGCTCTCTTCAGATATTTTCGTAAAAGTTCTTTTTTTTTTACAATGAGATTTTGAAATGTTATTTTTACCTCTGCTGATACAAAATGTGTTTTTCAGAGTGATGTGGTCTCAGGCATTCTGTCCAGAACAGTAAGTGTTTATAGTGCCCAGTCAGAGTTAAGTTCAAAGAGGGGGATTTTGGCCGATTTGGTGAAGGTGTGTTTGTTTTTTCATGACTTTATTTTAGATTGTATAGCACACATACATACACAATCACCCACACATACGCATACAATACATATATATATACACACGTATACGCATGCAGGTGTATACACATATACACACACATATATACAGAAATATACGTAGGAGCATACATATATGCACACCCACCTATAACAATCACACACGTACTCACACACATCCACCCACTAACATATCACACACATATTGGTAATTTTTTGTCTTTCCCAATCAAAACACACATCATACATGCACTTAATTATTCAGACATAATTACACCCACAAATAAGATGAAGAATACATAGGAGGTGATATATATACACACACATACATATATATGCGCACATACACACACACACACATATATATATATATATATATATATATATATATATATATATATATATACATGCCCGCACATACCCACCCATATAATAAGCAGATGTATGCAAGCACCCACATATACATACACACACACGCATATGTATAGAGACATATGCAGGAGCTCACATATACGCATTAATATAAACATGCACACAAGAATACATTTACCCACCCATATATATACATATATATATATATATATATATATATATATATATACATACACACACACACATATATACAGATGCGTATACATTTTCTAACCCATATATATATAAGTATATATATATGTATATATATAACTATATTAGTATATAATATATATCTATATATATATACGTAACTATATATATATGTATACATATGCATACCTATATAAGTATAATATATATATATATATATATATATATATATATATACATAACTATATATACGCATACCTATATAAGTGAGATATGTATGTGTGTCTGTGTCTGTGTGATGGTGAGTGCGTGTGTCCATTATCTTTTTCCCCTCTATGGCTCTCTCTCTCATATATATATATATATATATATATATATATATATATATATATATATAAGTGTAAGTATGTGTCTGTGTGTCTGTGTGCTTTGTACATTTCCCTACGCAATAACTCTGTCAAGTTTAAGCCTATAGACTAGAAATTTTATATAGAGGGTACTGAGATTTGCGAAAATCTTTGTAATACGCTTTTAGACAGAAATGTGTCTGTTAAAGGGGCAAAGTTCAACGATTTGACCTTTGAGAACTCTACCAAACTCCTTCGGCAATTTGGGGCATAAACAATTGAAATTGTAGATATAGGTTTCTTATGCATGGATCTAACATAATATTTTGATTTGAGCCCAAAATAATAAATCTTAAGGGTCAAACTTTTTTTTTTTAAATTGACCTCTGCAGTCTTTCACAATTTACTCAGACAATTTCTGGTATAAACATTTGAAATTTTACATATAGGGTGTTCAGGGAGGGAGCAAGTTTTTTTTAATCAGTTTGGGTCGAAAATTTATAGTTACCAATATATAAATGTATGTATGTTTGCATGTCTGCCTAACACTTTCGACAGAGGCGATGGATTTTCACAAGATCAGTATCGTTTTGAAGTTCGACCTTTCAGACGAGAAATATCGAATAATTGGCTAAAAACATTAATATTTTCACATTAAATGGGACACTTTTCTACAAGGGATGTCGATTTTTTTCGCCGATATTTTCGAAAGTCAGCCTCTCCTTTCGATTTTCTAGCGTTAATTAAAATCTCCCTCACTTCCGGTTTGGCGGTGGTCGTAACAGCTAAGAGGTCAGATTTTCCCCGTACTTTTCCTCCTTTGAGGTACGCCTGCCTTACTACTGCCACTTTTTTTTTGCTATACATACACCTCCAAACACCCGGCACGCCAGGCTTAAAAGCTAGTATATATATATATATATATATATATATATATATATATATATATATATATATATATATATATATATATATACATATATATATATACATATATATATATATACATATATATATATATACACATATATATATATATACATATATATATATATATACATATATACATATATATATATATATACATATATATATATATACATATATATATATATATATATATATATATGTATATACATATATATATATATATATATATATATATATATATATATATATATAGGTGGGCGAATGTATACGCATCTGTATATATGTATGCATATTTATGGGTGGGTAAATGCATCCCTGATTGTATGTGTGCATATGAATGTATGCGTATGTGTGAGCCCCTGCTTATGTCTATCTATCTGTCTATATAAGGAATGTAAAAATACCAGCGGTGGTTGACCTTATGTTTTTAGAAAAATAGAAAAACCGAATGAAATTATTAAAATAATAAACGTTTCGTCCTTATTTCAGAGGACATCTTCAGCATAATTGAAGTAAAATGTAAGAAAAGAAAAAGTTATAGCTATGACTTTTTCTTTTCTTACATTTTACTTCAATTATCCTGAAGATGTCCTCTGAAATAAGGACGAAACGTTGATTATTTTAATAATTTCATTCGGTTTTTCTATTTTTTCTCAAAACATATATATATATATATATATATATATATGCGTGCGTGTATGTATATGTGTGAGCCTGCGTACGTATGCTTATGTATGTAACTGTGTATGTGCATACATGTATTTATATGTGTGTATGCGCATGTATATGAATGTGTGTACTTGTGTGTGCGTGTGTGTGTATGGATCACCTCCTACATATTCTCCATTTATTTGTGTGTGTGAGTGTACTTATCTTTGAATGATTAAGTACATGTATGCATGTGTGTTTTGATTTTGAAAGACAAAAAATAACCAATATGTGGGTGATATGTTTGTGGGTGGATGTGTGTGAGTTCGTGTGTGTGTGTGTAGGTTGGTATGCATATATGTATCCTCCTACATATATTAGTGTGTATATGCGTGTGTATATGTATATATACCTGCGTGCGTATGCGTGTTATATGTATATGTACATGCATGTATGTGTATGCGTGAGTGATTGTGTGTGAGTCTGAGCTATACATCAAAAAAGAAAGTCATAAAAAAACATAACAAGCTTCACCAAATTTACCAAAAGCCCCCCTCTTTGAATTTGACTGAAGACTACCAATACTTAATGTTCGGGACAGAATGTTTGAGACCATATAACTCTGCAAAACACATTTAGTATCAGCAGATGTTAAAATAACATTTAAAACTCTCATTTTAAAAAAAAACAAGATTATTACGAAAATATCTGAAGAGAGCGAAACAAAGCTTGAAGCGCCTTATAAAAATATTTTAAAATAAAAATATGATAAAAGGCTGAAAACCCCTCAATTGTTGATGGCTGCACTCTTTTTAATATATATATATATATATATATATATATATATATATATATATATATATATATATATATATATATATAGTTTCCTTCTTTGACATCTTCTCACATTTTTTGAACTTAGAAATGAAACACATTTAGAAAAAAAATTCTTCCCTACAATATTATAAAACATTGCTTTATAATAATTAGTCGTTTTTATTCAAGGTCATGCTCTAATATGATTTCCTTGTGTTTATGTACGGGAAATATCTGATTGCATAACTGGGGTCAAATATACTTATCGAATCACGTGCGCCCATAAGCTATCTTTATCGCCACGATGGAGTTATTTAAAAACACTGCTGCGAAGTTGGTTACAAGCAAGGCCAATATCTATTTGATTTGCTCCGACGTGTTATTTTTTAGTCATTAATAAAGTTAATGTATACAAAATGTTCCATCTTTCAATATAATTCAATTTGTAGGATTAGACGTGAATTAGGGTTAAAAGACTGGGAGACAGATTTTCACACCAAATATTAAAACAACGATAAAAAAAAACTTCTACTATTTTATTGAACATTGTCGATAAGCACATGGACTAACTAAATTGCAAAACGAAAACGTAAACAAAAAACGCTGTTGAACGTAAACCAGAATTTCACTACCACGCTGCACAAATACAGAAGAAAATGATATTTCGTTGTTTTACGTGAATGTCATATCTATAATCATCCAAGAATCAATACATGTGATTGCCATAGCAGAATACGTATGAATCAAAAGCATTCTAACGTAACGTTGTAATCGAGAACTGTAACTCACTTGGCCTATGATTTTGTCAACTCAGCTAGTTATTCGCTAAGGCGAGAAGATATAGTCTCTTATCAAAACAAGGAACGTTGTTTCGGTATGGCACAATGTGTTTAACCTATTGTTAAAAATATAGCTTTTTCTTTGAAGAGACTTTTTTTTCTTTCTATGTTACTGGGATACTTTTAGATTAGACATGTAACGAGTGTTTACACAAAATCTGTCAATACAGCCACAAAATTGCAAAAGCCGGCAGGAGCTGATTACCAATGTTATTATATTATATGTTTGCATTAAAAACGCTTTCAACAATATATGAAGCTACTTTATGTGAGTAATTAAAATATGTTACTTAAAAAAAATCTGGCAAGTCATAAGTTTTATCTTGATTGGGATCATACAGAGAAAACAAAAAAAAATTGTTCTCATCTTGGGAGCAAAAACCATTTAGGAAATGTGAGAATTAGAGGACAATGTACGTAGAGAAAGATTTACAAGTATTCCCAAATTAAAAAGTATCAACTTACAACATACCATATAGTTGTTCATGTTAGAAAATAATCTTACCATATAGTATTTCTGTCACATCTCCGAGAGTTGGGACAGCTTTTTTTTTATTCTTCCTTAGTATGCAAAGAAAGTTCTTATTTTCTCTTGGTACAATATTCCCAGAAAATTAATCTATCTTATTTCTTCCTTATTCAATCAGAATCCTAGGAAACATTCATGAGGAGATTTCCATTCCGAAACTACTACTAATACTTCTTCTTCTACTACTACTACTACTACTACTACTAATAATAATAATAATAATAATATTAATAATACTACTACATATTATTATTATTGTTTTTATTACTATTATTATTATTATTGTAGTAGTAGTAATAGTAGTAGTACTATTAGAAGCATGAATTATTGCATGCTTTCCCAATGTTCTTTTGAAATTCAAAATCCTGTGTTGCCCTAACAACATTCCCCGTGCAACTGAAACCAACCAGGCGTTGAAATGTTCGCCCCCCCCCCAGATACCATATCTGTTGTCGTTATTGTTTTGTTGCCGTTAATGTTTTGTCTTTGTCTCACTATTGAATTGTAGTCATTGACTTCGTCACTGCACGACGACCACGTCTCATGTATTCATTCAAGTGATCTCGCGAGACAGGAATACCATCTCTCATTCACCGCAGCAAAGAATAGAACAGAATCTTTAAAAAACATCGTTTTCAAGATAGTGCAGCGTCAGACGGTAATATTGATTCGACGTTTAATATTCAAGTTGACTCATACTTGATGCAAGACACTTTTTTGCACATAATTTCTATTGCGGTGTGTGATGTATCAGTAGTGACAGCTATATTGTCTTGAGTGCAAATCAAAAAGCATATTCTAATATGCCGTGTGTGTATAGGATATTATTTAAACTATCAGAGAAATAGTATGTAATGTAAGTGGATAAACATGCGTGTTTTTTTTCTTCCTAAATAAAAACATAATAGTTCTCTGTTTACACACTCCAAGGGATGTGATTGATAACTTTACTGCGATAGTGTAGGTATGTTCGACTCGTATCATACTTAAGCTGAGTTAACGTACATTTGTCTAAATTACTTTACACACACACACACACACACACACACACACACACACACACACACACATATATATATATATTGAGATAGAGAAGAAAAGAGAGTGAATGAGAGAGAGAAAAAAGAAAAGAGAGAGGGGATAAGAGAGAGAGAAAGAGAGAGAGAGAAATAGACAGGGAGGGAGAACGAGAGATATAGGTATAGATATTCATTGATATAATCATTAAAACTCCGACGTCAGTGCTCGGCCGGCCGTGTGTTTTATGGATATCCAGCTTTGTATGTGTACGACATACTGGAAGTTCATGCTCATCGCTGTGTATGTGTTTATTTGCGGTCATCTTAAAATACTCAACTCTGGTTAATCAGAACTAAATCTGGTTGGAGTGACTTCATCCCGCCTTATATCACTGAAGTCACGGCCCTCCCAAATTGCGCCTGACGAATACCGGACGCCGGTTTTTAACAGAATTGTCCAGCGGTGATGCGAGAGCAGTAAATAATAGGAATCACTGAAATTGTCACGGACATCAACAATACTAGAGACACAACGCATACACACGATTATACACAAACGCACACACACACACACACACATATATATGTAAGAGAGAGAGATAGAGAGAAATAGAGAGATAGAAAGAGAGAGAGTGTGTGTATGTGTGTGAGTGTGAGAGAGTGTGTGTTTGAGTGTAAGAAGGGAGTGTGTATGTCTATGTTAGAGTAGTAAAATGGTGTGCCTGCACACTTGGCTCTCTCTCCTCTACCCAACTGCCTTCGATTAACCTACTTTCTTGTCTCGATGCAGTTAGAAGCAAAATCATTTACATACCATCGAGTGCGTGCCTCTTCCTTTCGTGTGCATATTTTTTGGTGTTTTTATATTGTTCTTTAAATCATTTGTTTGTTTATTTTTGTTTTACTCATGACATTTTTTTCATTGTTAGCTTACGTTGTGTTGATTTTGTTTCGAACAATTTGCTGTTGGTTCTGCCGATTTTAAACGCTTTCACTTTGCTTTCTTTTATATCTTTTATCACATTTTCTGCACACGTTCACTTCCTAAGCGTTTTCCCTCTCTCTCTCTCTCTCTCTCTCTCTCTCCATCCTTCTCTCCCTTACTTTCTATCATCTTATTTTTTCTCCATCACTCTTCGTCTATTTTCTTAGTTTTACACTTTTTTCGTTCCTTTTTTTTTATAATTCCTGTTCAATTTTAGTGTATACTTTTCTATTCCTTTTTTGTGTACAATTTTTTATTCGTATTTTCCAATTTTTTACTTTTTTTTTACTACTGTCGGCCGCCTCTTAGCTATTCTTTAATTGTTGCACGGATCACATATGGGGTTTTTCCCCAACGTTATTTAGTTCACTTATTCATCCTTCCTGTACTTTCTCCAGCATTCAACTATAAATCCAATTTTCCAAATTAAATTTATCATCTGCTTCATCGTTTCCATCTGAATAGTTACGTAAGATGATCGCTTCTTTAAAAACGATCGATTAAACAACAATTTTTTCCTAATAATGCCCTTTAAGATAAGGGTGTATTATTTCAGAAAAGATTATGATGATACTATTATTAACAATACTTGTAGCAATAGTAGTAGTAAGAGGAGAAGTAGGAGTAGAAGCATTAATAGTATTCACTTCCTAAGAGTTTCACATTAAACAATATCGGTGATAATTATTGTTATAACAAGTGGTTTTGCTGGGGTCTATATGAAGCTAAGTCTCCCTATATAAACGACACTTTACATCTTTCAAAAAAGAGTTGAAAATTAATTTTAGGTGACAACAATCCTACTGAATATTTTATTAGTGGCATCACACATAGAAGACCTTCTCCCACCTTTGTCATATTATTACAAGCAATACTAGTGGTGTTATTGGTATTATTACTAGTATATTAATTTTGTGTGGTGTATATATAATTTTCCAGGAAAAACACATTAAAGCAGAGTTCATGATAGTGTTTTGTTCTGTTCCATTTGTTGGACGTTTTTATATTCTCCCCGTTCCTCATGTTATGCATCTTTCACGGGTGTTTTTTTTTTTAATTTCATGCACGGTTATTTTCTTTCTGTTGTTTAAGTTTTATTTTTTAAATGTTTTTTATGTTTATTTCTATTTTTTCAGTTTCTTCCGTCATAATCTGATTTTTAGCTTCTTTTGTTTCCTCTTTCTTTTCCTTTTGTTAGGCTTGATGTATATTTTTATTTTCTCCTGTCTTTCATTTGCCTTAATATTCGTCGTCTGAATCTTATGCGATTTTTCATTGCTTTTCTTATTATTTGATATTGTTTTTTATTATAATTCGTTTTGTTTTTTCTTTATTCTTTTCCATTTTCTTCTATATGTGATAGATGCTTACTTTATTCACTTCAGATTCCTACGCCTTTGACCTTCTTTACTTTCATCGTTAAACGTATTTTTTTATATCTATCATTTACGACTTTTGCATGTTCTTATTTTCGCCTCGTTAGCGTCTTAATATTATTTCCTTTCATTGTTTTCAGCTTTCTTCATTTTATGTCCCTTTATTTCTCAGCTTCTTATCCCCACCTTCTCTTGTCTCTTTTATGAATTCTCATTCCTCTATAAATATTCTTATGTCATTTTGTGTTTTCTCTTCTCTTTATCTTTCTATTTTCCGCTGTACACACAAAAAATGTTGCTTAGTCATGCGTCTTTTCCTTTCATCTTTGAATTAATACGCATCGCATTAGACCTTGCTAAAAAGGCACCCAGTTTTACAGTATTGCCGTGAAAGTGGGGCATGCCTAGGTTTTATGCCTCAATAGCTACACCATAGCTGTCATCGGGGGTAGAAAATAATTATCCTTTTCATCATCATCATAATCATAATAATCGTGATTATCATCATCATAAACATCTTTGTTCTTTCCTTCGCAAGCTTGCCTTGAACAATCGTTTCATCCTGCAAGATCGTTAACAATATAATCACATTTTTCCACTTAAACACATTTTTTTTTACGTTTATAATTGATTTGATTTTTGTTAACATCTGTTGTTCCTTTTTCCTTGCAATAGTTGCTGTTATTCCTTGTAACATTTTCCGCCATCTGCCAGCAAGTGAACATTCTATTCACATTCCTAAGACGATCATTAACTCGATGATCAAAATAAAACACAAAAATAAAAACATTTACTCATCTTTATTTCAAGCCAGTAACCGCACCTATAATTATAATATTTTTAGGAGTTTTACGCGTATTACCTGTATACCGACATTCGACTTAGTATGAAGACATATGTTCGTATGTATGTATATATATATATATATATATATATATATATATATATATGTGTGTGTGTGTGTGTGTGTTAGTGTATATATATGTATATATATACATATATATATATATATATATTATACATATACATATATAAACACAGATATTTGTACATGAAGGTGAACGTCAAGAAAATATTTTTGCACTATACATAGTGTATTCTCGTGAGCCAAAACAAAATGGGTCAAGAGTGAAAAAAGTAAGGAATCAATTTTTCAACATTTCTCCTTGATTTTTTGTTAATTATAACTTAAAATTTCTATTTTGCAGATCATTATTGTTTTTGCATATTATAATAAGTGGAAAATCAATCGTAAAATGCTCAGATCACATCTTGCGAGCATATAAAAAAAACGGAATTGCAGGATTAAGGCAGTCTAAAATGACTTACAAGCAGATTTTTAATATGTTGAGTAAAGAAAATGTGAAAACATCTCTTTCTGCAGTGAGGGTTCGAAGTCGAATGTTTGGTAAAAAGGAAATCTGGATGTGGTCGCGCTAGAACATCCACTTTGAAGTACGACAACAGGCTTGAATTAAATATTTTGAAGGATCAAAAGAAAACTTATGTTGACCATAGCAAAGAATTCAAAACAAGGCTAGGCATAATCTTTCAAGATATACAATGTCTATCCTAATGATTTTCTTCTTAATAAGATTGTCTTCTTAAAATTATGCAAAGAAGTCATTTTTATATAAGAAGAACATCAATGATAAAAAATATATTTTTCTCGTGTCATGGCAAGAAAGATACAGACTGGTACAAGAATATTTTCTGGTCAGATCAATTAAGATTTTGTCCTGTTAGTGATACTCCTGATGCTCCCGAATGGTGCATACGAAAAACTGGAGAAAAATTCTTACCAAGTTGCATAAAAACGACATTTAAACACGGAAATGGAGGGATAATGGTACGGGGAAAGTTTACTGCAGAAGGATTTGGGGAACTTATTAGATGAGAGAAGTCAATCAATACTAAGAAATGCATTCGATTATTAAAAACATGACTGTTACTAAATATCCAGAATCTGGGAATATCTTAGAACAGTATTTTTCAACAAGATACTACCCCTGCACACACTGCTTAACTCACAAAAATGTGTTTTTTCCTGATAATCCACTTGATCTCATGTTTTGGCCAAACCCCGATTTACACCCAATTGAGAATATTTGGCCCAAAATATCGCGTGCATTGGCTGGAAGAACTTTTTTCAAACAATGAGAAATAGTGGAAAGCTGCGCAAAGCGAATGGAATAGCATATTTTCTTCACAGAGTTCCACTTTGGTTGAGAGCATTCTAAAATGATTAATCTTTTAAAGAAACCAAAAGGGGATGTCCAATATAGCTTTTAGTGCAAAAAATGTATAAAATATATTTGGCACATATTTTTTTGCTCACGAGTGTATATACATCTCTTTCTCACACCCTCTCTCTCTCTCTCTCTCTCTCTCTGTCTATATATATATATATATATATATATATAATAATAATTATTTTCCCCCAAAAAAGTATGTATTGAAAAAATGTATGTATGTTAGACTCTCCCGTCGATTTCCACACATCCGCTGCGCCATAACAACGAAGTTGCTAGAAATCGACACAGATGATTCTTTTTATATTGATTAAAGCTTTGTTTAGAACCAACAACACTTTTGCTAACCTTTTTCAATGCCGATGATTGTCAGATGCCAGAATATATAGTAGACCGCAGTTTTTTGCATAATAATTTTCTATTCTTAGATGCATGTCTTAACAAAAGGCGGGGGTGCATTTCTCCCAGTGAATTAATGCGCCCGCAGATACGGCACAATTGCATTAATACACAGCTCAACGAAACTAAGCAATGTTTAGCATGGCCAGTAACAGATGGGTGACCATTTTAAGTTAGGCGTTGTACGTACTGTACCGAGTTGTATATATACGTATAAATAAATTAATATATTATTATTATTATTATTATTATTATTATTATTATTATTATTATTACCACTACTACAATTTTCCCTCCCCCAAACAAGGCTATTACCACTTTAATGTAAGGGGTTACTGTCAGGAGCATTCGTTGCAGGGGTACTATGTAGGGAGTTTAGCAACACGCTGTCTGTTCACATTACACTTGAACTTTTTTTATGCCGGAAACCGGTAGAGAATGCCAAAGTCTAGCAATGTTGGGGAAGAAGTTATTAGAATAGAAAGCGTGTCTTCATCTAGGGATCTCTACTGTGTAGGGATGGGATTGTCTGCTCTCCGGGTTTGTCAGGGATATTTTCGTCTAAGTGGCACAAGAGTTTGTAGTTAGTTAGAGCATCCACCATTAAAATACTTGTATCACAGGCAGAGGGACGCAATATTACGTCGATGGAACACGAGCTAGACCTTAGATGACAGTTCGGGACCTATCAGGTTGGCGACGCTCTCTGGGTCCTGCCCAGAAGCGAGAGAATAGATGCACAGTCTCGAGCTCAGATGTGACAGCAGTACTCAATACATGGGGGAATGATGGCTTTGTAGAGGTACAGGATACTTGCAGTCGTAATAATTTCTAGCACGGTAGAGAGACCCCATCTTATTCGAAGCAGCCTTGGCAATGATCTCGAATTTTTCCTGTAAACGTTAAGGGTTCATGTAATTATTAAAGGAAACGAGATTTGTCTTGGCAGCGTTAAACGTTACAATTCATTTTTGGTCCCATTCCACTACATACTAACGATTTTCTCTGGTGTGTCCGCCATTATCTTACATATTTGCTCATTAGGTTTACCCACGTATCTTTTATAGAGCGTTGCGTCGTCGGCAAATATACCTACCTCAGAGATAATTTTATCTGGTAAGTAATTTATGAATATCAGGAAGAAAAAGGTCCAAGGATCAATCCTTGAGGTACACCCGCATTTATATCAAATTATTTGTTTTGCCCATCAAAGACAACCTGGATTCTTCTCTCATTTAAAAAGGAGTTGATTATTCCAAGCATTTGTCCAGTAATACCATAGGATTTTATTTTCATGAGAAGCCCATCGTGCGATACCCTGTGAAAAGCCTTATATATATATATATATATATATATATATATATATATATATATATATATATATATATATATATAGGACTACTGCCCTCCTCTCATGTGTCAGGCAGTATGGCATTAATCTGTTCTAAATACCGCATTATCATATTTTTAATTTATACAGATTTTCTATTTTGTATTTTAGAACAAAATCTTCCTTTGATTACTATACAATATATACTATTGATTTAAAACATTATCAGACTTGGAGTCCATACGTAGGAATCGAAAGTAATATGTTTAGCGATCCAACTGCTGCCGTTATTTATTGCTTCAACGACGTTTTCCTTTGATCTACCTACAGATATTTACGTAAAGTTAAAATTAAACAAAGAATGTAAAATTTTGCTCATGGTAAAAATAGTAGCACGCTTAATAGCTATGCTATATTTACTTCTGCGAATAGAAAAAATACTTCTGTTAGCGGAGTTTAGTAGAGTGCTCTCCTACACACAGAACATGCCACTTTTCAAACTTCGTAGATTAAAACACACGCGAATATGATAAGACATATTCAGTAGGGGGCAAACATGGATGATCACAATCAATGTTGCCAAGAAAAAGCTTGTTTCCTTCAATAATTACAACATTGCCAAGGCTGCTGCTCAGAAGGTGTGCTCTCTATACTGTGCTAGAAAACTGCTTACACCTGAAAGCATCGTTAAACTTTTAGGACAACAATTCGTCATGTATTGGGGTACTTTTGACACATTTGGAGTGATGTACCTACTACTTATTTCTCACTTCTTGACAGGGTTCAAAAGAAAGTCGCCAACCTGATACGTCCTAAAATGTCATCCAGGTTTCAGCCTCTATCCGATCGACGAAATTTTGCATCCGTCTGCCTGTTATGCAAGGACTTTAATGGTGAATGCTCTGACAAACTACAAGCACTCATACCCCCTCTCCGTGAATACCCGATAAACCCTTCAAGCAGCTAAATCCCAGCACTTCCCAGTAGATGCCCCTATATGTAATAAAGTATTTTACTTCAATAGTTTCTTCCCCAAAATGGCTAGACTTTCGACCTCCCTTCCGGGGTTCCTCTTTTCCAACTTTATTGAAAAGCAGAAATTCAAATCTACTGTTGTTACATGGTAAAAAGTGTCTGCCCCCTTTTTCACGTAAGTAAAAATAGAGAGATTTAGTTAAAATGAAAATGAAATAGAATAGATGAAATTCGAACCTCGTAATTTAGGTTTAGAAATAGATTACGAGAGAGAATTAGAAAATGGAATGTAAAAACAAACCATTGTCTAGCTTACAGATAAACTAGTTTTAAGAAAAGGACTGTGCATTTGTCAATTCTGTTCTGAAATTCAATTGAAGAATGCAACTATAAGATAAGTTAATAAACATGTTTTTAACATATTGAAAATATAGGTTACTGGAAATATAGGTTAAAATTCCTTTTGTAAACAAAGGAAAAAGTTTTGGACACGCATTTCCAGAACACATGAAAGAAGACACATGTTTTAACATGTGTACGACGTCATGGAAAAGGGGAAGTTCTCGATATAGTTATAGAAACTTGAGAGTTAAGCTGAGAGAGTCTGATGACGACAGACGACATTCTGGAGTCCAGAGATGGACAGTCGAACGTCTGGAAGCGAGACGGTCGCCTTTGAAACATATAATGTAAAACTTTGAATTCCTGACTAAGAAAACCACCGACCGGTCGAAGAAGGAATAAACGTGTCATGTGGTTTTATAAACGTCGTCTTTGTGTTGTAATTCTACCAAAAGATAAAATGAAATTGTCATTATATGTCTTATATATCCTGTGTGTTAAAATGTCTTCACATACACAATGTATCTACATCTCATGTCTACAATGTAAACACTAAGACTGTCTTAACACTGTCTCCTCCCTCTAAGAGCTTCTATTACACTTCTATATGAATATATTATATATGATAAATCTATTCATAACACGAACACAAACGCAACATCTCTCTTAATGAGCCTTTCTAAGACTCACTTTTTATAAGACTTCCTAACAGCGAACACTAACAACAATAACAACAACAACAACAATAATAATAATAATAATAATGATAATGATAATAATAATGAAACCAATAGATAACAATGTGAACAGCCATCTTGCTACTCATCTCTCTCAATAATACCCCTTCAACTTATGTCCCCGATAGACGTCCCTTACTTCAAATGGGCACTATGCCTTGTTTGGGCAGAAAATTGAATGAAAAAGGGAACAAACTATCTAATAAGAATAGTAAACTATTAATAAATAATTAAGTAAAGTTTTTGTTCGATGAGTATGCAAAATAGTTTATCTTTACATACTATGAATAATTTCATTTAAAAGTGCGTTTAAATTTTTTTTTTTAATAGAAAAGGTGTTTATAACAGTATTTCGCAACTTAATGCTTATCATCATAGAAGATTGGAGATTCTTGATAAGACTAGCACGGTTGGCAACGTGCATTTAAGGAATCTTTTTTGCTGGTATATATTTCAGGGTCTAATGTGTGTGTGATAATTTAATGGTCGTATAAATTTAACGAAGGATAAATTCACATAAAAAAGTTATGAAATGATTCATCCTTATAATTGGCTACATTTCTATTAATTATTTCATGATATGCAACGGAAATAAAATTAGGCTTTATACTTTTTGTTTTTTTTTTTAAATCATATTTTGACCCCAAACAAGGTACACTGTCTCTTTTATATAGGGGATACTATCCGGGACATAAGCTCTAGGTGTACTATGTAGAGAGTTGCGCAGGAAGAGTGTTCACGTTACACTTTAACTTCTGTCTGTCAGTACAGTTGGGGAAGCAGGGATTCGGAAGGGACTTCCAAAGTCTAGCAATTCTGGGGAAGAAAAATCTGAAGTAAAAGGCTCTGTTACATATAGGGCTCTCTACTCTAAAGGGGTGGTATTTAACGGATTTTCGTGGCTGTCAGGAGTATTTACGCCGAGGGGGTACAAGTGCATGCAATCCGTCGGAACATCTCCCGTTAAAGTACTTATAGAGGTACATGATACTTTCGGGAGTTATGAGCTTTCTAGCACGGTAGATATAGCCTAGCTTCTTCACAGCAGTTCTGGCAATGGTCTTAATGTAATTGTTCTAACTCATGTGTCCTGCGAACGTAAGACCGAGGAGTTTAAAAGATGCACTTTCAGATAAGGAGTCTTTGCCCATTGCTATTGGTTGTAGAGAAGGTGTCTCGTAATTACTGAATGAAACAAGTTAAGTCCTGGCACAAATGAATGTGAGCATCCAT
Source organism: Euprymna scolopes (assembly GCF_053919585.1). Lineage (NCBI taxonomy): Eukaryota > Metazoa > Mollusca > Cephalopoda > Sepiida > Sepiolidae > Euprymna > Euprymna scolopes. The sequence goes on along the minus strand of NC_136493.1, from coordinate 105,924,280 downwards.
TTTTGTCTCCATTTCACTACAGATTAGCAGTCATCAGCTCGGGCTCCGTCCATTATTTTTAGATATGTGTTCATTTGTTTTCCGTTCGTGTCTGTTATAGAGCGTGGTGTCATCAGAATATATCCCCATCTCACAGATATTTTTTCAGAGGGTCATTTATGAATATTATGAATAATAGAGGCCCAAGGATAGACCCTTGCTGCACTCCCGCATTTATATCACATTGTTTAGATGTACGACCGTCGAGGAACACCTGGATTTTCTCTTATATAAGAAACATTTAATTATGTTAAGTATGCGTTGAATGATACCGTATTATCTGATTCTCCTGAAAATACCTTTATTCCATACCCTTCCCAAAGCCTTATATATATCTAGAGCTACCAATCTACCCTCCCCTTCCTTGTCCAGTGAATGCTTCTGAAGTGTCAAGATTTTTTTATGATAGCATGCACCTGAGAAGGGTTGATTTTCAGATTGTCTAGTGTGGCGTCCGTCCGCAAAGGAAAGTCAGGGAGTAGGTGGTTAGCAGGGTCCAGTGTGGAGTTGGAGGCAAACCGATTGGAAAGCATGTTAGCCTTCTTGGTTGTTTACCAAACAACCTCATGATTGTGTGATAGTGGATAAATTGTTGATTGCCCATTATTTATACATTGTTGTGGATGTTGTAGATATCACGGGTTCGCAATTTCTGTGCTCGGATGCCTTTTTTGTGGTTTCAGTAAATTCTATCTTAGTTGTCACTATTTCTTACTTACAGTTATTCTGGCTTCTATATACTTCTGTCTGTTTGAACTGGATTATGTTGGTTAAAACTGTGGTACGCATAATGACTTTGCGCAATGGCAGCTGCAAAAGTAGAAGTAAAACATTGGGGAGAGTGGGGCTTGCTATACAATTTCCGCGTAGGAAGATGTGCTTCAATTGCCGCTTTGAACCATAAAGTGGTCTCATTTTGCACTGTTCTGCAGGAAGAACAAAGATATTTCCCCATGGGGCATCTCTGATGAGATCCCTGATGGCTTCCTACTTTGCTGGTTTATAATATCTCGTCGTTTTGGGCAATGACTCTTCAGTTTTGACTCTAGTGTTTAGGGTGATGTAAACTACTATTACTGCATAATCAGCGTTCCCAGATGGGATGTAGGCATTCGTTACACAATCATCGGGCACTGTGGTCAGAAACAGATCTACAAGTGGTCCTTTTTGTTCTGACTGGTCTGCGAAACGGTTTCCATCTATGATTGGGAATGGAATATAGAAAAATATTGTGCAACGACCTACGCCTGTGTAAATAGAGAATCCAAGCCAGTTGCTGCGCTTAACATTAAAATAACGAAATACATATCTTAAATGTGCTAACAAGATTTTTAGATTATTTAGATATAGTTTTATTGCACGAAAAAAAAAAAGAATATACACTTCGTGCATTTTATATTGGTTAAGCTATTAAATTGTTATAATTTGGATACACAAGTTAATGCTCTTAATGTTATCCTGAACAACGCTGAATTATTTCTTAGTATAGTGTTAAAAATGTAGTATTAAACGAATTTATATAGGTTTATCCTATCATAAATAGTTATTTGGAAAACAATCGTGTATGTAACCATTCCTGTCTACAAGAAAAAGACTATCTATCGATAATGTATATACATGGAATATTTAATTATATATATATATATATATATATATATATATATACATATATATATACGTGTAAATATAGATTTACAGATGCATGTATATATACATATATATATATTTATGCATACGTGTATATATATATTAATACATAAATGAATACACATATATATGTGTGTGCATATATATATTAATAGATACATGAATTCACATACATATTGACACATATGTGGGTATATATATATATATATATTAATAGATACATGAATATATATTAATACATACATGAGTATATATATCTCGAACGAAACGTGAAATGATAGAATTGTTGCCTCATAAAAAACAACATTATTGTAGTTTTGTTTAATAGAAACCGATTTTCTATTTTGTTGCAAAACATTTACTACTTTGCCTGTAGTGTATAAAAGACAATAGCATTGTCTGAAAATGAAACAATGTTGTACGAGCGAGATCGGACATGCTCCGCCCTACAACTCATGCTCTCCATCGATCCAAGTTATGATAACAATATCATTGCCAGCACGCTCAATGTGTGTCGCTGAATTGCTACAAATAACAGGAACATACCCGGCATGATGAAAACGATGTTTCCGGCGACGGTTACAATCTTTGTTGTGGTTTCAATTAAAACACATCATGCCTCCTTACAAATTTTAGTAGATTTTAAAGCCAACAACAAAGGGTATCTGGATTTACCGAGGAAAATGTAGATGACTGGAACAATCAGGGACCGTTGGCTGGGTGTGCCAGCAGGACACGGTGCCGGCCCATACGTCTAAAGAGACGCCGTATTTGCTCCAGAAGAAATACTACCACATTATACTCATCTGTTTCACTGGCCTCCCTTTTTCCATGATCTAGGCCTGCTTTAGTTGGTCAGACTCCTTGAACATCACATACATGACCAACCACAACACCAAAGTAAACCTGATGACCTCAATCGGTCGAGTATTCGCATAGCTCCCGCTAGCACTTTATGCTCGAGTGCTTCGAGTTTCGGACCGGTTTAGAGTCGCCTATTTAGGCTGAAGGCGGCTACATCAATTAGATGCCAGCTCTACTACATAATCAATTTTGTTTGTTTTTATCAATAAAAAATTTAAAAAGCTGTAGTGTTGTTTTTTGAGGACGACAACTTTATCGTTCTATGTTGTGCATATACATATATAATTATACATATATACTTATACTATCCGTACGTAATTTTGTCACGTGACGACGTAACCTTACACCAACAATATATTGCCTTCTCACATTGTATCGTTTAACATTCTTTAAACAGATTTAAAAAAAAAATTGTCTATGATTTTACAGACATAAAATACGCACAACAGACAAGAGAGACGTATGTAATTAATCAGAAACACGTTGGTAATAACGCATACTTCACAGTTTACGTGCATATTTTAGTCCGCACGCACTCAGACACGGAAATACACACACATACACACATATATTAAAATAAAGCGAAAGACAGAGGAATGTGTGCGTGTGTTCTTATGATTGCAAGTCAAACCTCGAAAAATAAAAAATAAAAACTCCATTACTTACCACATACGGGGGCTAAAATAGGAAACATCTACCCTTCAGGATCATTTAAAATTAGTCACAAAAACGAAATAATGGAGAGTAAAACGCCTTCTCCCATGTTCTTAATAGCAATGAACAACTAAGAAACCTAGAACAGAATTGAATACATCGAGGCAATCGACTATAAATAGGCGAGTTAACTATTAAAACTATAAATGATTATATCTATATGCGTATGAGGTAATATGAAATCATGAATAGTAAAAGGTATAGGTTTGAATACAGTGGTGCATGTGGTGTTACGAATTATGCCCTCGGCCAACTCGAGTGAAAATGTCAGAAGCTTGACAGTTAACGCCTCGGTGTGTACTATACTGTAAATACAATCGTTAATTACTGAAGAGTTTAAGCCTCGATTGACCGACGCGCGATCAACGCGGTACCCCAGTAGATTTACTAAAATATTTCGCTCGCCAATACGTGAAGGATTCCAAGGTCAACAGAAAGATTGTCAAGCTAAACAAAAGATATCCCAGAGTTCTCTAACGTACTTTTCTAGATTACATCGATCTCACTCTCATGAGAATAACACTCAACACGAGAACAGTCATCGGACCGATAGAAAAAAATAATATATTCAATGCTTATCTAAAATATATATCCACGATTGTCTTTCAAAATAAAACGCCATCTATTTTTTACCGAAAAAAACTGAAATGTCGAAGAACTACGTAGACGGGGGAGGCATCATTAAAACAAGTGACCTTTTTTAATCAATAATTTATTTGTCTACGAATCACCTCCGTTTTCAATACACTTTTGATAGCCGCCTCTGAATTCTCGGTCGTAAAGATCAGTTTGACGCTATGTCACTCATACCAGCTTTGCAACTCTGAATTGTGCTTACATAAACTGTATCAGATTAGTAAGTTTTTAATAGACGCTCAGGATTTAGGATCAGTCAGATTTCTGTCTAGAAGGAATAAAATGGGTGATCTCTGCTTCGCATGCCTATCAATGACGGAGGTCTTTGTCTTGCAGTCACAGACACTCAACATCTGCAACAGAGAGGTGGTATTTTAAGTCAAAATTGTATGAGTTCAGTCTGATAACATTGCAATTTACAATGCATTCAGATCCATTCGTTCGTAATAATAAAAAAAAAATCACTATTGTAAAATACCCCATATGTAAGTTCCTTTGTATATTTGATAATCGTGCTTTGTAAACAGTTATGAGTTATTAATATTTTATCATGTCGTATCTCTCTAGAGCTTTTTCGGTTCGCTGTTAAACTTATTAATCTCTTCACTCAAGTCATGCACTTCAAATTTGGTTTATATTCAGTGAAGTAAGGATCAGTCAGGTTTTCAGTATAATCCATACCGTCTCGGAAACGTACTTTGAACACGCGCGAATGAATAAGTGCTAAATATTGACCATGCGTGGTGCATCAAATATTTTGGTTTCGATTAAAGCTGATAGCATCCAATAATTTTCTTTTATTTGGTACCATTACTATATATATATATATATATATATATATATATATATATATATTGTCTACAATCATCTATGAAAATATATGAAATGTGTATGAATTAAAATGATATTATTTAGCTTATGTTACATCCGGGCGACACAAGACTGTCTTATACATACATACACACATACATACATACATAATCATTGCAACCTATTGTCAGACGGGCGCCACTCCCTCAGGCACTGAAAGACCATTAGCCGAAAATGTCATTAACCCTGCCGGCAAAATTCACACGCTCAAACAGACATGACACTAAAGACGCTCACTAGTATACATACATATGTATACATGCACGCATACATATATATACACATACATATAAACACATACATATAACACGCATCTATACATGCATACACAATACATAATACACATACATATACATACATAAGCATACACAAGACAAGTCAATGGCATACATACATATATATGTATAAATTCGAATATACATATATACACATACACACATACATATCTATAAATATACACACATATATATATACAATGCATTATACACATACACACATATACATACACACGCATACATACACATGCCCATACATATACATACACACATACAAACACATACACATATACATACATATACACATATGTACACATATGCACATATATATGTATATATGCATACTTACACTTACCTACATATACATACACACATTAATATGCACACATACACAAACATGCACATACGTACACATATGCATGTATGCATACACACACAATCATGCATATATACAGATATACACACATGCATATATGCAGATGCACACATACAAATAATATATATACGCATATACATACCGACATACATACATACATACATACATATACACATATACATGCATGTACATATATATATATACACATATACATACACCTGTACAGGGACATACTTACACCTATACATACATATATACGTATAATGAAGCAGATCAATCATTACATGCTTCCATCCTTTCAGGCCTACACGCATCACAACTTTTCGATGGCTGAGGGAGTATCTATATACAGGTGATTTTAGATAGTTTTAGCTTTGATGACATCCAGCAACAAGCAAGAGAAAGGTAGCCAGCAACAAGTCTAACTTCAGACCAGCTAAATGCGGGTGCTGGTCTCCCGCTTTAAGTTTTTTTTTACTCTGAGATTTGATTCTCTTAGAGGGGTAGATATCACCACGGCTTACGGGAGCCCTCTCACCCCCCCCATCCGACAAATATGACAATAAACACATGCGTACATCCAGATGTACACCAACATACATATGCATGTGCACAACATGCAACCATAATCATGTAGAGGCACGCATATACGCACACACATACATATGCCTATACATACCTATACACACATATACATGTAAAATACACATGAAGGGACATTCCAAAAGTAATACATCGTAAGTGATCACTTACATACATACATACATACATATATACATACATACATACATACACACATGCATACATACATGAGCAGCCAATCTGTTTTAAAACCTTGTCAGTACTTGACATTGCACACACACACACACCCACACACACACATACACATATATATATATATATACACATACATACATACCTATATATTTATATTGGTATGTGTGTTTGCGCGCGCCTTTCTATGTGCATGTACGTATACAAAATAATCTAGGTATCCCTGTATATTTGTCCTCTGTGCTGGAATTGACATTTTTGTAAGAAACAAATTTCGTTACTTTTAAATTAAATGGCAAAACAACATCAAATAGAAACGAATATCAAAGCCAGTATTTCTTTTTAGCTTATATCGAGGGCTAGGACAAGAGCATATGCTTTTCATTGGTTTGACTCTCGAGTATGTATTCGTAGATATCTTATATGCTTTTATGGAGAATGATGTGCTTCTCGGTTGATTAATTCTGTCTAACTCTGTCGGATATATACTCGAGACTCACAACAATGATGAGAATGTTCTGTTCTCATAGCTCTATTAATAACCGTCTACACCTGCATAGCTTTTGTGTTTTGATTTTTGATTCTCCGTTTTTTTTATTGATTTTAACTGGACGAAATGGAAAAAAAATATCAATATTGACAGGTTATTAATTTACAAAATTAATATATAGAAATTATAATTATTGAATAAAAATTGGCATTACTAAGAAGACAATAAAGGCAACGTAGAATGAACTATAGTGTGTACATGTCTGGCATCTGGTAGGATGTCCCATCCCCAGCAAGAACAAAATGGAAAAAAATGGATAACTCTGGTACACCCCATCTGAGCAAAAAACCTTTAACAGAAAACATTTGAGTGTAACATTCACGTTGATACGAGTCCTTATCTGTAGAAGCACAAGAGAAAACAAGTTAAAAAAAGATAAAAAAATAAAGGACGTTGGTTATAGTCAAGATTGTTTTTGACTTCCAGTTTCTACTGCCCATTTGGCTGGATAATTAGACACGCTCTAGTGAACAAGAAAGCAATTCTTAACATGGATAAAGAGGCTTTCACGTTATCTGAGAGGGGAATAATCATTAATCAGAAGGGACAATATTTTGTTTGTCAAAATCATAAGTTATGAGTGAAAATTGAACTTACAACTGAGTAAAAACAGAACAATTGAAATAAGTAAATTTATTTTTAAAAATTAACCCAGAGATTATCTGTATTCTCATTGGTTAAAAAAGATTCATTGAAATTATTTTATTATCCCATTAAATGATTTTCTGGTTTATCATTCGGGAGTCAATTTGTGAAAATGTATTTTCCAAAAAGGCTAAGATTTGGTCATTAGTAACCATATTTCACAAATTCTTAGGATATATTAATAATGGTGCCTCTATTTACCTTAGAAAAAGAAAGGCACATTACGGAAGTCATACCTGATATTAAAATTTAAAATAAATTCACTGTAACAAATGAAGATATAGAAATTATAAAGACATCCATTAGTAAATACGCACAACAAAGTAGACGCCTTTTCTGGAAAATAGAAGTCTGTTTATTGCCCCTTATAACTTGGACCTTGAAGAGTGCAAAATGATTAGCAGAAGGACAACGAAGTTAAAAGACATTTTTCGCTAATGATATTTACATGAATTTTTCGCTAATGATATTTACATAAACTAAAATAAACGAGCGAAAAACAGTTACTTGGTAGGATAGTCCGTTTGTGTTATCTTAGTAGATTAATAAAAGGCGATGGAAATGGAAGATGGTAAAAACCTAGGATCAAAACAATACAAAAATATTATAGACAGACTCGGAAAAAAGTATAAGAAGGGAAAAGAAAACAGGGAATGAGAAAATAAAAAGAAAACAAAAAAAAATGGATAGCATGTAAGCAATTTCAATGGAATGATTACGCTGACAGAATTAAACAAACATGCGTCAGGCTCGTACAATACTGTTGTCTTTTAGGAAATACGACTGCGATATATAAATGGAGAGTGTGGCATTCAAAGAAGAAACTATATACGTTACTTCTGTGAAGAGATAGCACTACTGCTATCGCTTAGGAAAATTCACTTCTCAACACACCAAAACCACAATAAAAAAATAACCTTTTAGTCGGATGCTTATTCGACGTAATTTAAATAAAAAAATTAACATTAAAACTCCACAAAATGAAAATGACATTTTACTTTTTCTTTTTCTTTAGTATCATGTCAAGACTTGCATAGCAAAATGACGTAATATATAACGATCTCGGCCATGGAAAACGCGCTAAAATAAGTTTAGGCACTAAAAGTAGTTTTTATATTGCTATACTCCATAAATTTTATTACTTTTAAAAATACAAAATATAACCTGTAATAAACAAATTTACTGTAGGCACAGATTACGTGAGTATAGTTCTGTCATAAATCATGATGCAAATTTCTCTGAAAATATTATTTTTTAATTCTTTTTTAAATAATGTAAACAATAAGCTGCACAGAATTTATCAAAGAGAATGGTGTGCCAGCGATGTACTGATATTGAGATAAAGAAAAATGTTGTACCAAGAATAAACCAAAACTGAAATGAAGTAACAGCAATTTAAAAAAAAAAAATCAATGAAAAAACTAAGGCAAAGCGGAAAAAGGTCAGCCATTTTGTAATTACTTGAGAACAGAATAAAGAAAATTTCAACTAGAAAAAAGTATGATTAAAAATAAGCTGAAACGATGAGAAACATGAGAAAGAAAAGTCCAGAACCAGTAAGGAGTAAACAATAATTGAAGGAAAGTACGAATGAAGGAGACATGTAGAAGACAATAAAAAATATTAAATATCTTTCAAAGTAAATAGACACGGATAGAATAATATATGAAAGAAAAATGGGAAGACGCCATGAGAAAACATAAATCTAACATACGGAAAAGATGAGAAATAAAGTCGAAACGGAAAGTTTGGAGATCTAATGAAATGAAATAAAGAAGAAAAAGTACAAAAGGTAACTAGAGAATGAACAGTAAGAAACCGCAAATGTAAATAGCAAATATAAATCAAAAGAAATATAATTTCATAGATTACAATAAAATAATCGTCAAACAAAACAAAGAATGTTTGAATATTATTTGGAAATGTGCCAAAAATTCCGTCTGTATATAAAGCTTTATTGATTAGTAATACAGTGAAAATAGACAAACATATCTCATAAGACAGGTATATATCTACATCTCTCTCTCTCTCTCTCTCTCTCTCTATATATATATATATATATATATATATATATATATATATATATATATATATGAGCAAACAGTTAAAAAATATGTTAAAAAAACACTTTGAAATGAGTTAAAAAGAAAGGAAACACTAGATAAATGGATAGTCCTAAATCCGCGGAGTTTCGAAGACATGCTCTTCTTCTCACCAGAGGGTACGAATTAGCAAAATGCGGAATCGGATTTTGCATGCAGAAGTGTTTGATGAACCAACAAATAAGTCAAAGATCTTACTTGAAAACAAAATAAGTTAAGCGGAGGGAGTGTAGTAAAGAAAAAGGTGATTACACATATTATAAGCTCTATTTCCTATTTGGTTTTATCGAGCTTTTATATCTGGCTGAGATGATTTTATAAATATTAATTCTTTAATATTTATAATTCACTTTAATTTTACCATCTTGGATCATTTTGGTAAATTCAATTGTAATTTTCATTATATATATATATATATATATAGTACATTTGACTGATACAAATACAATGTATGTCTATCTATATATTTATATGTATGTATATATATAAATATATATAAAAGTGAAAGTGTATGTGTATCTGTGCATATGTGTATCCGTGTGTTTGTCTGTATGTGTACATTTTCCTACGCAATAACTCTGTCATTTTTCACTCTACAGACGCGAATTTGAGATACAGGTGACTAATATATGGGAAAATCGATGTGATAGATTTGGCGATTAAGGTGTCGAAGTTCAACGATTTGACCCTTTAGAACTCTACCAAACTCCTCCGACAATATTGGGTCTACGCACTTGAAATGTTAGATATACGTTCCTTGGACATGGATCTAACTTAATAACTTGATTTGAGCCCAAAACAATAAATGGTAAGGGGTCAGGGCTAAAAACATTAATATCTTCCCCTTCAACTAGGCACTTTTCTACAGGGGGGTCACTTTTTTCGCCGATATTTTTGAAAGTTATCATCTCATTTAGATTGTCTAGCCTTAATTTAAAAAAAAAATGTCGCTTCCGCATTGGCGGTGGTCGTAACAGCATAAACGTTAAGTTTTACACGGTTCTTTTCCTCCTTTGCGGTACGGGTTCGAGCCTTCCTTCCTAGTACCACTTTTTTTTTTTTTTTTGCTTAACATACACATCCAATCACCAGGACAACGCGGGACACCCATGCCAGTATATATATATATATATATATATATATATATATATATATATATATATATATATATATATATATATATATATTTATTTATTTATTTTTATATATATATATATACACACCTAACTATATATACACACATCTATATATACATAACCACAAACATATATATATACACACACCAACCCACACGCACACACCCACAGACACAGACACCCACAAACACACACACATATGTATATATATATATACATATACATACATATATATATGTATATATATATATATATATATATATATATATACATACCACAAAATATTTAGTGATCAACAGACAGAAACAGTATATTGTTACAGATGGAAAAAACAAAAAATGAAATAAATCCTCAGTTAGCAATTAAAATTTTGAAAGATTTTTTAGCACACGCCTTTAAGTTACTTATTTCTCTAGAATTTCCTCAATATTACTATCACTATATATCGTTTCCTCTCTCTCTCTCTCTCTATCTCTCTCTCCATATATATATATATATATATATATATATATATATATATATATATTAAGAGAATCGATAGAAATCCTTCCATTTTTTGAATTCCAAGTTTTTATGGTATTCTCAAATTCACAAATATACCTATTACTTTGGTCCGCAGAACACACCAATATTCATGTCGACATTAAATATTTCCTCAAAGGACACCTCAAGTTATTGCAGAGAACCATGCATAAAGATGTAATGCAGAAGATTCAGAAAGACGAAGAGGAATCTTCTGACAACTGTATTTTTTTTCTGGACATTTCTGTTTCATAGGACAAAACTATCAATTTAGTTACTTCAACGTTTTATTATTAAAATTTAACCCTTTACCAAATCTGTACATACATCTGCATGAGTCTCAATGCATTGTACATCTAGTGATATTAATAACAAATTATGTATATATTTTTCTTACTTGCCTCGTTACGATGTATACATTATTCTTGGAGAATTATTTTCCTAACACAGTTATGTGCAGTAGCTATCATATTAATTGAATTATAATTTTTCCTCTTTCTTAATACGCAAAAAAATCATTTACTAGAACCTATATTAAACTGAAATATTTACATGTTGATAAACATAACACGGCCATTTTTCGTAGTGGTAAATATATTACTTTTGGAGATTCATGCCGGGACTGACGCTCTGGTTTTACTATTTATCACTTATTACAAAGTGTAACTCAAAATGTTTTAGATAAGTAATATTACAAATTAATCTGTCTGCATTCACATATAACAAAACTGTTTAGCCTAACAAAGTACCCAATCAGATTCATTGCGGTTGCAAAAAAAATCTCATTGGTTAAATACTTATATTCGAGCCATGTCATTATATAAAAACAAAAAGAGACAAAATAGATGCCCCCTTAGACCTCAGATGCGTCAGATAAAAATGCGTGTACTTGTAAAAAGAAAATGACATGCATACGTTTCCTAGCTCGCCAAATGATTTATATATATATATATATATATATATATATATATATATATATATATACATATATATACATATATATATATGCGTGTGTGTGTACATACCGTAAACTGTATATATATATATATATATATATATATATATATATATATATATATATATATATATATATATATATACACACATTAGTGTTGGAGGACTTATTAGAATGTGTTAAGGATATAGAATCGATATGGATATCAGCTTATGATGTGCTGTTTTTTTTGTTGTCTAAAACGAATCTTTTACTTATTGTTTTAATTTAATATTGTCTTAAACAACAGCTTCATCCGCATATGATAATGATAATGATAATAATAATAATAATAATAATAATAATAATAATAATAATAATAATAATCAACATTTTTTTGATATTTTACTATCAGCATATAATATATAGTTTACCTTTCGAACAAACTAGTTTTCACATTTGAGAAAGTATATGTACACTAAGCATGTGCTTTTAATGTAAAAGAGGAAATAAAAAAATGTTTATTATTTACATTTAGACGTGCATAAAGCATTAAAATTTGAATCTATAATTGAATCGGAATCAGGAATTTAGTACGGAATCGGCAATTGTATAGGGATTTTAAAATATTTAGACATCGGTTCACAAATGCGCACGCACACACAGAGATATATATATATTATATATATTTATATATATATATATATATATATATATATACATATATACGTATATATATATATACATATATATATATATATATATATATGAATATATAGTGAGTAAGTTTTAAATTGAAAAAGAATAATAGTGACAGAAGGGAAGTTAGAAAATCCTAGAACATATTAAATACACTATTACGTTTTTTATATTCTCTAATGTGTATCATTTCAATAAAATAAAATGAATTTGAATGTGAAGGAACAAGTTACTCATCAATGTATAAAAGAAGTCATTTGTCTGAAAGCAGTTATTTTTCAAATGAAAACCGATTAAGAATAAAATGACAGAAAATAAAAAGAAAACCAATATTTATAACAATAGCTTCCGTAAGAATATATATTCCTACGGTACATATAGTTATATATATAAATCGAAAAAGAAGTAAAACGTCAAAGAGACCAAGCTAGATACATTTTTTTTTCATTAAGCATATTTATTCATTCAAAATTTTAATCATCGATCGATATAAAACTTTTTTTTGTCTAAGGAAAAACAAACAATACTATTTTATGTGCCATGTTATTATTAAGCCTTAAGAAACATTTTGTTGTTGTTGAAGATCATGTTTAGATATGCCAAGGCCTTTAAAGTCACTGAACGTAAGTTAATGCTATTGCTATGTTGGTGATACATGCATTAATGCACGCCCATATATATAAAAAAATAGAATAGATAACATTTGGTTAAGTCAAGTATGATATAAACACCCATTTGCTAGTAGATTTCCGATCGCCACGTATAAGTATTGTGGAAATGAGTGTTGTATAAATAAGTTTAATAGTCTGTCATATGTTAATGAAAATTCTGTTTAATATTATTTTTTACACCAGAACCTCGAGAAATAACTGTTTTTCACACTACATGTAAGGTACTAGTTATGTCTGTGAATGTTTTTAAAGAGAGAAATAAGATACTATGTCAGGTATATTAATTAAAATAAAAATAGAAGATAAATGATTGTTATTTATAATCTAAGAAAGTCTCTGTCGGTCACTGATATAATCATGATAAATCTGATGTTTTAATGTGTCCAGGTGTCTAACAATTGAAATAGCATTTCAAACTTGAGTGCGACGTATAAACATATTGACTGATTGACTTGCATAATAATTCCTTAGTAACTTCATGAATAATACGTAATAATATTGCACAGGCTTACGCATTCTACACCGGAGGATGATAATCATAAATAATAAGAAATAATAGGAACATACAACGCTGGTATTAATTCAAATCAAATAAAATTGACACTATGACTTATAATCTTAGCAATAACATGTTCAGATTGTCATATTTTCCTTAGAGATGTCATGCTATTTTAATAGTTTTTTACAAGTATAAATTATTATTTCATTTATTTAATTGTTCATGCGGAATCTTAGATATATATTTTGTTCTTTTAATCTGTTTTATTTCGTGTTATTGTGAGTATTCTTTAATTTATTCGCTTGAATCCTATACGCAAGTAAAATCTTAAAAACTTAGAGGATAATTTCGTTCTCCGATATTCAGTTTTCTGCTTGTCTATATTTAATAAACAGAGAATTATATGCAATAGTATTTTCCAGCATTTTGTCTCTCATAGATATAATTTTGTTGTCAATTCGATATGAAACTCACGAAATGTCATGTGCTTCGTAAAATGAATTAGGCATATTGCACATCATATAGATTATTTGCGAGAAGTGATATACGAAGAAGAGGTCTTATTTGGAGGGATTTTAATTATCGATAGGATGGAAGGTTTTATGTGTTTGTTTTGAAAAATTCTATCAGGATTAGTGTGTTCAAGAATCGTATCATTTAGTATTTGCATGTATCAAAGAAGTTGGGTTTGATGGGTTCTTTACAACTTTCGTAGAGTACTCATCCCGTTCTTTATTGTAATTTAATTATAGAGTGTGTCTACATTTTACTGTAGATCTAGGGCGATTTTGTTGTTCCTCCATTTCTTTATATTGATGTTGAGCTGGCATAGAACATTCTAATATAATATATGTTCATATCTTTTTTTCATTACACAGCTTGCTCATCGGTGATCCTGCAGTTTTGACGATGGACTTTGTTCCTGTAGCTGCATTAAAGTGTAATTATTATTGGTCGCTCAAAGTTTTAAATCAGACCGTCTTTTTTTACAGTGTAGTCACCATTTATCAAGACTCGGATGCAACTCGGGGATAAGGGTTCTTGCGTGTACAGTAGTCAATGGGGAAACATCGTAGTAATCGTTAGTAATTGAGATTTTATAAAATGTCTTACTATAGGGGGCGGTTCATATGAAATGTTTTTGTGTTGGACTTGAAGACCCCCAAGTTGAAGTCAGGTGGAAACAGACAAATGGCAGAGAGTTCCACAGGCGTGCACTTCTAAGAAAGAAGCTTTGTTTATGGAATCTGTGTTTTGATTTGGGCACAGATAAAGAATGGGGAAATTTATTGACAGTGCTTTCAGCTAGACGGGTGTTTTACCAGAATATTGGCGAGGGGGGACCAGAGATTGGAGCTAAGACGAGCACTTTCGATGAAAATAACGATAAAACAAAGACAAGTCGCAACGTATCTTCTGTGAGAAAGAGGTTGCAGGGAAGAGAAAGGGGCATCCCCCTTTATGCCACGAAGTCTATTTTGTATTCTGTCAAGGCTGGAAAGAATGTTTTTAGCAGCTCCTGCCCAGATGTGGCAGCAGTAATCTATCCTTTGGTCGTCTTGGATTTCATATAGATAGAGAATTGCATCAGCTGTGAGATATGTTCTAGAGCGGTAGGAGGAGCCTACCATTTTCCAAACGACCTTGGCAACAGACTTGATGTACGTTCCATTTCAGGTAAGGAGTAAAGGTCAACCCCAGAAGCCTATCAAAACCCGGAGCCTCTACTAGAGGAGAGCCATCCATTTCAACTGATGCCAGATGGGGGTCAGAGCGTTGACGATGTAAAGATAAGAGCTTGTTTTTAGATGCAGTAAAATTGTCTCAATTGTTTTAGATTTTAGTGCAGTGCATTTTGCAGATTCATGAGTTTTCTGGTAAAGTTGTCTCAGATGTTCTTTTGTCCAACAAACAATGGGTCGGAGTATCATTCTTTCGACAATGCTCATGTGTACATATATTTAATTATGTATAAAGTTCAGTTTTGAGATGTGTTATTGTTCTTAGTTATGCGATTTCAGTTATCAGTTAGGTTTATGTTGCGTACAAGTAATATTTTCACATGATTTGTCATATGTGATTGTTCAAAAGAAATAACTAATGATGTTCGTCGAGGCTGCGTGACAACAAATCAGTTTTATTTTAAGGACATTCCGTCTTTTCGAAAAGCATGGAATATTAGTCAATAAATATGATACTAATTTACATTTGCAAAAAAAAATCTCAGAATAAATATAACTTAATTTAAAACCGCTACTAAAAAATGATATTTTAATAAATGCACTTTAAGTGAGTCCGCCAAGCTTAATGGTTAAAGTACATTTATGCATTCTCGTGTGAGATTCGAATAGCATTTGTACAATACTATATATCAGACAATATTGTCCTTCCGTTGTCACGCTAACGATTTTCTAATCACTAAACTAAGTTTCAATAAAGGCACTTATTTTCTTATTTTATTCTGCATTTTTTTCGTTTACTAGGAGACTTATTACTGGAACACAATCTTCCAATCTTCCGATGATAATATCACCGTTCACTATTGTTCACTCTTCATCACTGTCGAGATATTTTTCTCCGTCTTGTTTTTTCTTCCGTTAAAGCATGTGAATAAACCAACACACGCATGAAGGCCTGCACACACAAAACACAAATACACACATGCACATATATTAATATGCATGCATGTATTACATCTTCCTCTATAGTTCTTGTAAGAGATTTAAATACATTTTATATTGGAATATTTTTGTACGCTTTGCATACAGTTTATCATCCGTTCAAAACTATTTTATACTTGGTAAGACAGTTAACTCACATTTATTTATCAGCATGAATTCATTTCCTTTTTTGTGATTTTATATGTGTACTAGATTACCCGCGATCCGTTACGTCACTACATTATATTAGCTATGGAATTAATGTAATAGCGTGACACTTGTGACGTAAAGAAAATAGTTTTTGTTACATGACAGAAACAGTTCTATGAAAGTATATTAAAATGAAAAAAACAATATATAGATAGATTTCTCTGAGTCGTTCTGTTTATAATTGTTTATTTTTGAAAAGAAATTACAGCCATTGAATTATAAGTGGTTTGCCATACTTATAGGTAAATTTGCACTATTCAAATTTTGATATATTGTTTAATTAAAAAAACAAAACAATTGGGACTCTGAAAACATACACAGTAAAACAATACGTTGTAAAATGATCTTATGGTTGTCAATTGGTGAAGTAGATTAATTTGTAAGAAAATTGCGTTAGAAAATACGGAAATGAACCATGTAAAAACATGCAGAAAGTATCAACAATTATTTAGATAATTTAAACGCGAAAAAAAAAACAATTGGGACGCTGACAACGTATACAATAAAACAATACGTTGTGAACGGATCAAACTTGATTTATTTGTAAGAAAATTGCGACAGTATACTTGTAATACAGAATAGTTGAAAAACATCCTCACTCTTCCCATATTAAATAATAATTTCTAAATAATAGCGTTAATATTTAAGTGCACAGGTTATCTGCAAAAGAAGCGATTTGTATTTATTTGTTTACATCGTTATGGGTTAATGTTTATGCGCGCATCCGCAAGCGGATGTCCTAAACTTGAAGGTGCGTTACATCACTCGTTACAAGGTCATTTGAGTTTTATAATTATATAGATATATAACTACTTTCGAAAATGTATATTAGTAAAATGTGGGTTTAAAAAGCGTGTGTCTTAACCTCGAACAAGAACGTGAAAGCAATCCTCTTTAAATGATGCCTCGTTTTTAAACGTATATTAATGGACCCTCATAATTTTGTAATGGTGTGAGAGGGGAAATTTGCAGATATCACCCCGTTCAAGGTTGTATTTTTCACCGAAGAAAGAAGTAAGTAAAAATGCCTGTCAAACAGGAGACATAAAAAAAAATCTGGTAGAAAATAACGTTGCTTGACACGAGGTGCTAGAATAAAGTAGTAACTATTAAGTCGTCGTTGATATATGATTTTATAATTGGTATTGAATTATGAATCTCAGAATTTCTTTCGGAATCTTTGTTTGTATCATAATTTAATGCTGCTTTGGGTCGGAACTATATTAAAACTACAATAGACTCTATATTCCTCGACGTGATAATAAACCTATATATACTGCAGGTAATTTTTTCTCTCCAAAAATCTATATTTTGAGACATCCAGAAAAAAAAAAACACCATGGTTATCAAAATATATCCGTTGGTTAAATATATTTCTAATTCTATAGAATTTCCACCGGTCTTTTCTCAGCATATATTAAATGTGTAATGTATGTATACATATAATATACTTTAATCATTGCGAAAAAAAAAGACGTCCGTGTGTTGAGTTTAGTAGGCTGATCTCCCAATGTGAACTTTCTTTGAAAATGTATCATTCATAATTATTAGCCACAGGATTATACTGTAAATTGTATATTTAGAGTTATATGGAAACATTTATTATTTGAGTGAGTATTTGATGTGTGTCGGACTGTTTTTACGTAGGGGGCATATTGGCACGCAGCGGATAAGTATCGCAACTAGATAATCTAAGAATCAGATTAAAGAGAAAGGGTTGATTTTAAAGAAAATTAACATTAATTCAAAATAAAGTAACAATCGCGTTTAAAAAGTTTTGCTACTACAGAAAGGCTCAATATTTAAATCAATAGAATGCTCGATTATCAACACGGCCCAATCGAGATGTATGTTTTTTTTTGAGAGCATAATTGTTCCATGGTCCTTGACTTTGTGATTTTAGCCTATATGTGAAGCTATTATTTAGAAATAATTGAAGAAAAACTGAAAAAGGGCTTTAAAGTCAAACGTAGACGACTGAGCATTTATAAATAAGTCACTGTTGGGGCGATGTGAAGTTTCCTCCGGCTACACTGAAGGGAGTTCCTTAACTAAAGCAGGTTATTAACCAACTTTATAAAATAAGATTTCAATGGAAATAAAGGTATCCTAGTGCCAGATGTTTCTACCTCTACATACAAGAACCAGCAACGGTGGTTCTCCCTGATCGAATATCTGAATATATTTTCATACTGATAAGATCTACGATTTTTGTAATAATAACTCTGATTATATATATAAATATATATATATATATATATATATATATATATATATATATATATATATATATGCACATATGTATTTATATATATGCATGTATATATGTGTATATGTATATGTGTGTATCTCTCTCTCTTTCTCTCTCTCTCTCTCTCTCTCTCTCTCTATATATATATATATATATATATATATATATATATATATATAATTTCTGCAAAGAGCTTCATAACTATTTAGATAAACGGACTATTCCGTGTTTTAAATGTTATTTTATTCTGAAGATTTCCACGTAGATCAAATACTGAAATTCCTGCGCAGTAGACACCGCCAAAAATGGCCGAAAAATCAAGTTGTTGTTTTTTTTTAAACGAAATTAGATTTATTAAAATCCATTACTTCTGAGTAACTTTTTTTTCCAGAAATATAACACCTGAATTTATCTCATAGAAAGCAGAATTATGTAAAACTTTTTCTACCAATTTTAATTAAATTTTAAATGTTAAAATTTACCCTCAAAATTAACAACTGACATTTTTGGCTTGCACAAAAACGTATATAAATAGTTTAAAAAAGAAAAGGTTTTTGAAAGAACTAATGCATTTATTTCTTGTCTAACTAAGGTTTAGGTTTATTTTCTATGAGAATATGCAAAAATATCATAATACAGGTACCTGGATTTCAAATAATTCCACTTATTCATGTAGGCAACCAGGTACTTCGCATCGATTTAGACAATGTTTACATGTGTACTTAATACAAAGCAAACTACCGAAGACCAAACAGGCCCCAAAAAGCTTATTTTTCAGTGACAAAGATTTCAATATATTACTAACGCTGAGGCTGGCCAGTACCAAATGGGTGACCATTTGTATGAGTTTGGTTTTTGATGGTATGTGTGTGGGGGCCAGGCTCCCCAAAATGGGGGTGGGGCAATTTGAAGCAGAATAAACAAATATTTCAGCGCGTTTGGTCCACCGTAGTTTAAAGGCGGCAAACTTTTTCAAACGGGATCGAAAAAGTGATGCTATTTTTAACACAAAGGGCACAATATTTATCGATTTTTTGTATCGATTCTTCAAAGCATTCCCTGTTTAATAATGGCCATGCATTATTCAGCTCACTAAAAAAAAATTGTTAATTTATTCATCATAGATTTTAAAATAGCTGTTTTCGTATAAATATTAAAAAAATATTTTTTTGCTTAACTTAAATTAATTAATTAAGCTGCCTACGTTTTCTCACGAACTTAGCACAGGAAAATGTAATATATTAATTCGATTTATAAAATCTACTTACTTATAATAATTTGTGTGGATGCATGTATATATATATATATATATATATATATATATATATATATATATATATATATATACGTGTGTGTGCCGTACATTTACGCTTAATTTTAATAGAACTACTGGTATTCTTCGGTAGAAGTTATGTCCCTTGATTACTCACGAATTTGATTACTTATTAAATGTTCATATTATTTGCATTCTTATATTTTTATAATAGGTACTAATTATATTCGTCTTTCATTTTGGATTTGTCAAGAAAATCTCCGTAAATGATGGAAACTGTCTTTTCTATTTTATGTTTTATTTTCGGAAACACGCCAAGAATATTTAGAGTCTTTCAAGAATTTGTCAGATCACGTGATATTAAATGCAACTAGATCACTCCTTGAGAACATCTGCGCCCCCATCTTTCACAACTGGGAAAAAAAGAAACACCATAAAAATATTAAAAGCATATATTATAATTTTGTTTAAATGCCGTTCAATTTAGAGTGTACTAAATGTTACTATTGGAAATAGGCCCGGCTTTGAAATAAAAATTGCGTGAGAGTAAATACGCATTAAATAAGAATAAAATCAAAATCAAAAATAATGTCGCTAGCAAAGGAATTTATGATGCAGATATCTTCACAAACATGGCGAACCAAACAAAAGAGCTAGAAACGATTGGGGTCGACATTTGTATCTTCCTTTTATTTCCCTCTACACATTACGACTACTTTTTTTACCATATACTAATTTTTCCCAAGTTTTACTTTGCACTTATTTGGTATCTAGAAAGTTGTCGTATAATTGGATTTCCTATCATCTCGTTAGACGCGATATTCGCATTTTTGCGACGATAACCAGAACGAGGCTCCATTCGAAATACGTTGGATGCCATTCTTATGGCGTATTTTTCTATACCATTTCTTATTATTTTAGTGAATCGAGAACAAACACTTATAAAGTATACTCCTAACGACAACAAATGTAAGATAAACGTGGAAAAAGTTGGCTGACCAATTTACATGCATAACTAAGATAAGATTAAATGGCAAAAAGAAATACGAAAGCAATGTTTTTTTTTCTGAATAAATGAAAACGTATTACCTACAAACGAGATGAATAACCGTTTATAAGATTAGTAAAATATGAATTTAAAAAAAGTGCCTTAACAATAAAGAAAACGTATTATAAACAGAAAGTATAATAGGTAGGTACTTTAAAAAATCAAAATTAACTAAAAAATTTAAATACATATATCTTACAAAGCGTTATTTGTATGTTGTAGGTTCATATTCGTGAAGCCACAGACGCAGAGTCAGGATTACTTATATTATTTTACCTGTAAAAGTAAATCATCTTCTGTCTCTTGTGAAGATCTTTGTTCCTACTACCCTCCAACCCGTTTTTGTTTTTTGGTTGCCAATTTTCAAAATTTATAAATTTTGTATATAGTAATGTTTAACATTGACGAAACAGAGAAAAAGGATACCGGTAAATCAGATATCTGTGGAACAATAATCCCATATTTTTATTTCCTTATTTTGTAAAGATACTTGCACTTCAATACAATAGTTACAAAAGGATATCATTAAATGAGTGGTAAAATTCTAGCAGATGAACGTAATTTTCTTGATCTTGAAGCCAAATGCTTAAATTAACAATTTTAGAAAAAAAATAGCATGCACTCCAGGAGAGATATGCGTATGTGATGATTACTGTAATGCATTGAGTTTGATTAGTGACATATGGCCGAGTTGTCCTAGACGTTGTATCAAAGTTTACAGTTACCCAACTGTGCTGAGTTCAATCCTGGACGAAGGCAGTGAAAGGTAACATGCAAAACAGAGAATCAGCAACTATGTCCCAGAGCCTAGCTGGAGTCCGAACACTCCCGTAAAAACACTAAAGGGTTGGGTTCGAGACTCCTAACAAACGGTTCCCCAGTTCGATACAAAACACCTGATGAAGGCCGGAGGGCAAAACTGCCGAAGCGTTGTGACTATAACAACCAAGATGAGGAAGTCATCTAAAAAATACAGACAATTTGATTTGGGTGTTCTATGTCATTCAATATGTTTGAAGCAAGAGTTACTAATTAGCATATATATTTACTTATTCGATTGTGTTTACATTGCCGACCTCCTTTTGCTACAAGATCAAATCGAACAAAAATAGCTTTTTAGGAATGCACTGCTCCTAATAACATGCACAAACATTTCAACGACTGAACAAGATAGTGAAATATAATCCTAATGCCTTAAAAACAACAACAAAATTGTGTATCAGCATGCGATAAAATCGATGTTAATTGAATATAATATGATTACGGTTAATATTCCAGTAAATAAGTTTAGTATAAAAAAAAAAACAACGAATTACGTAATAGTATACTAGAGCAGTATTGCAGATATTGATTGTTTAGTGGCGTGAAAGTTGACTTCGGCTTTTACCGTCCTTGTTTTATCAATGCTACTGAAAAGATTAGAGAAATAACCATGTAAAATTAATCAATAGTTCCTTTCGCTTTGAATCATACAATAATATAAACAGGCTGATGTTCTTAAAATACAAGTTTTGATTTGTTGTTTCGAACATTATAAATATTCGAATAAATCCCATTCAAATTTCTTATTTCCGCAGCTGTGAAATGAACGAAGATTGCACTTTATTGTTTCATATTCGTGTGTGTTATATCTATTTCAACTACTTGCAAATATTCTAATGAATTCATGATTTAACGGAATATTACTTAATACATAAATTTAGTATATTGCATTCTCATAATTATCAATGATAACATACACAAAGTTAAAATATTTTTAAGCAAATTATGAGATAATTATATTTCATTAGCATTATTTAAAAAAGGTAAAAACAAGTACACAATAATTTTAACTACGATTAATTGATTTCAATTGTATGTTATTGAAGTATATGGACACACCAGATACTATATACCTGTTATCTAAACAAAAATGTATGCGTTGTAAATGTTTTATATTCCAAATATAATAAAATAACAAAGATATATGCAATAGGTATTAACCGGCTGTTGAAATTAAGGAAGTATTGAGAAAACAAGAGCAGATATAAAATCTAAAAATGCAACAAAAGAATAATGGTATTAATATTTACAGAAAACATAGCATGCATGAGTAAAAGATGTAGGTCGGTTTTATAACACGGCCCCAATTCACATGAATAGATAAATGAGGTAATGTAACGTTACACATGTTTACACACGTGCAAACATGTAGACATCCAACCTGTCATAAAATCCGTCGCCAGCAAAATAAAAAAAGAGGAAATAACTTTAACTCATTGTTTCAGATGTTAGCACACGACTTGCATTCCTCTTACTTCGTCCGAACCTGACTTCTAATATCGAATTCGACGTTGTCAATTTGTATCTAATGCGATCCCCCGTTGCGCGCACATGTACTTTTTAGAGAACAGGTTTCTTTCTTCTTGATCTTCGCTTATTTCTCACATGACTCGATCATTTGCATACAGCTGTCATACGCATATGTGCGCTCGATTACAGTAAAATAAACCAAACACACTCATTTAAGTTAATAAGCACACACACATACACACACACACATATATATATATATATATATATATATATATATATATATATATATATAC
>NC_136493.1:105892797-105897797 GCF_053919585.1 Euprymna scolopes | reverse complement strand
AGATAGACTAAGTTATAAAGTCAAATAAGAATGGAAAAATCGGAGATAAAGTGGAGTTAGAAAAGAAGGGGGTGGTAGGGTGAGGACGTTGGAATTTAAAGTAGTAGGAGTGTATGCAATAAGAGAGGAGTTTATAATTAAATATTAATTATGTGTAAATTCTTATATACGTTTTTTTTTAGTTTATAACGGGTTAAAACTTTAAAGACGCTACTTTTATTGATAACGACATAAGTAACAGTTAATTTAAAGGATCACCATGGCAACACATAGTTAATATTTAATTATAAACTCCTCTCTTATTGCATACACTCCTACTGCTTTAAATTCCAACGTCCTCTCCCTACCACTCCCCCCGCTTCTTTTCTAACTCCCGTTTATCTACGATTTTTCCATTACACTTTTGACGCTTGCAACCAATCGCTGGGATGTTGTAGTAAATTATGCAGGTCTTACAGTGAAGAGATTATCCACAACTCTTTGGAGTTCACATGCAGTTGTAGTGAAATAGAATTTTAACCAGTTTACGGAAGCCATTGAATCCATGTGTGTTGTCGAAGAAACCGACGAGACCAGAGACGCTGCACACAATCTGTTACCAGCTATATGCGACTTTTCTTTCATTGCTTTCTTTGTTATTCTAGAGTGCCGTTTTCTGAAAAGTACACCTAGGTCAGAAGTACATACAAACACCCGGATTTGGTTGGTCTTAAACTATGGGATCTCAGAGTCTTTTTGGAAGAGCAGAGTATAAATGTTGCTGACAATGCCGTCCAGTTAGCACTTGCAAATTGTGAAAAACTTGATATCTCTTCAGAGAGAAGGGTCAGAAGAAAGAACATAATGCCAGCGGAGGAGGCAACAGATGCAGGATTGTCATTTCAGCAGGAGCCTGAGAAATCAACAGCAGAGTGTCTGGAAAGTTTCCATATCGAGTTTGATATCAGCGTACAGCCAGTAAATGACATTATTTTTTCTGCCGTTCAGCCGGATAATATTTTTGTGCCGGCGAGGAAGGAATAACACTGTCTGTTGCCAAGCTCACAACTCTGTATGATGTGCTATCTGAAGAATACATTTTCTAGAAATTGCACATTTAAGGCGGCACCAAAAAGCAGATGAAATAAACTTGGAAGAAGCCAAGCAGTGGAGTGTACTGAAATTCCTACAGTTTTTATCAAGTGCAACTTTGTTAACACATTACCATATTTAATGCGGGCTCCAAAATTCCTTATGACAATGTGTGTTTCTGTGTCATCGTGTGAGAGAAGTTTCTCCAAAATGAAACGTATAAAAAAATACCTTCTGTCAAGTATGAACCAGTCGAAACTGTTAAATCTGGCAGTTCTGTCTATTGAAAACGAACTTACAAGACAAATAGATTTGGAAAATGTCATCGTCCACTTTGCTACAAGGAAAACAAGAAAACAGCAATTGTAAGGATATGCTATCGAAGGTTTATACCTTTGTTCATTGCCGGCTTTCCATTTAAATTTTCTAAATATGAATCAAAGTACACGCGTTTTATGTAATGTTTCATATTTAATAAAACGTTTATTGAAATTTGTTTTGTCCCTGCTGAGTAACACTTTTCTATTTATTTTTGTGTGTGTTTTATATAAATGCAACTAAAAAAAAAAAACAGAATGAAAAATGGAAAAAACGAAAATTATTTTTCTTTTACAAATGTCTGGTGAAAGATAACGGTAAAAAGGGTAAAAAAGTGTTTTTGGTATTTAGTTTTGTTACCGCGATTTTCATGATCGTTTCTGAGAAAACCAAAACCCCAAATAACAGAAAAATGGTTGCTAATATATCTTAAAGAGAAAATAATTAAAACACCTCTGGTTAAACTTTTATTTTAACAAGAAAACGAAAAAAAAAAGTAAAACAAGATATGGGGGAAATTTTTAATGAAACCATTAATTAATTTTATTTTTTATTTATTGTAGTTTGGAGCCATCGTTGTTTTTTTTGTGCGGACATTGTTATGACTTTTTTTCTCGTTACTTATTAATTTTTTGCCGATGTTCATGTTTAGGTTTTGTTTGTTTGTTTTGTTTTTCTGTTTTTTTTTTAAGTATAGAAGGTAGCGTGGTTGGTAAATTTACTTTTGCTGCAGGAAAAGACAATAACTGCGAAGGTAGAGAAAATTGGGGTGAGCAAGTGGTGGAAGCTGCGGGATATAAAGAGCTTCCTGATTCATTATGCAAGTGAAAGGATCTACGAATTTCTGTATCCACATGATGTCTTTCAAGTAGATTTCTAATAGTTCCCTATTAGTCCCTCATTTTATTTTTTCCTTTGCTTTGCTTCTCTCTAAACTCCTTTGACATGGTTGGTTGTCCTGTGTGTAGTAAATCAAAAAGTTTGTAGATTCATTATCTTAATTATCTGGAAACTTTGGCAATTTTTTTTTTATTGAACTGTGAATAGTGAAACACAGATAATCGAACAAAAAATAATGGATTTTTTTAGCGTCTACTGACTTGAATTCGATTGGCTAAGTGGCTCGTCATATCCCAGTTCTTCTCTATATCTGCCCGGAAAGGCGCGTGGAAATTCGGTAAAATTGTGGTAACAAAACTGCATAAATACCATTGTTCTTTCTCGTGCAGATTTAAATATGAAACAAAACGATCCTTAACCCACGGTTATTTTTTCTAATCTTGTTTTAAGTGTCATTTCTTCTTTTCTTCGTATAACGCTTTCTTTTTTTTCTTTATAACTTCCATTAATTACTTTCTTAATTCATACATTTACGAAGTAACTCGTCTTAATATATACTGGGGTAGTTTTACAATTTGCCATTGTTCTGAGAGAAACAACTTTCTTTTATAAGATATTCGTTATTTTTTTTTTATCCGATAATTAAATACTCTAATAATTCTCTCAGTAATTTTTCACGGGCGGTTTAAAAAAAACATTATTTTATGTTTTTCGTTCTTTTTTGGAGGGGGGATTAATTCATAGGACTTGGGTATCTTTTAAATAGGTGCTTCTGCAGTTTAATCCATTGTATGTCGTAAGTAACGCACCGACATTAACCGAGCAGTAGAACCCTTTAATATTTCACAAAAAGTATGTTTTCATGGGGGCCCTCCTTTATCATAGAGTAAAGTGGGAGTAAGTTATAAAACATAAATATATGTGTGTGTGCGTGCGTGTGTGTTCATGTCAGACCTAAAAATAGTAAACAAAAACTAATAAATAATTAAAATATCAACTAGTTCTTGAATAAAAGAACAGATACAAGGCACTAATTCAGACTGAGAAAATCATTACAATATCCTGGATTATGAAGCATGTACCCAACGCCCCCCACATATATATATATATATATATATATATATATATATATATATATATATATATATATATATATATATAGAGAGAGAGAGAGAGAGAGAGAGAAAGAGATAGAGAGAGAGATGGAGAGAGAGTTATAGAGACAGAGAAAGAGAGAGAGAAGATGACAGAGAGAGGGATAGAGAAAAATAGATAGAATCAGGGAGAGACAGAGGTGGAAGTGAGTATATGTTTTTTTTGTGTGTGCTTTTGTATGTGCATATCCATCTTTATGAATGTACACATGTTTGTATGATTGAAAATAAACCAAAAAACAACAAAAGAACAAAAGGAATGAGACGAAAAATAATGGAGGCTTGTAGAGATTTTCGAATCCATTCCGACAATAACTCCTCAAAAAGTGAAAAAGCATACAAGAAAGTTGGAATTTGGCTACTTAGGTAGGAATCGACATCTTTTTTTTTCTATTACAGTAATCTAATATTTGTATGTGAACAAAAAATGGAATTGGTGTAGCGGACGAAGCAGGAGGTACACAAATAGAAACAATGCTTTGAAACCGAATAAGATGGTCAACTTGATTTAATTACAGTAGAAAATTGTTTATCTCAACAATATTGCAAGGAATAACACTTGTGTAGAAACAGTCTTTTACGTTATTGAAAACTACTCGATGTATATATCGACATTAGTCCACGAAAAGTTACTGTCACCTTCCATAGTTATCCATAAATAACCAGCTACAAATACAATCTATAATAATATACACAATGTAAGGATAGCTGTCTACTAGTTTTCATTTTTCTACTTGAATGCCATTTGTTATCTGAAATCGCATATTGGTCTGACATCGTGAACAGGTGACGGGACAGTTGATATCAGAGTATACACCCCATTTATTTGCAGGTTAGTAGATGATCATTGACTCGCAAGAGTCCTAGTGCAGAATTTAATCGCCTACCTATTAGAATGCCAACCGAGCATCTATCAAATGTTAGTATGGATCTACGTCATATCTACAGTTATCTTGAGAATCGGTGTGCCAAAATTTTATTGAGGAATATTGCTGAAAATAAACATCAGATATGGGTAAGTTGGAATTATTTAGACAGTTTATTTTCTCAGATAATTATACTTGGTGTTAAAATAATAAACAAAAAATCAGAAGGCAGAAGAAATTAATATTTTCCATTGTGGTGTTTAGAAAATAAAATATGTAGATAAAACATATATTATTATGAAGGGTGTAACGTCATAAATTTAGAGGTTACTTTAATGAATACCTTATTGGGGGGAAAAAAACTATATCCCAGATCTGATATGCAACGTACATTTTAGAAATAAAACATATCACAAATATTTAATTTAAAAAAAAGAATAATAATTAAAAATGAATGAATTATATACAAATTTCATCAAATATAAGAAATATTTATGTTTAAATATTTGTGCTTTTAAATCGATTTCGCTATTCTTATACATATTAATCTCGTAGATATACCGATGCGCGTTGTATTATATTTATAGTCTTGATCTCATGGAGGTGCATAGGCCATCCGCAACTTTGTAAATGCTTTTGTAGCAAGAAATACATTTTCCGATGGGGGTGCACATCAGCCCAACTTTCCAAGAATCTAGATACAACGATAAGCCTTCCCAAATGATTAATGTCCAGCCTCATAGTTGCTAAA